>NW_024870744.1:8180000-8707014 GCF_019054845.1 Dipodomys spectabilis
AACTCAGCCCCTTGTGCCCCGGCGTTTCCCACCAAGGCTGGCACTCTACCACTTGAGCCACAGCTCCACTTCCAGCTTTCTACTAGTCAATTGGAGACCAGGGTCTCATGGACTTTCCTGCCCAGGCTGGCTTCAAACTGTGATCCTCAGATCTCAACCTCCCAAGTAGCTAGGATTACAGGCGTGAGCCACCAGCGCCCGGCTGGCTTCCCTTCCCTTTATAAAGGAAGTTCTCTCCCTCCTTTGCCCACGGCCACCGGGTGAGCACTTCCTTGCCCTTCCAGAGCTGCGCCTCAGCACTCTCCCCTGACTCCCTCACCGTTACCCTGGCACTTGTGGCTCGCTGAGGGCCTTGCTCCCAGACACACAGTACAGCCAGTGAACGGAGTGGATCAATCGACCCCAGGCCCATATACTCCCCCCTCCCTCCCGGGCTGGGCTGTACAGAGCCCTGGGATCCATCCGCAGGGGCCAGCCCGCTCCGAGCTCCCAGGACCCCAGGACCTGGTCCAAAGACACCTGCACGTGCGCCGCCCGGCTGACCCACTGCACCGAGATGACCGGCAGGGACAGGGAGGGGTCAATGTGGAGCCGAGGGCACGACTTGGCACCTGCAGGTGGGGTGACCCGCTCCTGCCGGCGTAGCTGCTGGGCCTCGGACTCCACCCCTAAGGGGAAGCTGCCTCTCAAGCTCACACCTGCTTCTGAATGCACAGAGGGGTCTCCGCCGCTCCGGGTGGAATATTGTAATGATAAAAAATGAGCCGCGGCACGTGGGCCTGGGGGGGGGGCGCCGTCCCCCAAGGCCGCTTGGCAGACTGATGAAAATTCAGCTTATGAAGTCGCTGCTCCCCCATTAATTAGAGGGGAGGGGGCGCCCCGGCCCCTCACACACCTCGCCCACGGCCAAAAGCTTGTCAACATGCTCCACGGAGAATGAAAATGTAAATAACTTTCAGATCATTCAATGTCATCAAGGTATGGAGGGAAGGTCGCTGTCCTGGGCTGTCATTTGTCTCGTGGTGGATTTAAAGAGCTTTTTCCTATTAAATTCCTTAAAATTAATGTTTTATGTTGCTCCGAGTAATTTGAACAATTATGGGCTTAAGGAATTGATCATTATAGGCCCTGGGATTTAGCGCTCCGGACGCGTTCGTGGAAGAGCTTTGCTGCCGTGAGAGGGAGGCGGGGCCCGGTCCAAGGGTACCAGAGCCTCGCGCAGATTTTCCGTGGAAGGGGAGAAGATCGTGAGGTGCTCCTTGCAATGACTGTCTTTACCTTTCAGGAACCTTCATTTAATGATGTGACTGTCCTTAGACTCGGAAGAGTGCTTCCGTGTCCCGAGGGCCTGGCCTGGAGAGGCTCCCACCCGGGAGCCCACGGGCCGCCCGGGCCCCAAGGGTATGAGTGGCGTTGGCTCTGCAGCCCTTGGCTAGAAAGTGAGACCGGAGTTCGGAACCCCACCTCAGCCCTGCAGCAGCTCCCCGCCCCACGGTCCCAGGCTCAGGTCCCTAAGCCAGGGCCTTCCTGGCCCCTCCGGTCACAGCCAGAGTTCCCTCTTCTGTCTCCCAGTCTCCACCCCAGGACGCACTACCCGGAGTCTAGGCACCCTGTGTTCTCTGTGTTCCAGGCGGACACACACACTTCACAGTCTGCGGAGATTGCAGTGTGCGGAGATCTCAATCTCCGCAGACCTGGAGCCTGGGCGTCCATCTTCTTCAGCCCCTTCCCCTTCCCCTCGGCCCAGCCGGGGGCTGAAGTCAGCCCTCGCCTCTCCCTTTGGAGCCTGTCTGGGGTTGGAGCCGGGTTCTAGGGCCCTGGTCTGCATTCTGGCCGACAAGCAGAGGGAGCCCGGAGGTCAGGGCTGGGGTTTCTGTGCTGGCCTGGTGCACGGTCACTCGTGGACCCTTGAGGCCAGCCTGGCTTCCTTGTGGGCCTGCGTGGGTGCCCCTCCAGCCAGGCCCCGGCCTCTTTGCCCCTCTGGCTCAAGGAGACCGGTGGGAACCCAGGCTGCCTGCCACGGGGACCAGCAAAGCCCGCAGGGGACACTTAGCACTCTATTAACTCTTAGTGCCTAAAAAGCCCCCTGGGGCCTAGGGGAGGGCGCGGAGTGCCAGCACCCCTGGGGTTAAGCTTCCCGATTTGTAACTGCCCCAGGCGACCCAGCCAGCACCGCCTCGGCCTTTGAAATCCTGATTGTAGTGCGACTCAGAGTTTTTCCGCCAACCCTCCCCTCAGGAGAGAATTCCAAGCCCTCGGAGTGGTGCTCAGTCTCTGCTTAGTCTCTTGCCCTCGGCACAAACATCCCCCTCCCCCGCCCGCACGCCAGCCCGAGACCACAGCCCTGCCCAACCCTGGAGGCTTTAGGCCCCATTGCCTCCTGGTGTCTGCGAGGGGGGGGGGGGTGTGGATGGCTCGAGGGGCTTTGCTGTGGGCGGAGCACCGCCTCCCTCCGGGCCAGTGCGCCGGGCGGGGCTCTCACTTCCTTTGCTCCAGTCCATGACAAGAATGTCCCCTTCTGCACCCGTCTCCCTGCTGGGAACGGGGCAGCACCGGGGGCTCTGCAGACGGATTTGGGGGTGCGGGGTCCAGTCTGACTCAGCCCGGTGGACACTGTGGTCTGAGCATGTCAGAAGGCCAGCAGCCTGGCCAGCGTGGCCAGGCACCGGGCCTGTTCTCTGAGTGTCCCTCAGCCCTTCTGCTCCAGCTCCAACACTGCCCGGCCCCGCGGAGCTGGACTGGGACCTTCCCTTTCTCCCTTTCCTTTTCCTTTCCGTCCTCCTCCCCTCCCCCAGGCCCTGTGGGATTCAGGAAAGGGATTCACCCATCCTCCCACCCTCCAGAACAGCCAGCACTGGGAGACTTGGGGCCTGGGGGGGGGGCACAGGAGCCCTAGAAGCTTCCCTCAGCCCCACCCTGCAAGGGCCCCACCCTCAGGGGAGGGGACCCTCCCAGTCCCCCGTGAAGGCTCCAGCCCATCCCTCCTACCACTAACCTTGGGGGAGGCCCTGGGAGGAGGTCCCCTCCCCAGTGGGAAGGGCCGGGGTCTGCTTGGGGCGTGGCTTCCTGCCCATCTGTCCTCCCCTCCCTCCCTCCCCCCAGGGAGCACCCACGTAAGGTGGGGGGCCTTGGCCCTTGCTGAGATCTCTCCTTCCAGGGACTGTAACAGCTGTTCCACTGGGAGTCCGCGGGTCTGAGGGAGGGGGTCAGGTCCCACACTGGGGCTCGTGGTGGGCTCCCAGCTCAGCTCGGAACTCACACCACAGCGAGCCCCAGGGCTCGGGTGCCGGCGCCGGGCCCCGGCCCTCCCCGGCGCACACCAGTCCCGGTTCCTTCCCCGGACCCAGGGCAGACACTCGGGCATCCCTCCTTTTACGGCTCTGGAGCTTGGCCAAGATCCAGGGCAGAGGGAGCCCAACTGTGGGCTGGGGGCCAAAGGCTGCGAGGAGCAGCCCCGCCTCCCGCCGGCAGACACATCTGAGCGCCTCTCCCAGCGCCCCAACACACGCCGAGCCAGCCAATCTAACCGACAAATTTATTGAAGTCTTGGAAAGAGCTGCTCACCAGAGAATAAATAAACGCCACAGGACATTCACAGAACCAACAGGTAGCCAGGGCCTGGTTTTAGGGCGCGACTGGCTGACACAGCCGCCGGTCTCTGGGGCGGGCTGCCGGGCTCTCCCAGGACCAGAGCCCTGCCCGCCTCCTCCGCCGGCCGCTTCCACTGGAGCGGAGAGCTGTGGCTGCTGGCGACAGCTCTGCTAGCCGGTGTGTCCCGGGCCTTGTGGCCTGGGCTGGCCCTGTGCGCCTGAGGAGGGGATTAAACCTTGGGCTTAAAGACTTGACCACAACCTTGGAGAAGGGGCCCCAGGAAGCTCCTGGAGCACTGGGGGCGGGGTGCCAGAGCCCCCCGGGAGGGGCATTGTAGCCCTGAGGCCCTGGAGGAAGGAAAGGTCCTCTAGGAACTGAAAGCAGGCTAGTGTTTGGACTTTGACAGATCCCATACCATCGAAAAGCCCCAGTGCCGTTATCTGGTCCTAAGGGGACATTGCCTACAAAACAGCTGCCACACGGGTCGCTCATGTCTGAAGAGGAGCCTGGAATCCCCCCCCCCCAGGAGTGGGAGGGGCAGCTGGGCATCAAGCAAGGCCGCCGCCCTCCCAGCTTCCCGTCCCGCTGGCCTCAGAGGTGCTGGGAGACAGAGAGGCCGCCCCTCGCCGCAGCCGGCAGCCAAGCCCCCGTGCGCTGGTGGAGCAGCGGCCTCGGTCAGAACGGCGCGTGGTCCACCTCGTCCAGCCAGGAGGCGGGGCTGGCGGGGAAGTCGGGGTAACCGCCGCTGCTCCCCGTAGATAGATCTGAGCTGGGTCCGTTTCCCGCCAGCACCCTCATGGGCGGGGGGCCGCCCGGGGGCCCCGAGGGCACAAGGCCCAAGCTGGAGTCAGGGTACACCAGGCTGGAGAGAAGGGGCTGGGGGCCGGGGAGGCTCTGCTGGGTGGCCGGGGAGGGCGGCAGGCCGTAGGGGCTGCTGGGGCGCAGCTCCCGGTACTGCTCCGGCCCCGCCAGGCCTCCGTGCTCCAGCGCAAAGCTGGCCAGGGCTCCGGCGGGCCGGCCCAGGGCCGGGGTGGGCTCCCCCAGGCCGCTGTACAGGCCGCCGGCCGGACCCATGTCGGCCATGGACGGCTCGTCTGCAACGAAAAGGAAAGCTGTCAGGGCTGCCTTCCACGGGTGGCTCCCCTGGGGGAGGGGACGGGACCCCCCACAGCGCAGCAGCCAGCCAGAGCCCTCCCGCGTCCCCCTGCGGCCCGCGCGGGGCGTCTGGGAAATGGCGGGGTTCTCGGCCCCCATCAGAGCTGGAGGGCCGCCCCAGCAGCCGGGAGCCCGGCCCGCTGCCACCTCCACTTTGCGGGGGAGGAAATCCAAGCCCCAGAAGCTAAGCTAGCGGCCTGAGGTCACAACGCAGTCCCAAAGAGGAGGAGGCGCTTCGGGGCATGTTGGGGTGTCCCTAGTGAGGATGGAGGCGCCTTTCTACCCCTCCCCCATCCAAGAAGCCTGAACATTTACAGTTGACCTCCAAACTGCACTGCCTGTCCCCCCAAAACCACTGCGGGGTGCGGGAGCCGGAGGGGCAGCCCGGATCCCCCTCAGGAGGCGGTGCTCGCTTTGAGACGGGGGTCACGGGGACTCGGCACCCCATCTGGTCGGGGCGGGTGGCCCAGACCCATGAATGGCTTCAAGGAGGAAACTCAGAAACTCAGAGCCACGGGTGGAGCCCAGGCTCTCCTTAGACACCCGGGACCCATCAGCCCGCGGGGCAGAGGCCTCCGTACCGGTGAAGGAGACCTCGGCGTCGCTGTCCTGCCCGTCCTGGACGCTGTCCTTGTCGGACTTGGAGCTGCCCCGGGAGCGCTTCATGTTCCGGAAGTACTGACCCCAGCGCTGCCGGCCCGCGTCCTTCTTCAGCCTCTTCTCCTTGGCCCGGCGGTTCTGGAACCAGACCTGGGGGGTAGGGGTGGTGAGGGCCCGCAGAGGTTCCCCCTGCTTTGCCAGGCAGCTCCAGGTCGGGGAGCAAGCGCTGACCTGCACCACACGCATGTCCAGCCCGGTCTCGGAGGACAGCTGCTCCCGCACGTGGCGGGCCGGCTTGGGGGAGGTGTTGTAGGCGCTCTTCAGCGTCTCCAGCTGCTTGGCGGTGATGGTGGTGCGGGGCCGCTTGGCCGTGGCCTCAGCCTCTGAGGAGGACAGCGGTGAGACCAGCTGTGCCCTCCGCCCAGCGCCCAGCTCGCCCAAATGCCCTCCCCAGGGCCCATGCTCTCCAAGGCCTTGTCAGGCGACGGGGGCGCGCGCCGGCGGCCGCAGGGGAGGGGGGTCCACACGGGTGGCTTCTGCAGCCACCAGGCTCTTTATGAAAAACCGCTGTCCATTGCACACCGCCTCCAGCCTCCACACTGGCCTCCAACCCCTTTACCCTGAAGGTGTGGGTGAGGCTGGGGTCGTCACGGTTGGGATGTCTGGTGAATAGTTCAGAGCCGTACTGATAGTCACAGAATCCACACAATTTCCAGGTCCTTCTACCACCTGGCTACAAACCACTTAATCCCACGCTCCCTGAGCCCATCGGGCGAGGAAGGCCGTGGAGGTGAGGGTCTCGCCGGAAGGCTGGCCCCGCGTCCCACACCCACGTCCCGGCCTCACACTGACCTCGCTGCTTGGCCGTCTCGTAGTCCGCCTTGCACACCAGCCGGCTGTCCTCCATGAGGTAGAACTCGTCTCCCGTGGCCAGCTGCCGCTTGCACACCACGCAGGCAAAGCAGTGCAGGTGGTACACGAAGTCCTGGGCGCGGCGCACCACCTGCGTGGGCGGGATGCCCAGCTGGCACGCGGCACACTTGGTCCCGAAGCGCCTGCGGACGCACAAGCACAGGGCGCGGCTCAGCCCCGCGGCTCCACGCTCCTACGCCCAGAGCGGGTCAGAGGTGCGCAGCCGCGCCGGCCGAAGACCCAGGAGGAAGGCTCCGCAAGCCCAGCCCTCTGGTCAGGTCTGCAGCCCAGGCAGGGCCTCAAACTACCAAGAAGTCCTCAAGGGAGCGAGCAGAGCCTGCTCCTCCTGGGACGGGGAGCGCCGGCCCCAGTTCCCTTCCTCCTGGGACGGGGAGCGCCGGCCCCAGTTCCCTTCCTCCTGGGACGGGGAGTGCCGGCCCCAGTTCCCTTCGCGTCCTGGAGCTCTGCTGCTCCTTCCCCTTTAGGGAGAAAAGCCCGAGACTGAGGGAGTGCGTCTACACAGCTCTGCAAAATGGAGCTCCTCTTTTTTTTTTTTTTTTTAAACGACTTCCATTATTTACAAAACAAATTATTACTTTTTGTGCCAATGCAGGGGCTTACACTGTACCATTCCTTAGCTTTTTCAACTCAAGATGGGCACTCTGCCACTTGAGTCTCAGCTCCACTCTCAAGGCTTTTTGGTGACTGGTTGGAGATACGAGTCTAAAGAACTTGCCTGCACGGGCTAGCTTTGAACTGTGATCCTCAGATCTCAGCCTCCCGGGAGCTAGACTCACAGGCATGAGCCACTAGCAGCTGGCTCAAGTTACTATTATTTTAAGTAATCATTCCTGACCTTCTGGCCAGGCCCACAGAGCTGGCTGAGGCCCCGGACCGCGGCCTGGGTGGCGGGCGGTCTGGGGCCCGGCCCGGTGGGGCCCCACTCCCGTTTCCGGCGGCAGGCTGCGCCCTGGCCTCCCCTCCAGCCCGGCCCCCCGGGCCGCGGGCGCGGGCTCACTTGAAGAAGTCGTCCCTGCAGTAGACGCTCTCCCCGCGGCTGAAGCAGCGCTCGGCCAGCGGCGCGCGGCAGTCGCTGCACGTGAGGCACTTGCTGTGCCAGTGCCGGTCCAGAGCCTTAAGGATGAACCTGTCTAGAATGTGCTGGTCGCAGCCGGCGCACAGCGGGATCTCTGTGGACAGAGGAGCGGCTGGGGCAGGGGCCGGGCCGTAGAGGTTACCATCTCCCCCGCCAGGCCCAGCCCCCGCGGTCCCCAGGCCCCCAGCCTCCCGGTTCAGGGAGGCAGGGATCCCCGCCATGGCCGGCAGTGGCTTGGGAGATGAGAGCAAACGCGCGTGAGCATCTAGAAATGCGTGTGAGCAGGAAGGGGGGGACCAGGCTGTTTCTGGGGCCAAGGGTGTCTGTCCACCCCAAGATGTTCACATAGCCAGGAAGGACCCAGGCTGCAATCAAAGGAAAACCTCACCTCTGGTGCGGGGGTGGAGGACGGGGTGGGGGTGGGGGACTGGCTGGGAAAGCCGGACGTGAATGGGAAAAACAAGTCCTTACTCTGCCGAGCACCAGCGAAGCGCCTCTAACTTCTGACTTAGAACAACTGTGCGGCCGGGGCGTTCTTTCTGGAGGCTGCGCGGTGCGGCCCCGGGCTGGGGGTCTGTCAGACCCTCAGGCGTCAGTGACAGCAGCACCCCGCGCCTTTGGGTGGGTGTGCGGGGCTCCCCGCGCAGCGGTGCCGGCGGTGTGGGGTGTGCAGGCGGTGTGGGGTGCCCTCCCGCTGTGACTAGACCAGCGCCCCAGTCCTGGCCAGCTCTGCTCGCAGAGATTGCGGGCTTGGGGGCGGCAGGCGGGACCTGCTAATTCAGACCGGGTCTCCGAGACGAGGAGCCCGGCGCGGGAGCGGGACCTGCTCGGACGCGGCGCCCGCCGGGAGGACGCGGCCGAGGGCTCGAGGGGGCGGAGGGGCCCCGCCGCACCTCCCGCCAGCACTGGCCGGAAACCGCGGTGGACGCGGTCTCGCGTCGAGCAAAACCGCGCGGCCCAGACCGCGCCCCGGACGCCCGAGGCTGGCGGCGAGCCCAGGACGGCCGGGCGCAGGGCCCCGCCGGGCGGCGCCGGTTCAGCACCGTGGCGCGGACAGCGCCCAGGCCCGGCGGCCGCGAGAGCCCGCTTCCCGCAAAAAAGCCGTCCCTCGCCGGGCTTGCGCTGCGGGGCGCGCCCGCCGCACCCGCGTGAGGCCCGCGGAGCCCCCGCGCCGGCCGCGCGTCCGCGCGCTGCCCTCCGCCGCCCGCTCCCCGCGCCCGCCGGGGCCGCCGGGCGTCCGGGAGTTGAAGCCGGGCTTGTCCCGGTCCCCGGACCTGACGGCGGGCAGAGCGCGCGGGCGCCGCCAAGACCCGCATTCGGGAAGAAGTACGGTCCCGCTCGACGCCGCGGACCCGCTGCCGCCTCCGTGCCGCGGGGCCGCGGGGCGGGACCCGGCGAGGGCCGCGGAGACCCGCCGCGCCGCGAGCCCCTCGCCTCGCCCCCCACCCCGCTCCGGAGCCCGGCTTGGCGCCGCCCCGGGGCCCCTCAACCGATCCCGGACGACCCGAGCCCCCGCGGCCGGGCGCGCTGCGCGGACGTTCGGGGACCCGCCGCGCCCGGGCCCGCGGCACCCACCTCGGCGCAGGTCGGCCCTCCGAGCCAGCAGCGCCAGCAGCAGGTCGCCGCCCGCCGGCTCCCGGGCCGGGTCCAGCTCCCCGCGCGCCTCCATGCGGCCGGCTGCGGGCGAGGCCGCCCTCGGACCCGCCAGGCCGCGGCCGCCGCGACGCGGACCCCGCAGACCCGAGACTGGTGGCGCGGCCCCGCAGAGCCCGCGGGCGGCCTGGGGCCCGGAGCCTCCGGCCGCGCGCGGGGCGGAGCGGCGGGGGGCGGAGCCGCGCGCGGGGCGGAGCCGGGGGTCGCGGGGACGCGCGGGCCCCGGAGCCCAGCCGAGGGCGGGAACCCGCCCCGCGGGGGCTCTGGATGGGCCAGGCCGGGCCGGGCCGGGATCTCCTGCGGTGGCGTCGGGAATCGGGAACCCAGAACCCGGAATCCAAAGCGGGCGAGCGTGGCGCGCGGGGCCTCCGCGGAGTGCGGGGAGCCGGACGGGCCCCGGGCCGCCCATGAACGGCCCGCGCAGGCGCAGCGAGCCCGGCCCCTGCGAGGGAAGTGGGGCCCGCGTCCTGGGCCTGGACACACAACGGGGACGCGGAGTCGGGGCAGCGCCGGACCCGGCCTCCGGCCTGCGCCTCCTCCGCCTGCGACCCCCCTCCTACCCGCCTGCGCCCCCTCCTACCCGCCTGCGTCACCCCTCCGCCTGCGCCCCCCTCCGCCCCCCTCCGCCTGCGTCCCCGCCCCGTCTGCAGCACTGTGGCTCCACACAACAGCGCCAGCACACCCGACAGCAGGGGAGCCCGCTGCATGCACTCCGGGCCGGCCGGGCGCGGGCAGGGGCGTCCCGGGCCTGGCGCCGTCGCGCGCCCTCCCTGCGTGCCCCGCCTGGTGCCCCGCCTGCGTCTCCTGGACGGTGAGTCCCGGGCCGGCCCGAGCACCACACTCGAGACAGCGCGGGGCGGCGTCGGGGCCCGCCGGGGGCGCTGGTGGGCGGCGTGGGCCACGGGCGGCCGGGGGCGCACGCCGCTGGGGCATCTGGCCGGCCGCCAACAAAGCCTCCATTATGTTCCAACGTCCGCCACCGGACGGCCCTCGGGGAAGGCGGCTCGGCGGGAGCTCGGCCGAGCCCCGCGCTCGTCGGCGCCCGCCCGCGCCGCTGCCGCCAGCCCCGGGGCCGCTGTCAGCCTTCACCCCCGCGGCCCACGGCCGCCCTGCGCGCCTCCGCGCCGGCCCGCGCGCTCTGCCTCCGGCCCTCGGGAGGCCTGCGGGCCCTCCGACCTCACCTGCAGCCCCGCCGAAGGTGCGGAGGGCGGCGGCCGTGCGGGCTCCGGGCCGCTCCTGGTCACGACCCCGCTCTGCTTCCAGCAGCATCGTGGGCCCGGTCTGCGTCCCGGGGAGGGTGGGAGCTCCCGGTTCCTGGGACGGAGCCCAACCCCGAACTGGCCCTGTCCGTGGTGCTGAGGGAGGCTCCCGCCCGCCCCTCCCCTGTCCCCGCCCCCAGGGCAGGCGGCGGGCGGCCGCAGGAGCTGGTCCTCCGGCTGGGTTTGGAGAGACTGGGCAGGGCCTGGTGTCTCAACTCTTCACCCACTCCCCCGCAAGGAAGCTGCTAGAGTCCTGCTCTGCTCTGCGGAGGCTCCGGGCCAGGCTGAGAAGCGCCTGTTCACGGGAAGCGGGTGGCGGAGCCCCAGGACGGTCAGGCGCTGGCCCTGTTGGCAGCCTTCCAGGAGACAGTGCCCATGCGAGGCTCTCCCCTGTGGTGAGCTGCTGCTGCTGGACCACAGCGGGCCCGCATTCCAAAGAACCTGACACTCAACATGTGCACATCACAGGTCACTTGAGCACACTCAGACGCCTGTGCCCCTCCTCTGCGGAGAGGCAGGCAGGCCTTGGCCAAGCCTACCCAGTGAGGCTAGACTCCAGAAAGGGGCTCAGCGCAGAGCCGCCTATCCACCCCTGCCGTGTAGGGGCGCGGCCCCTCAGAGGGTCCAGGTACTGGTGAGATGTTGAACAGGTTCCACAGCCACCTCATCCACGCCAGCTCCAAGATCCTCTGTAATCCATTTCCCATCTTTGTCTCTGTCTGGCCTCAGGGCTGCCTTCCAAAAAGACTTCTGGCTCAATAGAGGAAATTCCAGAATTTCAGATGTTCATGTCCCCACCCGATCACATTGTAGCTGGCTGGCTCACATTTCAAAAGAATGATGACAATTTTCTCAAATGTCAGATTTTATTTTTAAAATGTACACATATAGTTTACTTAAATACAAAATACTCACTTTCCTTCTAGTTAAGAAATTTTACTGATATTCCCATGTCAATTCAGTTTTAATCAAAATCTCTTCATTAAAAATAAATAAGCATTTATATTACTTCCCTATTGTATTCATTGGTCTCAATACCTTTTTTGTGTGGGCTGGCACTGGCGCTTGAACTCCGGGCCTGGGTGCTGTCACCCCACCACCTGGGCCACAGCTCCACTTCTGGCTTTTGGGTTAACTGGAGGTAAGTCTTCTTGGACTTTCCTTCCTGGGCTGACTTCAAACTGTGATCCTGGGATCTCAGCCTCCTGAGTAGCTAGGATTACTGACGTGACCCACCAGTATATCTCACACACACACAAAGGCTTACACCTTGACTAAAGGTGGCACCACTGATCTGAGCAGGTAATGTAGACATCTGAGTCCTGATCCCTTGCAGGCTGGCCCCACACATCATGGCAGCCACTCTCCCCAGATTTGCCTGGGGAAGCTCATCCTCAGGAAGCAGCCTCTAGTTCTGCAGGAGAGAAGCTGAAAGCCAGCGCTGCCGAACATGGGTCTCCATGAAGGTCAGACTGGAGAATGCACTGCAGGAGCCCCGCCTTGCCCACTGAAGACACCTCCTTTGGTGGAGAAGGCATCCACAGAGGTAGACAGAGGGTTCAGAGCTTCCTTGGAGATGTGAGGACCTGTCAGATGGGCCAGCATCTTTAGTAACCTAGGCACATGACCAGCCAAAGACAGGTTCATTTTTTTTAAAAAACAGGATTTCAGAGGTTAAAAAGCATCAAACGAAAAGGTCCTTCATGGCCCAGGAGAAGCAGGAGCTCAAGGTGGTGGAGCCAAGGCAGCGAGGCTATTCCTGCCCTGGGAAGAGTCAGGCCTCCAAATCCATGCCTCCCACAAAATGGAGGCTGGCTAAGGACAGCCCCAGGGGACAGCTGTCTGCCCTTCTCAGGCCACAGCCACATTACAGGGTCCTCAGGGACCATTTACCATACATAATCACAATAGGCTAAGTGGAAAGAGTATTTACAGCTCTTCTAGTCACTCCTGTGCATGCACACACGCACACACAAAGGCATTGGTCTAATTTCATCTAAATAGAAGGACGCTTGTGAAACAAACCAATGGCCACAAAGGATCTCAGCAGGAATGCTCCTGAAACTGCATGCCAATGGGTGGTTTTAATTTTACAAAAAGTGAGTTTAAATTGTGGAATGGTTAAGTCATCCCTGAGGCCTGCAAAGAGCCTGGCTTGCGTGGGACCCTTCTCAACAGCTTCAGTTCAAGGAGTCCTGGGGTTTGAAGCCATGCCAGGTCCTCATCCTTCCCACTGGGCCCTGTATACCTAGCCGCTGCTGGTGCTTTCTTCTGTGTGAGATGAGGGATACAAGACAAAGGCTCCTACAGGCCTCCTGCTCGCCCCCCACCCCCGAGTGGACCAGTTCTCATTACCCCTCCCCTGACGCTATGGTCACTCACCTTCCAGCTGGCCCACACTGCCTCCAGAGTGGCCAGACTGGGCTATCCCTCAGTCCCTTGTCAACAGTAAACAATTAAAAGGCACTGCCACCACCCTGCCCCTCCAAACCAGCCACTACTTGACAGCCCTGGTCACTCCTTGAGAGAAAGTAAAGCCACACCACTCACTACCCCGTTCCTGCTTGGGGGCCTGTGCACAGAGTGAGCACCCCGCAGGGCACCGGGTGGTAGAAACGTTTGGGCTCTGCTGCCTGCAGGCACAGCCTTGGCCTAGATGCACAGACCCCAGGCCGCTTCCAGGCTGGAGGTGTGGGATGTGGGGGAAGGTTACTGCACTTCCATTCGCTGTGTCCCTCGGATGGGCCTGACAGGCAGGATAGAGTGCAGGGAAGGCCCTGAGCAGACCTGCCTGCTCCAACTTAGGACAGTGAACACACGGATGTCTTTTGACACGAGTTGGGAAAGCACAAGGGGCCAGCAAGGCAAGTGTTTCCACCAGGGCCGCCTGCACTCTGAAGGGCCAAGTCTGGCATGTTTACAAAATCCCTGATCACAAATGATAGCACTGTGGGAGCGCTGCCAAGGCTGCCCAGGACACCTCTCCACAACTGGGTGGTAGCGCCGGGTGGGAGGCCTCTCCACCGCTGTGTGGTAGAACCGGATGGGAGAGCTCTATACAGCTGGACGGTAGAGCTGGACAGGAGGCCTCTCCACAGCCGGGTGGTAGAGCTGGACAGGAGGGCTCTATACAGCCGGGTGGTAGAGGCGGACTTTCCATCGCTTGGACCTCACGCGGAAGAAGAAGTACATGAGCATCAGGAACAGGGAAGAGGCCACGTACAGCACCACGCACAAGCTCATGTCCAGGCTGGAGAAGCCAACCCCGAGGAGAGGCACCTCGGCCTCAGCCTCCTCCCGGGCCCCAGGCCCCTGGGGACTCCCGAGTCTCAGGTCCAGCCGGTGGTGCAAGCTCTCCAGCAGGTCCGTTCTGGGGTCCAGGACATGGAGTGGATGGAGACTTGGGTCATCCTGGGCTCCCCGAGGCTTCCCCGGGGGACCGAGTCCCCCGCCCTCCGCCCGGGCCCTGCCCGCGGTTGCCCCGTCGCCGCCATCGCCCAGGTCTGCAGCATACGTGTCCACAAGGTTGTCACGGCCGTAGTGCCGCTTCAGGAACAGGAGCACGTGGCCCTCGTTCCAGCTGTCCAGGCCCTTAATCTCCTCGTGGCAGTCTGGGCAGAGCTCTGGGGTGGGCCACGGCACCTTTGGGAACTTGGGGTCCTCACTCAGATGGCCTAGGAGGGAGGGAAGGGGCAGCATGGTGAGGAAAGCCTTCCGGTCCGGGGCACAGCTGGCCTCCCACCCATGCAGCCTCCCGGCTGCTGCTCCCATCTCTGTGCAGTGTGGCCAGATGTCTCTGTGCTCCCTGGCCTGAACAGCACAGGCCCCCTCCCTCGCTGGGCCCCCCATGCAGGTCCCCTTCCCCTGGTCACCCGTGTGTCTACACTCCAAGGCCTGCACGCTTGGCACACCTGCCACTCACCTGACTGCACCTGCTGCCACCCACCCAGCTCCTGCCCTCTACGGGAAATGCTCACCTGTCTGTGCTACCATTCCCAGGCACTCAAGGCCCAGGCCACTCTGGCTGCCAGGGCCCTGGAGGGACACACTCACAGCCTAGGACCAAGACAGGCAGAGGCAGCTCCACTCCACCGCCTGCTCCCTCCAGGTAAGTGGGCTCCCCACGGCTGTTTCCAGCTCCAGGCTCACAGCAGTACACCCACGGCGCCTCCCCCGGGGCTCCCTGCAGCTCTTCTGGTCAGTTTCTGGTGAACAGCACGCAGCACCCTGTGGCACAGCCTTGCCACACCACTGCGTGTGCTTGCGGCCACCTGCTGACTGCTTCTGGAGTGGAATCCATCGGAACACTCCCATTCCAGATGGCTGCGGCCACCCATCAGGGCAGCTTAGGCACCCTGCGGGCACCGAGGGGACTCTGCAGCTCACCAGATACACCCACCCCTTCCTTCATTGGATCAAAACTGAGGCCGGGCATCAGTGGCTCACGCCTGTCATCCTAGCTACTCAGGAGGCTGAGATCTGAGGATCACAGTTCAAAGCCAGCCTGGGCGGGAAAGTCCGTGACACTCTTGCCTACAATAAACTACTCAGAAAAAGCCAAAAATGGCGCTGTATTCAAATGGTAGAGCGCTTGCCTTGAGCACAAAAAGGCTCAGGTTCAGCACCTAAGCTGAGTTCAAGCCCCAGGAATGGCCAAAAACAAAAAACAACAAAAAACCCCACCAAAATTCTAACTGAGGACTGCTACGCAGAAAGCTGGTCAGCCCAGGAACCGGAGAGAGGTGTGCCCTGTGAACGGAGGCTCTGTGCAGCCGGGGCTACGTGGAGCACACACCCTGAGCCACTGTCCTCTTACTGGCAGTGCGCAGGCATCCCCCCAATGTCCAGCTCCAGACCCCTTTGCTGAACCAGTTCAAGGACCAACGACGCTCCCACCGCACAGGCTTAGGCCCTCGGTGCCTCTTGGCTGCCACAGCTGCCCTGGCCTGCTGACCACCCTCAAGGTTTCTCAAGTGTGTGCTGGCGATGCTGGCGATGCTAGGCCCTTTACCTAACTTGCTTGCTAGGTGTCATGTGTAAGGAGGGGATGAGGCCGAGGCCAGCCGCGTCCTCTGGGGTCACTGCCCAGTGGACGACCTGGATGAACTCACGGTGGACACGGAGAGCTATCATGTCCTCGGGGGCCAGACTCTGGGCAGGAGAGCCGGGTCAGATCTCCCTCCCTCCACAGGCTGGAGGCAGGCCTGGGGGCTGGTGAGGAGGCTTGGCACACACCCGTGGATGGACACGCGCAGCCCCATCTTGCTGCAGCCCAGTAAAGTGGGCGCTCGAGGCTGGGTAGCCAGCTGGCTGCCTCAGAGCGCAGCACTGGGGGAGGCGGGGGCGGAGCGGGGAGGCGTCTGGGAGGACACCTCAGCCGCCTAGGCTGCGCGCCTGGGACAGCAGCTGACAGGGACGAGGAAATCCCTCACCATGAGGCCCCTCAGCTCTTAGCGCAAAGGAAAACCAATTCTCTTTAGTGCTTTAGTTGTCATGTTTTATAATACAGTGGATTAAATGAAAACCAACCATTTAGGGGCATTTTCTATTCATCCTTATTAAATTTATTTCTCAGTAGAATTATTCTTAAGCCTAATTTTAATCTGCCATTGATTTGTGAATACTTTGAATTTACTTAACTCTGAGAGAACACATATGTCATAGTTTTTAAAAACAAAACCACCTTATGGGGTTACAGACTAACCCCAAAGACAGGCTGGGCTTACAGTCTATGTGTGTGTGTATGTGTGTATGTGTATGTGCATGTGTGCAGTGGTCCTAGGGCTTGAACTCAGGGCCTGGACACTGTCCCTGAGCATTTTTGCTCTAGATTAGCACTCTACCATTTGAGCCACAGCTCAACTTCTGATTTTTTGGGGGGGTTATTTTATTTTGCCAGTCCTGGGGCTTGAACTTTGGGTCTAGGTACTGTTCCTAAGCCTTTTGCTCAAGGTGTGTGCTCTACCACTTGAGACACAACACTACTTCTGGCTTTTTTTTTTTTTTTTTTGAGTAGTCTATTGGAGATAAAGTCTCATAGACTTTCCTGTCCGGGCTGGCTTTGAACTGCAATCCTCAAATCTCAGCTTCCTAAGTAGCTAGGATTACAGGTGTGAGCCACTGGCACTCAGCTTTTTTTTTTTTTTTTTGGGGGGGGGGGAGTTTATGGGGCATTAAGAGTCTCACAGACTTTCCTGCCCGGGCTGGCTTCAAACTGCAATCCTCAGAGCTCAGCCTTCTGAGTAGCTAGGGTTACAAGCGTGAGCCACTAGCACACAGCTAAGAACAGATTAAGAAAAAATTAAATTCCTTACCAATAATTATACTCCAAGTTCTCCAATATCCCAATTACAATCAGGGGATATGGGTGATAGGATACCAGAAAGTCACAGCCGCCTGGGTGAGGGCCAGCTGGGGAGCCAAGACACAGTGGTCTGGGAGGGCCAGCCATTCACGCACAGCACCTGGGAGCTCAGGAAAAGCCAAGACGCGCCCACACAGCATGCCGCCCTCCCCACACAGGCCCCAGGCCTCCAGGCGGAGGGCCAGCTTTCCCTCACCCGCGCCCGGCGGCCGTTCGGGCGCCGGCCTCACTCACCTGCCAGGCGGCTGTTGACGGCATTGTGCTTCCTCCACAGCCAGAGGACGGCTTGGTCGAGTGTCTTCACTGTGTCCAGAGACTCTTTGGCCATTGCCTCAAAGTGCTCGCCACACTCTCTGCACCCAAAGAAAGTGTGGATGTACCTCCTCACGGTCTGCAGCACAGCCCCCGGGTCGTCCTCAAGGCCTGCAGGGGAAAAAGCCAGGGCGCTGGAGCCCACCGCCATCCAGTCCAGCTTGTGCCACTGCTCTCGAGAGACAAGTCTCAGTGTTCACAGGCGGCCCGTGTCTCCACAGAGCAGCCTGTGCATACAGCCCCGACACCTAGCACAAGCAGGTGTGCAAGAGTGTTCCTACGCATGGCTCAACAGTACCCATACCAGACAGGAAGCCTGCCACCAGCATGGAGATCTAGTGAGCACTACGACTGAGCTCAAGCATTCAGACATTCAGACTCTCGCAGGTCCTTAAAAGGGACGTGTCAACACCCCTTGGCCAGGCTCACGGTTGCCTCTGCTTTGGCCTCAGGGCCTGCCAGCTGTGCGTGATCTCTCCTGACCCACAGCAGCACCCGCAGGCGGTGTGGGCCCTGCTGGGGCAGCAAGGCCATCCGCTGCCCCTTTGCTGTGGAAGGGTGACTTTCCCGGGCGGACGGGCAGCAGCCAGGGTGCCTCAGGGGGCCGGCGTGACAGCCAGTCCACAGGAGACTGCACTCTTCACGACGGCGGAACCCCTCCAAAAGGTGGTGATTTGAAAAGCAAACAACCTGCTGGTGGCACACACGTGTAGTCCCAGCACATGGAAGACTAAGACAAGAGGATTTTGAGTTCAAGGACAGCCTGGGCTACGTAGTGAGTTCTAGTCCACTCTAAGCTACATAGAAAGACTCTCAAAATGGGAAAGTCAAGCTGGGCACCAGTAAATCTGGGCACCTGTAATCCCAGCTACACAGGAGGCTGAGAGCACTGAGAACCGTGGTTCAAAGCTAGCCCAGATAGCAAAGTCCGTGAGACTCTCATCTCCCATTAACCGCCAAAAAGCTGGAAGAAGCAGAGCTATGGCTCAAGTGGTAAAGCTCAGGCCTTGAGTTCAAGCTGCATGCCAGTGGTTCACACCCATAAGCTTAGGTAACGGGGAGGATGTGCTAGGAGGCTCAGCAATGTACATGTAAGACCCCATCTCAACCCCATCATCCTGTCTCTCCTCCGGAGATCAGGAGGGGCCAGGCCATGAGGCAGAGGAGTCCAAAGGATGCCATCTCAACACAAAAAAGCTGGGGGGCAGGGGGTTCAGCAAGACCTAGCTGCATACCCAGCTATGGCAGGAAGCAACAAAAGGATTGCTTCAGGTGTGTGCCTGGTAAGAATCAAGACTCTAAAATAATCCTTACAAGCAGGGCACCAGTGGCTCACACTTATAAACCTAGCTACTCAGGAGGCTGAGATCAGAGGACCTTGGTTCAAAGCCAGCGTGGGCAAAAAAAAAAAGCCAAGCAAAAGAGCTCAAGTCTTGGTACCAGATACCAGCATCAAACCAAACCACACCAAACCAACAAAAACACTGCAAAAATGACTGGAGGTGTGTCTTAGGGTAGAGCACTTACCAAGCAAGTACGAAGCCCTGATTTTAAATTTCAGTACCACAATAAATAAAAATTTCAAAAAGAGGCAGGTACCATTGGCTCACACCTATAATCCTAGCTACTCAGGAGGCTGAGATCCAAGGATTGAGGTTCAAAGACAGCCCACGCAGGAAAGTCCGTGAGATTCTTATCTCCAATTAGCCACCCAGAAAACTGAAAGTGGCACTGTGGGTCAAAGTGGTAGAACACTAGCCTTTTGCTGAAGAGCTCAGGGATAGCGCCCAGGCCCATGGTTCAAGCCCTAGGACTGGTACAACAAACCAAAACAAAACAACCCTGAAAGAACCAGAATTCAAGCCCCAGGACTGGTACAACATAACAAAGCAAAAAACGAAACAAAATAAAACTCAGTGGAGTGACCAGGTTGTTCTCTGTAAGACGGTGGAGCCAGCTGTCCATAGCAGGCCCAGGTGGTATCTGTCAGCCAGAGGCCCTGGGTCTGGACTGACCACTAGGCTCCTGGTCCATGCCCTCAGAGAAGGTGAGAGGCCGCACACTATGGAGTCTGGCTGGCAGTGAGCATCCTCCAGGCGGCAGGCGGTGCCAGGGTGAGGCAGGGCACTGGCTGTGACCAGGCCGCCTGACCTCGTCCACAAGGAGGAGGTCTCCAGACATCTGCCTGGCATTGCGGTAATCCCCTTCTCTTCCCGAGGAGCCACTGTGCCGCCTGCCCGGGGCCTAATCTTTAAAGTGGACACGAACCCTAAACCTCTACCTGGGGGAGGATTAGGATGCGTGGCTGGCGCTTTAGGAGATGGGGCTTAAATGTGCAATAAGGAAAGAAAACCTCCAAGACTTAATCCCATGCTGTCTGACCCAATTCCTCACGGCGACGGGAGGAGCGCCGAGCCTCTGTGGGACAGTCCAGCTTCTCACCAGCTGGAACAGGGTCCTGAGCCAGCTTTGCCGTCGGGCCGCACGGAGTGTCCCAGGACCTGTCACTGGCCCTCATGCGCTGCCTTCAAGCTCTCCTCTTAGTCACACACAGGGGCCCCCAGGCGGGCTCCACCTTTCTCTCCAGAGCCCCCAGATGGGATTGCCTCATGTTTTCAGGAATGGGCCTGGATGGTCTGTGCATTAAATCATGTTGAACCCCGTTCTGATTTCAGTTCCTCTTGATTATTCCCAAGGCATTCCCTCTGATCTTTTTTTCTCCCTTTTTCTGATTCTCTTGGGAGTATGGGTTTAAGAGCCACCCTTCCTTGCTGGACTCTGGGAAACTGTAACCCTCACTGTCCTGAGGAGAGAGGGTAAAGATGACCTTTGACCTAGGTCATTTTTGCAATGTGACTTTGTGCTTTAGACAGGCAGCATCCATCTCCCAGCCCTGAGTTCTGTATATACCAGCAGGATGTGGTCAGAGGGGCGAGTGTGACACAAAGTTTCCTGACGTGTCCAGCGTCCTCACCCTGCGTCCAGCGTCCTCCTCACCCTGCGTCCAGCGTCCTCACCCTGCGTCCAGCGTCCCCCTCACCCTGCGTCCAGCGTCCTCACCCTGCGTCCAGCGTCCTCACCCTGCGTCCAGCGTCCTCCTCACCCTGCGTCCAGCATCCCCCTCACCCTGCGTCCAGCGTCCTCACCCTGCGTCCAGCATCCCCCTCACCCTGCGTCCAGCGTCCTCACCCTGCGTCCAGCGTCCTCCTCACCCTGCGTCCAGCGTCCTCCTCACCCTGCGTCCAGCGTCCTCACCCTGCGTCCAGCGTCCTCCTCACCCTGCGTCCAGCGTCCTCACCCTGCGTCCAGCGTCCTCCTCACCCTGCGTCCAGCGTCCTCCTCACCCTGCGTCCAGCATCCCCCTCACCCTGCGTCCAGCGTCCTCACCCTGCGTCCAGCGTCCCCATCACCCTGCGTCCAGCATCCCCCTCACCCTGCGTCCAGCGTCCTCCTCACCCTGCGTCCAGCGTCCTCACCCTGCGTCCAGCGTCCTCACCCTGCGTCCAGCGTCCTCCTCACCCTGCGTCCAGCATCCCCCTCACCCTGCGTCCAGCGTCCTCACCTTGCGTCCAGCGTCCCCATCAGCCTGCGTCCAGCGTCCCCCTCACCCTGCGTCCAGCGTCCCCCTCACCCTGCGTCCAGCGTCCTCCTCACCCTGCGTCCAGCGTCCTCACCCTGCGTCCAGCGTCCTCACCCTGCGTCCAGCGTCCTCACCCTGCGTCCAGCGTCCCCCTCACCCTGCGTCCAGCGTCCCCCTCACCCTGCGTCCAGCGTCCCCCTCACCCTGCGTCCAGCGTCCTCACCCTGCGTCCAGCGTCCTCACCCTGCGTCCAGCGTCCCCCTCACCCTGCGTCCAGCGTCCCCCTCACCCTGCGTCCAGCGTCCCCCTCACCCTGCGTCCAGCGTCCCCCTCACCCTGCGTCCAGCGTCCCCCTCACCCTGCGTCCAGCGTCCCCCTCACCCTGCGTCCAGCGTCCCCCTCACCCTGCGTCCAGCGTCCTCCTCACCCTGCGTCCAGCGTCCTCACCCTGCGTCCAGCGTCCTCACCCTGCGTCCAGCGTCCCCCTCACCCTGCGTCCAGCGTCCTCCTCACCCTGCGTCCAGCGTCCTCACCCTGCGTCCAGCGTCCTCACCCTGCGTCCAGCGTCCTCCTCACCCTGCGTCCAGCGTCCTCCTCACCCTGCGTCCAGCGTCCCCCTCACCCTGCGTCCAGCGTCCCCCTCACCCTGCGTCCAGCGTCCTCCTCACCCTGCGTCCAGCGTCCCCACCCTGCGTCCAGCGTCCTCCTCACCCTGCGTCCAGCGTCCTCACCCTGCATCCAGCGTCCTCACCCTGCGTCCAGCGTCCTCACCCTGCGTCCAGCGTCCTCACCGTGTCCAGCGTCCTCACCCTGCGTCCAGCGTCCTCACCCTGCGTCCAGCGTCCTCACCCTGCGTCCAGCGTCCTCCTCACCCTGCGTCCAGCGTCCCCCTCACCCTGCGTCCAGCGTCCCCCTCACCCTGCGTCCAGCGTCCTCACCCTGCGTCCAGCGTCCTCACCGTGCGTCCAGCGTCCTCCTCACTCTGCGTCCAGCGTCCTCCTCACCCTGCGTCCAGCGTCCTCCTCACCCTGCGTCCAGAGTCCTCCTCACCCTGCGTCCAGCGTCCTCACCCTGCGTCCAGCGTCCCCCTCACCGTGCGTCCAGCGTCCTCCTCACCCTGCATCCAGCGTCCTCCTCACCCTGCGTGCAGAGTCCTCACCCTGCATCCAGAGTCCTCCTCACCGTGTGTCCAGTATCCTCCTTACCACTTGGTGCCGAGCAACCTCCTCAGTGCCCAGCTCCTCCTCACCCTGGTGCCAGCCAGCAGGATGCTGGGACTGGCCTGGGGAGTGAGAGCAACCCTAGGTCCCCTGAATGCGAGGTGCCTCAGATGGCCACAGCTGCGGGAAGGAGCCCATGGAATGACCTACCTAACCTAGTCTACAGCACACTGCTCTGACCCCGAGTGCTGAGCGGACAGGGTGGCCCTGATGTATACCACAGCACTCTGCACCGTGGCAAAGGCAACAAGGGGTCTGCAGTGCTTCTGGACAGCAGGACACTCTGCCTAAGCCAAAGGACTGGGCTTTGGCTTAATGTAGGCGCACACGGACCCGAGACTCAACATAGCCGCCATCAGACACATGTCTACTGCCACAGCTGCCTGGGCCTGCTGGGGCGGGGACACAAAACCCAGCGCACACCATGCCCTGTGAAGAAGGAAGCAGAGGTGGTTTGTCTTTATGTTCTGTAACACCATCAAACCCTTCTGTGGAGCTCCCACCTCTGCCCCTTAGCCTCAGATTTGGCCGAGGCCCTTCCCCTGGGAGCGGGGTGGGCCAGCAACTTGCTTCCAACCAGGGTTGGCCAGTGAGCACCGGGCTTCTCCAGCCGCTGGCTCTTATGAAGCTGGCCACAGGTGACAGGTCCCATGGAAAGGAATAAAGAAGAGACCGCTCTGCGCCCAGTCCACCCTGGCTGAGGCCTGGGCCTCAGCCCGAAGCAGAGCACCCATGTTAAGCCACACCTGGATTCTGACCCAAGTAACAGAGAAAATAAAGCTGGGATGGCTTAAGCTGCTCAATTGGGGGGAATTTGTTATGCAGCAATTGATAACTGATACACCTATCCGAGGAGGTCTCACCCATCCATGTTTTTCTAGGTAAATGGTGTGCTTGTAAGTTACAGAGAGTGGAACCCACAGCCATGGCGGGTGGCACTTCTGTGGATATTCTGAGAGAACACTCCCCACCCTCCCGCTTACGTGCCTGTGGGCACGTGGGTGGCACCGTACGTAGTGGACGGTGAGACAAGCCCTCCCAGGGCTTCCTGTGACATGTGAGCTGCACTGAATGGCTAGTGCCACGCTGGCCAGGCCTGTGCTGGTCAGGGGATGGTGTACCTGTGCCCAGCAGTGCTTCTGGGTGGGTCGAGGCCTCAACTGTCAGAGTGTGGAAGAGCTTCCAGAGGGAGCAGGGGTAGCCCCTCAGCTCAGGTCTGCTGCCTTGGCATCCCACCCACTTTACATGGCTGGTGAGAAAGACTCCGGATATCTGGGGAAGAAGAACAAGGGACATAAGACAACCACTGAGGGCAGGTAGTGTCATTCATCAAAACCTCCTCCCTGGGCCAGGCGCTTGTGGCTCAGGTCTATAACCCCAGCTACTCATGAGACTAAAATCTGAAGATCATGGTTCGAAGCCAGCCAGGACACATTAATCTGTTAGATTCTTTTTTCCAATTCACTAGCAGAAAGCTGGGACTGGAGGTGTGGCTCAAGTTGAAAAGCTCTAGGCCCTGAGTAGAAAAAGCTGAACAAGAGTGTGAAGCCAATACCAGAAAAAAAATAAAGATTAAAAACAAAAACAAAACTAAGCTTTTCACGTGCACAACAGACCTGGGCCTCTAACCCTAGTGAGGCGACACTCTTGGAACTGATAAATGTGACAGCACTGAGAGAGTCTAAGAACAGAGAGGCCTACTACTGCTCAGTCAGCCCAGCCCACAGCTGCCCTTTTTCAATCTCTGGCTGGAGAGGAAGGCCTATCTGTGTCTTGATAAACAATATTAAGCACGAAAGGCCCCACCTTCCCCTACTCTCCTCCTCTTTTTTGGTGCTGGTCCTGGGGCTTAAACTCAGGGCCTGGGCACTGTTCCTTAGCTTTTTTGCTTGAGGGGCTGAATTAGAGATAGGAGTCTCACAGATTTTCCTGCCTGGGCTGGTTTCAAACCAAGATCCTCAGAGCTCCTGAGTAGCTAGGATTACAGGTGTGAGCTGCTGATGCCTGGCCCTCCCTTCTTTTTACACCGGATCCATTTTGATGTAGGAACCACAAAGAGCTACCCATAAACAATTCAAGTGGCATGGTATGCACACTCTGCAGAGGCAAAAGTGCGGCTCAAGAGCAGAGGGCCCGAGGGGACAGGGGCCCAGTGCACCCCGACTGCCCAGGCTTCACGCAGTCTGTTTCCTCTGGTGGGTGCTAGGACCTATCTTGCCTCCCGAGGGCCTCTGGGCGCCACATCCACCACATCTATGTCATGCTGCAGGACAGCACAGCAGCCCAAAGTGTGGAGAGAAAGTGCAAGAAAGATAAAGGTGAGAGCCCAGCACTGTGTGTTTCTCAGACGCTGCCATAAGACAGAGCAGGCAGTGCTGTGCGCAGATTCCCTGGCCAGAGGTCTGCAACACTAGCTCAGTCAGAGGTGTGGCTGACAGTCAAACTCAGGGCCAGAGACGGGCAGCAGGAGGGAGACCATACAGGGTAATCCAAGGGACTGTCTCTGGAACCTTCCACGCTCACCAAACACATCACCACTAGGTATGGAAAAATTAGAGCTTAGTGAAGTTAAAACAAAAACAGACCAAGGCAGATGTGGTAGACAGAGCTATAATCCTGACACTTGGGAAGCTGAGGCAGAAGGACCACAGAGACCCTGTGCCAACCCCCACGACCCCCAAGAAACCCAAGGCAACTCCCAAAACCCTAGTGCTGCTCCCCACAAGATAGCTGTCACAGTGTGCCCATGGCTACCAGCCCTTAAACCGGAGCCTTCAGTGTGACCTGCACCGGTACGCACTGGGCAGGCAAGGGTAACCTGGTGCTGTCCGGGAAACGGACCTGTGAATGCAGTGGGCCTGCTCACCCTCAAAAGAAGACAGGAGTCTGCCTTGTGGGCCCCAGGTGACAGCGCAGGGAAGTAAGGTTTTTTCCCCCCTGTAGACCACGGGTCCTGAGTGCAGGCAGGCAGGAAGATGCACATTAGGCGAGGGTGAGAGGTGAAGCTCTGTAGCCTGTAGGGGCGCCCGTGCTGGACAGGGGTCTAGGACTCACCCGCATCTTGTTGTTGACCAGGTCAAGGACGGCATTGTAGGGGATCCTGTCCAGAGGCAGGGTGGTCAGCCACTCCTGCAGCATCTCCAACAGCTTCCTGATAGGAGGTCGGCCAGGGAACAGCTGCGTGAGGAAGGATACAGCCTAAGTGCTCCGCAGAGCACTCGTGCACCCCGGAACCCCAGGGGACCTCAGTGGGCTGTGGTCCAGGTGGCAGAGCACAAAGAACCCAATCTAAGACCCACACCAAGGGACTCCATTGAGAACTAAGAGGGGGCTGCTCTCAGAACCAGGGTTCCATGACGGGAGACCCAGGTGGTACAGGGTAGATGGCGACCACCACCCCATTCTCCAGCTTGCCCTCTGCATCTTGACCACCTATGCCTTTCCCTTTTTTTTTTTTTTTTTTTTTGCTAGCCCTGGAGCTTGAACTGTGGGCCTGCCTGAGCACTGTCCTTGAGCTTTTGTGCCCAAGGCTAGTGTTCTACCACTTGAGCCACAGTGCCACTTCCAGCTTTTTAGTGGTTAATTGGAGCTGAGAGTCATGGTCTTTCCTGACTGGGCTGGCTTCAAACTGTGATCTCCGCCTTTGGAGTAGCTAGGGTTACCGGCATGAACCACTGGCACCCCACCACCTCGCCTCTCTACCTGTTCACACACCGGGTGGCTACTTCAGGGTGGAAGACCCAGTCACAGAATGTGGCAGTATCCGACTGTCAAGGGCTGCTGGCCTTCTAAAGGCACTGATGCCCTGTGCAGCATTCCTGCTTAAGGAACTTGGAAGTAGTACATTTTAACACTAAAACAGTTCTTTTCCTAAACTGACCAGAAATGAATTTGTTTTCAGATACCTGGGTAAACTTTCAAATGGTCATTGATGGTCAGCTGTGATCTCAGGGTTCCATCACCTATGAGGCCCCCACCCTCTACCTTGGCCCTGGCTGACCGGAAGGAGAAAGGCCAGGAGGGAAGGAACACGGAGCCGCACGTCCTGGGGGAGGGGGAAGGCTGTACACACAGGGCACCAGTACGGAGCTGCAGCGAGGTCAGGCTAGGCAGGTAAGTGGGGCATTTTCTTAAACAAATGGGGCCCGCTTGCGCGGCCTCAACTCTGAATAGCACAATGGGTATAAAAGAAGTCTCTCTAAACAGTATTCGCTTCTGGGGCTGGGAAGATGGCTCAGTGGTAGAGCGTGTGCCTTGCATGCCTGAGGCCCTGGGTTCAATTCCTCAGCACCACATAAGCAAGAAGAAAAAAGCCGGAAGTGGCGCTGTGGTAGAGCGCTAGCCTTGAGCTGAAGAGCTGAGAGACAGCGCCCAGGCCCAGAGTTCAGGCCCCACGACCAGATGCAATAAATAAACAAACAAACAAACAAACAGTATTCACTTCTTTGTCTGAAATGTCATACAATGCATTGTTTATTTAAATATAAATTCAACTTCTTTTGCTTTCCTATATCCTACTGTAAGTAGCTATCCAAATAGCTAAACAGAAATGGTCCCCTGGGGTCCAGCCCTCTGGTTAGAGTAGTGCTCTACTCCTACCCCTGTGGAGCCGCCCTCCGGCCTGAGCTAGCTGGGGAGCCTGGAGCTGGTGGCAGTGGTGTTATACCTGTGCTCACTGCACAGACCTGGGCCCAGCAGCAGGGTCAGGGGAGGTGGCTTGGGGTGGGCTGTGCCAGAGTTCAGAGGGCATCAGGGCTGCAGTCAGGCTAAAGAGCTGCTGTGGTCAACAGCATGCAGGCCTGGGCTTTTGCTCAGGGACCAGGATGGCCTTCTTCCCTCATCTCTGCCAAAATAACATCTGGACCCAGAAGACAACACACGCTTGATTCTGAACCATGAGGCTACAAGTTCTTGGTGGGAGCCTAAGGCTGATACCACGTGCCTCAGTACCCAAGTAACCCTACATCAGGGACCCAGCCAAGCCGAGGTGTCCTGGCTGGCCCGGGGGGCGCTGTGTCAACAGCCGCCGTCCCCTGCAGGGCCCTGGCACCGTCCTGGCCCTCTGCCCCTGGGTCTGGGATCCCGCTCTTGGCGCTGTCTGAACCTTCCAGCACAGCACTCTGCTCAGCACCCTGGACCACTTGTCCGGCTCGGGCTGGCTGGGGAGTGCGTACCTTTGGCAAGCTGGTGGTATTTGGTCATCAAAGCCTGGTCAGGTCCCCCTTCACCCTCACCAAGGCTGGGCTCCACACCCCGTGCCTGGAAAGGATTTCCTCACACAGCTTCTGGAAGACTTCAGGCATCCTGGCCACCTCTCAGGTGCTCCTCCACAGCTTGACCTAGGCACTAGAGGACCCTGACTCCTCTCCCCTGGCAGCCTTAGCCTGGTTTGAGACACATTTTTGGTGGGGTAGTAGGAAGTGGTAAGCTCCCAGGACCTCTACAACGCCACATCCACACAAGCTACCCACTGTTTCTCAAGCCACCATGCAGCCCCCAGTTCAAAACACCTGAACCTCCCTGACCTGGGGTGTGAGGTCCGTGCCCTCCCCTCTCCAGGCAGCCAGAGTCCAGCCCTTTAAATACGCTCAGTGTGTCCCCAGCCTCTCGGCTCCAAATCTCTACCTGCCTCAGGCACACAGTAGGCATCCAGGAAACAGACTGAGGAATCACAATGCAGGAGGAAGCCACTGGAAGGAAGGTGGGATATCTACCCGAGGTGGGCTCCCTCCTACAGAGCCCCTGGCCACCCAGCTGTCCCGTACCTTGGCCACAATGGTCACAAAGTCTCTGAGGGTCTTCAGCTCCACTCCAGCCAGGGACCTGTGGCTGGCCAGCTCCACTCTCAGTAGATAGTGCAGCCCGGATTCCAGGTCTGCCATGTACAGCTTGGCCCTGAGATGGACAACGGGAAAGTCAGATCTGTAAACCCCCTGTGCCAGGGGAGTCTGAGTGTCCTTCCCGGCAGGCACCGCCCCCGGGCACCCCCACCCCCACCCCCGTCCTGTCCCAAGCGCATACGTGCCTGTCAAATTCTCTCCAAACTACCACCTCTGAGTGTCCTTCTGTGCTTGGTTTTTCAGGCAAGGAAAGAGATCTTTTCTTCACACCTGGCAATGACTTCAAATAAGAGGAGAAAAACGACCGAAGAGGCTTTGCTCTGCAAGAAAGGAGGTGGAGGTGTCCGCACACACCAGAAGCTGCCCTGGGCTGTCCCCCCTGGGGCCGTGAGAGACCACAACTATGAGGTCATCCCTACACCGTGGTTAGGGCTGTGTACTGGCACACGTGTATGTGGCACGTGGCACCGGTACTGGGGCTTCAACTCAGGGCCTCGTGCTTTCCTTGTTCAGCCTTTTCACCCTGAGCTAGTCTTCTACCAGCTTTTTTGCTGGCTAAGTGGAGCTAGTCTCATATAATGTTCTGCCCAGGCTGTCTTCAAATCATGATCCTCAGCTCGCAGTCTCCAGAGTAGCTAGGGTTACAGGTGTGAGACACCAGCTAGCCCATGATTATGGATGTACTCCCCATTTGCAAGACAGCGGTATTCCCTCGGGGCTCATGTCAGATAGACAAAGGGGCCAGAGGCAGCAGTGGACGGTGGCCATGGCTGGATTCAAGGGCTGTCCTCCCGCTTGAGAAGAACAAGAATCCACAGATCACTGACGAGTTACAGAGGCATAAGAAGATTCATGGGCGCTTGGCGGGATCTTAAGACATGGGTAAAGCTGGTCTGAGCATCTGCTAAGATCAGCTTTATCCCAACTGTGATCTCAACGTGCCTAAGAGCCTTGGCCGACATGCCTACAATCTGCCAGCTGAGCAGGCATCTGGAAGCCAGGCCTGGGGGTGGCACCTCTTGGCTCTCTGCAGGGTTCTGGGGAGGGTACCACTTGCAGCATGGAGCCCTGGCAAGCAGGTGCAGCTCCCCATTTCCACTGAGGCCGCAGCAGGGCCGCACCAACAGCAGCTGTGGAAACAGACAAGCTCCCGCCTCCTCAGCAGCTGTGGAGACAAGCTCCCGCCTCCTCAGCTGCCCTCAACTTCTTTTTTGGTAGTACTGGACTGGGGTTTGAACTCAAGCTAGGCAGGTACACCACCCCTTGAGCCATGCGCCCAGCCCTTTCTGCTTTCACCGTTTTCTAACAGGAACTGACATTTTGTCTAGGACTGGTCTTGATTTTTCCAGCTCTCCCCTCCCCTCTGAGGAGCTGGCCTTGACTACTGCTTTTTCCATAAGGAACTATGCTGGATCCTCATTGTCCTGTAAACCTTTGAAGGTGCTGGGGAAAAGCCCCTGTGGCAGGAACCCTGCGCGATGCCTGAGGTGTACCCTGGCTCTGGGATGACCTGGATGTGGGAATCCAGTATTCTTACCCACTGCACTCCCGCTGGAGGTCTGTTGACGACCAGGGGTCTTCACGCTAGAGGCCAGGGGCAAAGACAGCCCCGGGCAGGGCAGGCAGAGCAGGCCTCATCCTGCCCTCCCACAGAAGGAGCAGCCAGGAGGCCACAGGCTCCCCTGAGGCAGCGGGGCCTCACCAAGCTTCCCCATCTGCTTGCTTGCAGGTTCATTCATGCTCATGGCATTGTCCTATGGGGCTAGAGGCACTACACTGGGTGGTGGGTGGGGAGGGGGGGCGCCAAGGGGGAGAGACGGGACGACTGGGCACATGAGGGCTTCTGTCTCCTGGAGGAGAGAACCCTGGGCCTCACCCGGCTCTCATTAGCACTCTTAGGTAAAGCACTGCCCGTGAGGTGTGAGTCAACACACTGTACACTTCTCCTGAGGCAGCGCCTACCCTGCCTCTCATTTTAGAGCAGGCATCCATGCTCACAGCCGATGGACAGACAGAGCAGCCAGGAGCCAGGATTCAGAAAAGAGACATCTTCCTGGATTTGGGTTTGTTTAGAAACTCATGAAAATGCAACCCAGACAATGAATTCCAGGAGCCTGGCCAGGACAAGTACAGGGAACGTGGTCAGGTCCAGGGCTTCCTCAGATTTTGGTCCCTGGACTTAGCCTGCTTTCCAAGGGGCACAGATTTCCTCAGATCCCACCAAACATAGCAAATATTTCATAGGACTTTCTTATTGTTGTTGTTGGCTGTGGGGCTTCAACTGTCCATGAGCTTTTCTGCTCAAGACTAGGACTCTACCACTTTGAGCCACAGCACCACTTCTGGTGGGTAATTGGAGATAAGAGTTTCACAGACTTTCCTGCCTGGGTTGGCTTTGAACTGCGATCCTCCGATTTCAGCCTCCTCAGTAGCTAGAATTATAGGCCTGAGTCACTATCATCCAGCCGTCTATGAGACTCTTATCGCCAATTAATCACAAAAAAACCCAACAACAAACCCCTCCCCCCCAAAAAAAAACAGAAGTGGAGTTGGGGCTTAAGTGGCAAAGCACTAACCTTGAACACAAAAGCTCAGGAACAATACCCAGGCCCCAAGTTCAAGTCCCAGGACTGGCATACACAAAAAATATTCCTTAAGCCAAACTAGTGCTTACACATTAATTACTCCTTGAGATCCATTTGGGTAAATCAAGTAACAGGAAGGAACTGAAGAAACACCCAGTGACTGCAGAAACACCTTGTCCCCATCCAGTGCCCTGCTCACCATGATGTTTTCATATGGGATCAAGTCCAGGGTCACCTGGAAGAGGAAAAGACCATGTCACCCTCACCGGGAAGACGTCCACCTCACAGACAAGGCTGTGATGAAAGGCACTGGGCATCAGGTGATGCGCTCTGCCAGGGGCACTGTCCACGTGAACCTCGTGGCGCAGCAGCACGGCCTTCCTGCCTGTGGGCTGCTGGTGCATGACGTGCAGTTTTGTCCCAGTGGGTAACGAGTGCCACAGCACCACAGTCATGGAGGTGAGTAGGCGCCACCCATCACTCAGCCTTCACCTTGCCAAGTGAGGCCAGAGTCTGCACTATCTTTTATTTTATTTTACTTATTTATTTTTTTGGTCTGGTCGTGGGGCCTGAACTCTGGGCCTGGGCGCTGTCCCTCAGCTCTTCAGCTCAAGGCTAGCGCTCTACCACTTGAGCCACAGCGCCACTTCCGGCTTTTTTCTTTTTGCTTATGTGGTGCTGAGGAATCGAACCTAGGGCCTCAGGCATGCAAGGCAAGCGCTCTACCACTGAGCCACCTTCCCAGCCCCTGTACTATCATTTTATTAGTCAATTTTACACCACTCAAGGGTTGCACACCCATGGGCAGAAACTACAAGGTCACTTAGCAAGTTTCCAGACCAAAGATGACAGAACTGAAATTTTGCTTTACCTTTAAAGCCAGCACATCTCCTACAAAGTTTACACTGATTAAGTAGCACCTTCACCACCTATCAGCTATACCCTGACAGCCACGTGTGCTCTCCCACCAAGTTGGGTGGCATGTACCCTCACTGCCGGGCTGTCTCCAAAAGCAACACAGCTGTCAGTCCAGCTGGGACCCAGGTGGCCTCGGGCCACATTGAGCCAAGTAACTGGTGCCCATCCAGCTCTGCTCAGGCTGCAGGCACGGCAGCGGGTCTCCATGGCACAGGGGTCTCAGGAGTGGCATCTTTATTTTTTGTTGGTCATGGGGCTTGAACTCAGAGCCTAGATGCTGACCCTGAGCTCTTCTGACTCAAGGATAGTGCTCTACCACTTTGAGCTACAGCACTACTTCTGATGATTAACTGGAGATAAAAGTCTCATGGACTTTCTTGCCCAGGCTGGCTTTCAACCACAGATCTCAGATCTCAGCCTCGTGAGTAGTTAGGATGACAGACGTGAGCCACCGGTGCCTGGTCATGATTTTATTTATACTTGGTAAAATCAGAGGCTTCAGAACCACAGAATGTCTCACAGAAGAAACAAAGATCGGCAGAATCCTGCAGGTGGCAAATAAGTCGAGTCCAGCGTCCAGCCAAGAGAAGAGCTTGGTGACAGTGCAGAGGGAGAAAAAAAATGGCCTGAAGGGAAGGGGCAGCCAGGGCCTACCCTCAAACACTACACTTTCATTGTTGTTTCTCTTGCAGCACTGGGGTTTAACTTTCGAGCCTTGTGTTTCGCAGGAAGGTTCTCTACCACTGAAGCCACACCATCGGCCCTCAAAGCCTCATTCCAGTAAACTGGCTGAAAATATAACCTAGGATCCTGGTAACTGACGAGAACTTGAGAGGAACACAAGCAATGATGCTCGGTGATTCTTACTGCCCACGAACCTGACTTGCCCTAAGCCCAGGAACAGCCCAGCCCTGAGCCCATGTCCATACAGTACCTCTCGTCCAACATAGGAGCCGTTGCTTTCAAACATGATGGCCACATATCGGCCACCGTGGCTGTCCAAGAGGGACGGGACATCACTGGGCCTTTCAGGAAAGAGAAAGAAAAGAAAGGATTTCAATGTCCCTGACCATAGCAGGCTGTCACCACACACTGATGCCCATGTCACTCACAACTTTTTACATTTTTGGTGCTGGGAGTAAAGAGGGCCTGCTGGCTGAGTGGCGCTACACCCCAGCCCCCATGCCTCCTCTGTAATGGAGCTACTCACTGAATTGGGTCAAGAGGTGGGCAGGCGGGAGGCCGGGTGCCTTCTGTGTGGTTCTGCAGGAAGTCAATCATCGTGTGTCTGACTGTCTGCAGCTCCCTGTCATGTCCTGCAGAAGCAAGCCTTGATCACAGCTTTGTCTGTGCACGTCTGCCCACCCCAGAGCCGAGGCCAGCACAGTGGGCAGCAGCACCACTCACAGTAACCCTGGCAAGTATCCCTACGCAGATGGGCAGGGCATGGGTTGGACAGTGCGGATTCACCATGCAGCTGCAACAGGTCAAGTTTATGAGGATACGGCTCCTGTGATGAGTCTCACAAACACGACTGCTAACACAGGCAGATTAGACTCCAGATGCCAGGCACGGCAGGTGTCTCCCAGATGATGCCCCATGGGGCCGGGCACTCCGGGCTTTCATGTGGGTGCTACTCACCCGTTAAGAACCCGATAGCTAGCTGGGCACTGGTGGCTCACACCTGTAATCCTAGCTACTCAGGAGGCTGAGATCTGAGGATCATGGCTCAAAGCCAACCAGGGCAGGAAAGTCTGTGAAACTCTTTATCTCCAATGAACCACCAGAAAACTGGAAGTGGCGCTGTAACTCAAGTGGCAAAGTGCTTGCCTTGAGCTGAGGAGCTAAGGGACAGGACCCAGGCCCCATGACCGACCCCCCCCCCAAAAAAAAGTAGTTAAAAATGTACTGCTGCATTTTCCAAGAAAGGCCAAACACAAAAGCAATTCTCATCAACACTGTTAAGGTTGAATTCCTCACAGAAAGGCTGACAGCTTGTGCTGCTTGCTGATGGTGAGTGGAAGGGCCCTTCTAACTAACACGTTTATGAGCCCAACCACAAGAGTCTAACGGAATGCATGGTCCTTACCTTTAAAACTTTCTCCAGTTGTAAAATCCTTTGTAAAAGCTTTAAAGTACTGGAGGGAGGAAAAAGCACACACAACAAATAAGAAATGGCCTTGGAATGGAGAGCTGTGCATACATTGAATACTTAACAAGGCGAGAGCCCTCTTTCCCAGGGCTCATGTCAAGTCCCTCTGCACCCCAGTGTTCCCCAGTGAGCAAGGCTAAACTTCATCAGAGTTCTGTTTCGTACATTTCTAACCCAACAGGACTAGAAGCCAAACACGACAGGGCTGAATCATAAAAGACAACACGTTCCTCGATTCTTGGTATCAAATATGAGGCCAAATGGGCAGCCACGACAACACAGAATTTATAGGGAGAATGAGTCACCTACTAGCACTTCTAAGAAGATGAAAAGGATCCAGACTAAATTAAGGACCTTCTTCACCAAAGGACTTCTGTACACTGGTAAGTGAAGTACAAATGGCCAAGACAAGCACCGGCAAATGGCACAAGCATGCGTCTGAAAACAGAGACCCATATGGCCACAAAGACATGCTGGCCACAAGTCACCAGGGAAATACAGATGACCCACAGTGCGCCTCGTGCTGCACCTATCCCGCAGGTAGACATGAGACACTCTGGGACAGGCCAGCCCACTGGGTCTGTCCTCCACATCCCTGGGTCCCCTGGCCCAGCTACTGCTTCCCAGGCCATCACAGGGAGCCTGTCCCAGGTGCAAAGCGCTCACAGCAGTGCTGTTCAAGGTGGCGAAAGCCAGGGAGAAATAAGTGTATTGTCAAAGCTCATAGAATTCACAAACATTATGGAGCATGATGATGACAATTTGCCTTGTGAAGGTTATAATGTGTGTTTGTGACTTTAAGTATCACTATCTCACAATACTGTGAAATTTATGTAATTAATAAAATCTCACCTAATCTCAATAAAAATTATTAAAAAAAAAAAAAAGAGTCCAACACCCCGCAGCAGGGTCACCACACAATAGGGGCGAATGAGCAGACAAATCCAACGGTCCACAGAACACCCAAAACCAGGAGTTAGTCTTGGAAAAATCATAGTTAAGTGGAAGAAGGAAAGCTCAGTAGTTTGCAACCAGCACGATATGACCTGAAGTTAAAAGCAAAATAAAACAGGAAGCAGCCCAGGCCTGCCAGGTCAGTGAGCATGGGCCTGCACGGTGCAGCAGGCTGGATACAGGGTGAGAGCGCCCAGACCGTACACATGGGGTTGGGATTCTACCAGCACACTTCATGGCACAGCAAGGAACTGCAAGGGCTTCAGGATCTGGGGCATAAGGCACTGCATGCTTCGGAGGTGCCTACATCACAGAGATGTGTTTGTGTGCAAGCTCTGTGGCTATACATCCCTGCACAGGGAGGGGTGACATGCAGTGGACCTTCAAAGGGGTCACAGGTTATACCTCTGCCCCCTAGTGGAAGAAACAGGTACTGCTACACTGGGCTGACTTGCAGACCCAGGATTCAACCGACCCCTCATCCCAGGTGCAGGTTGTGGGGAGCAGGGACTCTGTGTCCAAGTGGGGACAGTGTACTTCACGGATGGACAGACCCACCTCCATCACAGGCCTCTGGGACTAAGTAAGTCACTCAGACTTCTGTGACCCAGGAGGTGACCTGCTGAGAACATAAATAAATTTCTACCATGCTTCACGAAAGCCAGAAACATGGACAGTGTCAGCGCTACAAATGCGGTCATTCAGCTTTTCACACTCCCTGTGGCGTCGGGCCACCCCAGCTCACAGCGCTGCGGCTTACCCTGAAGGTGGGGTAGAAGTGGATGTCGTAGGCTCGGCACACTTCCTGGTTCTTGTCTTCTGCACAATCCAGAGCTGCGACTCGGATGGCAGCGGCCCAGTCTGCAAGGCGGGAGAGACCGTCAGTGGGGCAGCCACACTCCAGCTCCCCCGAGGGCCCAACCGCAAGCTCCCCTACCCTCGGTGGCATCCGCTGCCTTAATGAACTGGGCCACATGCTCCACACTGGCATTGCAGCACTCTGGGCCAGGATGGAAGAGTAACATTTCAGTCAAAGCTCAATGTATGTGCCAGTACCATGGTTTGAACTCAGGACTTCAAGCTTGTGCCTGCTGTTGGTTTGCTTGGCTGGAACTCTACCATGTGACCCACACCTCCAACCTAGCTTTATGCTGATTATTTTGGAGATGGAGTCTAGTGAACTTCCTACTTGGTCTGGCTTTGAATCTCCATCCTTTGCATTTCTCTGTCTTCTGAGTAGCTCAGATTACAGGCATAAGCCACCAGCACCTGGCCAGATGGGTCTTCTACCGCTGATAACAGAGCAAGCTGATTTCTGACGTGCTTGCAAATCACTCAGCAGTGTACCTTGCTGCAGTCTTCTAATTAGACAGTCTGATGGTTTGGAAATGCAGAGGGCACAGTGGCTGTCAGCAGCCAGTGGCCAGCTGTTCACAGGGACACCAAGCAGCATTTGCAGAGGGGTCAGATGGGCTAGGACACTTCCAATGGAGCAGGTGGCTCCACTGTGTGTGACTGTGGTCTTTCAGGTCTGGACAGTGACCGCACTGGACTGTTAGCATAGTTCAGTCCCCATCCCAGGTGCTCCCGCGGGCCCAGGGATGCTTCTGCCGCAGCGGTAAAGCAGCAGCACACAGCACTTCCTTCTATCTTTAAAGTTTTGTTTTTTAAAAGTATTTTTATGCCAATACCAGTGCACTCCCTTAGCTTTTTCACTCATAGCCAGCACTTTACCAACTGAGCCATGCCTCTAGTCCAGCTTTTTTGCTGGTTATCTGGGGATGGAGTTTTGCAAATATTCTTGTCTTGGATGGCTTTGAACCATGATCCTCAGATCTTGGACTCTCAAGCAGCTAGAATAACAGGTGTAAGTTTTTCTGCCCTCAATGGTTTTGGACAATGATCTTCAGATATCAGCGTCCTGAGGAGGTAGGACTATAGGTGTGAACCACTGGTGTCTGGCTTAAAATTTTTATTATATAGAATTTCTAACATGTAAGCAACACAACCAAATCCCTCCCTCCTAGAAACATCCAGAAGATCTCAGATACCCACATCTACCGGATTCACCTCTAAATGCAAGGGCTCCTTATGAACACATGGCCACTGCCACAGCAAATCACACTCATTCCTTTAAGCCAGGACCCCAGTGTTGCCGACCTGATGGAGGGAGGCCGTGCTGTGACTGCCCGCACCTTGCAGAGGACCACACACCTGGGCCGCACCTTCTCTGCTCTCCATAAATGTGCATGGGGCTAGGTTCCTGTGTTGTGGTCTATTTCCACAGACTCTTCAACATCTAGCTCAGACAGTCTTTTTTTCTTTCTTTCTTTTTTTTTTTGGGTCCAGTCGTGGGGCCTGAACTCTGGGCCTGGGCACTGTCCCTCAGCTCTTCAGCTCAAGGCTAGCGCTCTACCACTTGAGCCACAACGCCACTTCCGGCTTTTTTCATTTTGCTTATGTGGTGCTGAGGAATCGAACCCAGGGCCTCATGCATGCAAGGCAAGCGCTCCACGACTGAGCCACCTTCCCAGCCCTCTCAGACAGTCTTCTAAGGAAGTTTTCTCTGAATGCTAGTCATGGTGGTTGGACAGGCAAAAAACCCACGATGGCAGGTGGGAGGTCACAATTCATTCTTCCTCTTAAAAGACCATACTTGCTTACAATACATACCTTCCTTTTTTTTTTTTTTTTTTTGTTGTTGGTCGTGGGGCTTGAACTCTGGGCCTGGGCACTGTCCCTGAGCTCTTCAGCTCAAGGCAAGCACTCTACCACTTGAGCCACAGCGCCACTTCCAGTTTTCGGAGTCATACCTTCCTCTTTAACTAAGGGTAAACAAGAAAGCTCTTACCAGTGACCAAACACTGTTCCCACTTATGTGGGCTACGTGAAACCAACTGGTGTGCCAAGGCCACTTTAAATGCATGGGGGAAAAAAATCACAGTGACCCCTGGATCACCCGTCCCATAGTCCCAGGGTCTCAAGTTACACAGAACTGAGGAAGGACAGTTAATACTCTCATCCAGTTAGCGGCAGATGGCAGAGAACACAGAAACAGAACGCACCTAAGCCACGTGACTGCACGAGGGGGCACCGAGTCTGGGCAGCACTGTGGGTGGGCCCCTTTCCCACGCCCACCACCCTACCCGGGCGGCAGTCCCCACGGCTCATTCTGAGCACCAGGAATTTCCACATTCTCCTCCTATACTGTCTTGGTTCTGTTTACTGGAAACTTGCAGACCCGAAGCTGACCCCAAACCTCTTCACTGGCCTGAGAAAGCTGCACATGCACCTCTTTCTTGTCCTGGAGGCCTGTCAGCAGCCCTGCCGCGATGGAACGCTGACCCTGCCACCTCCCCGCTGCACGAGGGTGGGCAAGCCGCCGGCCTATCTGTCCCCATTTCCCCCACTGGTTTGTGGTGGCATCGGCACAGAGACCAGCTCTCCCTGTTCTCTGGCTTCCCATCTGTCAGGAACAGGGTGCTCTTGCCAGGCCCCACCCAGGCCACAGGGAACCTCCCAGGTCCTCTGGGCCAGCCCTGCCTGTTTCCCCAGCTCACTGTAAATCTTAAGACGCCATACCAGGTCTCCCTCACCGCCTGTGCCAACCCAGTCTCTTCCCACCAGCTACCCTGTTTCTCCTCATCCTCGTGCCTCTAGAGGAGGGAGACCTCGCTGTTTCACACGTCAATATGGCTGTGAGAACTGGGACGGCACCCACAGGCCACCTGCAAGCGCAAACACGCTGGCAGAGAGGAAAGTCCAGTTCCACCGGAGGTGAGCCCAGCTGCCTGCTTCACGAGAGTCCAGGGACGCAACAAGTCCCCTGCAGAGCCACCCCGGGATAAATGGCTCGCATCCAGCAGGGGCGTCCCAGGGAAGGGGCGTGCTGGGCCTCCCGAGGCCTTTGTCTGAAAGCCAGCCGCGCCTGTGCATTGGGAGGGCTGCAGCAGACGGGAGGCTGTCAGTTACTCGGGCTGCAGTCACTGAAGAAGCCAGTCGTGAGACCCGGCAGATGGATGGTATTCATGGCACACAAAAGACACACTGCCTATTTTGCCACACAAAATGCAGGACACTGAAAAGGGCTGGCTTCAGGGGCTTAGACCTCTTTCAACCAGACCTTTCTCCTCGGCCCCTCCCACCTGTCAGGCTGCGCAGGGCGAAGCTCTGAAACAGAAAGCAAATTGCTCGCTTTCACTGCCTGGGGAGGAGGGGGGTTCCCCTAAACAGTGGTGCCAAAGGGTGCCAGCTGGGAGTCAGGAAGTCCTCCCTGGCGGCCTGGCTGGGCTTCAAAGGGAGCAGGGGGACCCAACTGCCCGTGACCTCTCACTTCCCCCCGTGACCTCTCACTTCTGGCTCAAGAGCTGGACCACTCTGGCACTACAGGCTTAGAAGTACTTGAGAAATAATAATTAGGCTCTGAACACAGTGAGTGACCTACAAGTTATTTTTCAATTTATTTGCCAAGTAATTACATTGCTGAACCTAATAGGATTAAGCCTTTACCATCTACCTGTCATATTCTAAAGACCAAGTCTGGAAGTCTGATACAAGGTTAAGCATCAATCAGTTCCAGAAGAAGGCCACAGTGAAGATAAATCCACCTCCTGTAGTTTAACTGTAACTCGGGGGCCCTACCTGAAGAACTATATACTCCATTGTGGCTCTTACCCTCAAGAAGAATTTGGTAAATGTCAGCATCACCAGTTCCTCATCTCAGGTCCTGAGAGCATTTCCTCTGTGTGCAGGCCATTCCCAGCAGGACAATGGTCCTCGAGGATCAGCTCCAAGTTCCGGCACAAGGGTGCTCGCAGGAACAAAGCCACGTGTCCACAAGCAGGGCCCAGCACACAGCGCCTGCCAGTTGCCCAAGGCTGGGATGGCAATCTCGATGCTCTGTTCCCACCCCAAGAAATGGGCCTGGGTCTCAATGGTCTCCACTTTCAGTATTTGGTTCAGTTAACCAAAACCAGATGAGGCCGTCCAAGTTCAAGAGTGCTTAATGATGATGTTAATGCTGTCTTAGTTAAATGTTGATGCATCTCACAGGGGACAAGAAAGCAAGCTCTGAGGAGCTGGCCTGGTGCCCAACAGAGCCCTAAGGCCACACTTGCTGTGCAGGTTGACCGTCTTCTGCACAGTCTAGAAGGCCTTGCTTATCAAAACATCCCTGCGTGACAAGAGGAGCAGACGTGGCCTCAGTCTGCTGCCTCCTCAGGAAGGCCCCTCCCTGAGGCCAGCTGGCACTCAGCCTCAGGCAACTGTGAAATAGCCACATGGCCCTGACAGCATGGGCTGTGCTGGGCATTTCTGGGCCCACAGGAGTTCCTGGCTCTACCTGTCCGTCCAGCCTGTCTCACCTGCTCCAGAGTCCAGGTGAGCACCGGCAGGCCCCAGGGCATGAGTTCTGTAGCACCCACACTCACCGCCTGCCTCCTAGATCCTGCTCTACACCCCCTCCAGCAAACAAGTAACAGGCCCTGCGGGAGCTCCAAGTAGTCTAATTTCTAAGAAGCCACTGTTCTCGGCACACAGGAAGGCCATGACACTGACCACAGTGATGGGCAGATTGTTCCGGACCCACGGCAGTGTGGCCTGCGCCCATCTTCCTGTCTAGCACTTTCTACCCACGCCTCCCACTGTCCTCCAGGGACACAGAGCCACTGTAAGTGGACGGGACTGGAACGTGAGAGTGTTGCCCCTCTGGCAGGATAGCTCTAAAAGCCGTCTGGGCTATGTGCTGCCCACCGAGCTCCTCATTGACCGGTCTGTCTTGCCTCCCCCGGTGCCCCGCTCTCCCACGAGTGAGGAGAGAAGGGAGGCGAGGTCCAAGCCCCAGAAGATACACACTCACCTTCAGTGCCTGCACCCATCCTCTCCGGTCTCTGCAGAGAGCTTCTGGTGCCAAGAGGTCAAGCACAAGCATCAGAGAGAGCTGCCATGACCACCCGGTCCGAGGAAAACAAGTACAAGCATCAGAGTGTGCCACCATGAGAGCCCAGTCCAAACCACTTCCAGCAACAGAGCCTGTTTTGTTCTACAGTTCTTACAAGTGACAGGCCTTCACCGGGTCCACATAAATACTGGATTGGCCCTTGGCACCATCAAACAATAGATCTTTTTAATGCTAAGCCATCTTCTAAAAAGAAAAATAATTATTTCCTCAAACTTGAAAAGGCCAGTGAAGAGCTACAGAATGTTCACTCTAGATCTCTGAGAGAGCAGAGGTAACCTACGCTATGAGAAGGTGTTGGCCGGGCGTCAGTGGCTCACGCCTGTAATCCAGCTACTCAGGAGGCTGAGATCTGAGGATCATGGTTCAAAGCCAGCCCGGGCAGGAAACTCCCTGAGACTCTTATCTCCAATAAACCACTAGAAAACCGGAAGTGGCGCTGTGGCTCAAGTGGTAGAGCGTTGGCCTTGAGCTGAAGAGCTGAGGGACAGCGCCCAAGCCCAGAGTTCAAGGCCCATGACTGACAAAAAAAAAAGGAAAAGAAGAAAGAAGAAGGTGTTGGGCTGGGGTTGGCCCACCCTCTGCAGGCCACCCCTCCCCACTCTGTTCCCTCCAGTTAGATGATGGGGAGGAGTAGGTAGGCACAGATCCTCTGCTCACTCAGACCCCTCGGAAGGCAACCTCCTTCTGGGGAGCAGTCAGCCCTAGACATGGCAGGATGGGGGAGAGGGAGTCACAGGTGCTGTTCACACTGCACACAAACTGAACCCTGTCACCAAGGGTGGTGGGCACCCCTCCCTGCTGGGCGGTTCCGGAGGGGCAAGAGCACGGCACCAGGCATGAAGTGGGCAGGAGGATGGTGCCACTGTGGTCCAGTCTACAGAGAGGTACACAAAGGGTTCCAAGGACAATCAATCTCCTAGGAGGCAAAGGGCAAGAGGCGATGGCCTTTCACTATGAAAGTCTCCAAAAGCAAGACTCCCGTGTGGATGACATCACAGTAGAGGGGGCATGCCATGCCCTCCAGTGCCTTTGGAGTGACTCTTGATTCAGTGATCTCCAACCTGAGGCTTAGGCTGACAGGAGCCAGGCTCTACCCTGCAGGCCTAGGCAAGGGCCGGCCAGGTACATTTCTACCACATCCCCAGCCCTAGAATCCTGGGGCTCTAATGGGGCTGTCCTCTCAGTGCTAAGGGCTACATCCTCATTCACGCAGCCTTGCCACCAGGTTAGTTCTGGGCACGTTGTGGCTGGGTAGCCCAGACCACCCTCCTCGCACCGCGCCTGTCTGTCACATCAGACCACAGGGTCTCACTTTCAGCCACCTTTAGATTCAGTCTCAGGCCCCACCATCTGGTCTTGACTTGGCAGATGTCAGCCCATTTAAGGAATCTTCCTTTAGTTAAGTTAAGGACCTAGTTAAGCACTAGGTCCTTAGGAGTTTTTACTGTCTCATTTCAGATGTGACCGGCCAACTTTCAGACTTCTCTAAAGGCTGGTACACACAGACCAGCTTGAAACTGGGTTATGACTTTTACTTTTCAGACACTAAACTGAAGCCAAAACCAGGACAACAAATATAGTGATCAAAGTCCTGCCAGGATTACCTACAGCTTTGTTTTCATATCTGTGTTTCTCCTCGTGAACAACAGTAAGAACAGAAAAATGCTTATATTGTTATTACTGAATCTTTTTTTTTTTTTTTTCCAAAAAAGGGTAGGGACAGTAGGGGGATCTTGGAGTGTGGCTCAAGTGGAAGATAGCGTGTCTAGCAAATCGAGGCCCTGAGTTCAAAGGATAAACAGAAAGCAAACCTACTAGCAATTTTGTCCCTTCCCGCTTCTGGCCTCATTTCTACGTAGTGCTCACCAAGGACCTAAGAAAACTTAAGCTCCAAAATATATATTAGAATCGGCAGGCATTTGTGATTCCATAACTCGGTAGGCTAAGGTAGGAGATGAGGATTGAGAGTTCAGGACCAGCCAGCTACAGCCACACAGCAAGACTCTACAACAATAACACATCAGTGCACTGGACACGAAGAGGACACGTTTTAAAGAGTCGGTCACTTGCAACTGCACACTTGGAAAGAAGTTTCTTTGTAAATACGAGTAAGAAAACAACAACAACAACACACCCGCGTTGGGCAAAAAAGGCCTAAAAAACCAAGGTGCTGAAGGAGGAGTAACAATTTGCTGCAGCTCCTGCCCAGTGAGATCTGTAACGAGAGGGTTGCCGGACAGTGGCGAGCGGACGGCCAACCCGCAGCCGCGCGGGGAGAAGCTCCGCACAGCTCCTGCAGTCCGCTTTCCCTCGCACGCACGGGGCCCCGCGTTCGATTCCCCAGCACCACCCAAGCACAAGCGGCGCCGTGCTCCAGGGGGGAGCGCTCGCCTCGCGCGGCGGGGCGGAGGGCCCGCGGCCGACCACCGCAGCCACACCACCCGGCTCTCCCGGGAGCGGCGGGCGGCGTCTCCGGGGGCGCCACCGGTACCGCGCGACCCCGCGCGCGGCCCCGGGCTCCCGGCCGCCCCGCGGCGGCTTCCGGGCCGGGGTCTCCCTCGGGGGGCGCGGGGGTCCCCGGGCCCGGCCCCCCGCGGGCGCCCTCACCTCGCACGTCCGCGGCCAGCGCCCGCCAGGTGGGCGCGTAGCCGATGCAGTGGCCGCACCACGAGGAGTAGAACTGCAGCAGCCACGCGGCCGAGCTGTTGGCCGTGGCGCCGCGCACGCTGCCGCTGTCCAGCACCCACACGGCGTCCTCGCCCGCGTGGTACAGCCGCGCCGCGCCGCCCGGGCCCGGCCCCGCCACCGCCGCCAGCAGCACCAACACTCGCGGCAGCGGCGCGGCCCGAGGCGGGGCCGGGCGCCGCGCTCCGGCTCCCGGGCGGCGCGCCGCTGCCCCGGCCGCCGCCATGTTGGGAGTGGCGCCGGCGCGCCGACCTTTCACCCTGGCAACCGCCCTCACGTGGCCGCGCGCGCAGGCTCCGCCCCATGATCCGGCCCCGCCCCGTGCGCTCGCTCTCCGCGCTCCTGATCACGCTCGGCTCCGCCCCGCTCTCCCCCCACCCCGCCCCCTGCGCTCGCCCCCGCGCCCCGGGCGTGACGTCCAGGCCCCGCCCCTGGGCACGTCCCCGCGCCCCGGGCGTGACGTCCAGGCCCCGCCCCTCGCCCCAGCCCCGCCCCCTGCGCTCGCAGCCTGGGGAGGGGGGCGCGGCTCGCGCGGCCCAGGCTGCAGGTGTTTTGTAAACTGCGAACCGGACGCAGTTGGAAAGGATGCACCGAAGCCCACGTCGCTGTTGGCAGGGCTTGGGAAGCTGCCACTCAGGAGCCTCCTGGAAAAGAAGGTTCGACGCGGCTCTCGGGGCTGTCTAACTGCACGGGAGACGCGGCCGTGTGGCATTTTAGGACTGATTTCCACGCGCATCAGGGTGCACGCGTGAGACCTGACGTAGCCCGCAGTGGCCGCGGCTGACCTGTACACCAGTGCAGTCACTGACCTGCTTTCTTCATCGTGTCACCGTGTGAACTTCGTTAGAGGAAAGCCCTCGCTCGTGTCGGGCCAGTCCCGGGGCTTGCGCCCAGGGCCTGGGCTGCATCTGAGCTTTTTCTCTCAAGCCTTGAGCACTTGACCCACAGCTCCACTTGCTGCTTTTTGATGTTTAATCGGAGGAAAGGGTTTCATAGACTTGCTTTCCTGATCGGGCTGGCTTTGACTTTGGTTTTATTTTTTGGGTCCGGTCGTGGGGCCTGAACTCTGGGCCTGGGAGCTGTCCCTCAGCTCTTCAGCTCAAGACTAGCGCTCTACCACTTGAGCCACAGCGCCACTTCTAGCTTTTTTTTTTTTCTTTTTGCTTATGTGGTGCTGAGGAATCGAACCCAGGGCCTCAGGCATGCAAGGCAAGCGCTCCACCACTGGGCCACCTTCCCAGCCCCCCCCACTGGCTTTGAACTGTGATCCTCAGAACTCAGCTCCCTTAGCAGCTGGGGTTGCAGGTGTGAGCCTCCGGCGCCCAACTTGAAAAGTATTTTTGTGCTGGTAGATGTTACTCAGAGCCCGGCATGTACAGATGGAGACAGACCCCCGAAGAAGGGCTGCCAGTGGTGCAGGGCAGGGAGCTGGCCTGCTGGGAGGCTGTGCTGCACAGGTGGTCAGGGAGGCCTCTCTGGTTGGAGAAGGAGTGGAGAGGTGGCCAAGTGGCCCAGGCAGAGGAACAGTGCTGGTGAGGGGCAGGGTGTGGAAGCCAGGTCAGGACAGACTTGGGTCTTCCCCACTGCGTTCTTCCTGAACAGCCTGGTGGCCTTTGTGTGTATTGTGAAAGTGGATGTTGAGACTCTGCAGGGTAGAAAATCCAAGGGACCCATGGAATTTGTGCCCTGATTTGGCATGTAGTAGCTGGAATCATGTTCGTGGGCATTTTGTGCAGGAGGAAAGTGGTTCAAGCAAGATGCTGACAGAGACCGATCACAAGATCTGAGAAATAAGGTTTTTTGGTGTGTTTTTTTTTTTTTTCCTATGAAAGAGAATGACTTCTCCTGAGGCTGGTGTTGAGGTTTATTGTCCCACGCAGTTAATGAGGATCAGAAGCAGGCAGGCACAATCTAAGTCCAAAGTGACAAGAGTGACTTCACCCCCAGGGAAAGCTCTGGGGAGATCTGGTCCCGTTTCACGCCAGCTCCGATACTGGATGGAGCCGTCGGCAGGCAACCAGACAGGCACTGTGGAATCTGAGGCAAAGCTGTAGGGTTTCTCTGGGGGAGATTTATTGCAGTGCCAAGTATGTGTGTATAAAATACATAATTCCTCTCATATGGCCGCATAAATCCAAGAGGGTTGGCAGTAAATAGAAAAAAGTAAAAAGGAATTACTGACTAATTTGTTCAGAAACTAGAAGGAAATCAATAGGAAAGCTGTAGCTCAAAGTGTGTTTTGAAATAATGTGCCCAGAGAAGGAGCAGGCCGCCCTCACTGGTGCAGGACCAGACATCTTAGGCACTCTGGGGTGGTCTGGGGACGCGGCAGGCAAAGCCAGAGGAGTGATCCTAGTTGGCATCTCTTCAATGGAGGTGTCCATCTGGGGCATGAGTACTGCCTGGGAGGTTGGCCTGCTGGCCTTGGGCCTCCTAGAGCTCGCCAGGGTGGAGGGGCAGCCAGGGAGGGACTCTTGCTCAGGGGCTAAACAGTGTTCTAGGAGCCTGGGATCTCTCAACACAGCAATGAGGACAAGGGATGATAGCTCTGTGTCCTGTCACCTGGCACACCTTGGAGCTCTGCCAGCTGTGCTTTGGAGAAGTCTCTGACTGAAACCATGGGTACATGGAAATGCGTCCACGGGAGCCACATGCAAAGATGGAGGAGCATCTGACTTACAACTGGGGATTGCTGAGACCTGCAAGGCTCAGCGTGGGGCTCTGTCTCTGAGGCTAGCATGTTGCCCATTGGTCCGGACTCCCCACTCATGTGGAGACCTTCTAGTTCAAGAAGTAAACTGCGCCAGGCACCAGTAGCTCAGATCTGTAATCCTAGCTACTCAGGAGGCTGAGATCTGAGGATCACAGCTCAAAGCCAGTCTGGGCGGGAAAGTCCAAGAGACTCTTTATCTCCAATAAACCACTCAGAAAATTGTTTCTATACCAAAACTCGTTATTTTATTTTTATTTTTTGGTTGGTCGTGGGGCTTGAACTCTGGGCCTGGGCGCTGTCCCTCAGCTCTTCAGCTCAAGACGAGCGCTCTACCACTTGAGCTACAGCGCCACTTCCAGTTTTCTGCTGGTTTATTGGAGATGAGAGTCTCATGGTCTCTCCTGCCCGGGCTGGCTTTGAACCACGATCCTCAGATCTCAGCCTCCTGAGTAGCTAGGATTACAGGCGTGAGCCACCAGCGCCCGGCAAAACTTGTTATTTTAGTATAGTTCTATACTAAAACTCATTCATTTTAAAATGGTAATTTTAAATTGTTTTATCTTTAATTGTACAAAGGACTTGCCATTCAATAGAACCGCTTATGAATATAACCTATTTTGATCACTGACATGCCTTTCATCATTTTCCACCGTTCCTCCCAACCTACCCCTTCCCCTGCAATGGGGTTGTGGTTATGTCTTAAGAAGTTAGGACTAAGCTGGGTGCTGGTGGCTCACGCCTGCAAGCCTAGCTACTCAGGAGGCTAAGATCTGAGAATCATGGTTCAAAGCCAGCCTGGGTAAGAAACTGTGTGAGTCTCCTTATTTCCAATGCACTATCAAAGAAACAACAACAACAACAAAAAAAGTGGTAGAGCACCAGTCTTGACTTTTTAAAAAAGCTCAGGGACAGTGCCCAAGCCCTGAGTTCAAGTCCCAGGACTGGCACACACACAAGAACTAAGTGTAATATATCCATGGAAACTTTGGGAAATATAGTAGTATAAAAAAGCAGAGAAGGGTCTGGGAGGGTGGCTGAGTGGTAGAGTGCTTGTCTCGCATGCATGAGGCCCTGGGTTTGATTTCTCATTACCATATAAGCAGAAAAAAGTCAAAAGTGGTGCTTTGGCTCAAGTGGTAGAGCCCTAGCCTTGAGCTGAAGAGCTGAAGGACAGCGCCCAGGCCTAGAGTTCAGGCCCTACAACCAAAAAAATCAAAAAACAAAAAACAAAACAAAACAAACAAAAAAAAAAAAACCAAAAAAATTTTCTGAAGACAATTTTTTTTTTGGGGGGTCCGGCTGTGGAGCCTGAACTCTGGGCCTGGGCACTGTACCTCAGCTCTTCAGCTCAAGGCTAGCGCTCTACCACTTGAGCCACAGCGCCACTTCTGGCTTTTTTCTTTTTGCTTATGTGGTGCTGAGGAATGGAACCCAGGGCCTCATGCATGCAAGGCAAGCACTCTACCACTGAGCCACCTTCCCAGCCCTGAAGACAATTTCTTCATATTTTAAAATATTTATTCAAGTGGGTTTTAGATTTTTAAATTTCTGATACATAAAACCAAACTCTATGTTTTCAAGAGGATTTTTAATGTATCTTTTTCAGCTGCTAAACTGTATATTTATCCTGCCTTTTTAATATAAGTTGATGCCACTGGTACAAATTATTCATGAACTTACTTTTTAGTGATTTAAATAAATAAATTGCTTTAAAAAATAAGCCAATTGGATGGATGGTAAATGATTGATGGTCAATGAAAGCTAGATACAGATGAATGACAGATGATATATGCACACATAACATACTCATGTACATGTGTATACATACATACAACACATATACGCATACATACCACTTTGGGACACAATACAAAGCCTCTAAAAGGTCCAGGCATGTATGTAGTCCTCATCTCAGGAAATCTTAGCTGCCTTGGAATCAGAAGGCAAACTGAAGGCTGCTCCCTGGGTCACAAAGGATTGCAGGGGCTTGCTTAGAAGTCATGTTCCCCAGCATACAAGATACAATTCAGAACAGAAATCACAAGACTACCGAAACAGGCGCTACCAAGTGTGGTCCGTTCAGAGGACTGTGGGCTGGCTTCTGGAACAAGCTACATCACACTGGGATGCTTTTTGCTTTTGTGCCAGTCTTAGGGCTTGAACTCAGGGTCTGGGTGCTGTCCCTGAGCTCTGTGCTCAAGGCTAGTGCTCTACCTCTTGAGCCAGAGCTCCATTTCCTGCTTTTTGATGAGTTTTCCTGAGATTCTTAAAGCAAGCCAGCCAGAAAACTGGTTATACAAAGCATGGTCCATCCCAAGGACTCTAAGCTGGTTTCTCGTACGAGCTCTAAGGTGCTGTCAGCTGAGATGCTTAAAGACAAAGCAGCTCTCTGATGGTGAGGGGTACCACAAAGCCTCTACAGTGGTTTGAAGGAGTCAGATGACCATCCTGTACAGCTGGCTGCAGAGGGCCATTCAGCAGGACCTGCCCACCCTGTGACACCCAAGGTCCTCACACACAACGCCTCTCAAGGGTGAGTCCCTGTTGGCACAGAACATGCCCCTAGGCACTGTCCTGGGGGTTTAGCCCTGAAATTGCAGCCAGGGAGACACACAGAATCCTCCTGCTGAGCTGGGTGGACACCAAGTCTACTACCCTCTCTGTGCCTGAGGCAGGGTCAGTGTCTCTGTCTCTGCCCAGGAAACCCTGGAGCCTGGGCTGGTCGTCGGCCTGGCGGCTCAGGCCTCCCTCACCATCCTCACCGGCATGCTGCAGGGACCCAACCTGGCCCTCGGCCACCAGCAGCACGGGGCCTGGGGGAGGAGCTGCAGGCCAGGGGTGTAGGGACTCAGGGGCCCTTCTGTCTAAGAGGTCCTCTGACCCATGCTGGTCCTCGGCACCCTCAAAACACTGTACCCCTTTCTTGGACTGGCCCACATTTCCCAAGGACCTGTCCAGGGTTGAACCAGCATTGAGTCCCAAGTCCCGAACAGAAAGCTGGGGCTCATGCTGGGTGCTAGATCGCGTGCCTGTGAGCTGGGGCTCCCCCTCGGGGTTAGCCACCAATGGCCTTGCCAGACCCTCCCTCCCCCCACAACCCATCCGGAACGCTGTCGGGGACTTTGCTGGCCTTGGGACCCCCCCACAAGTACTGCCTCTATCCCCGCTCAAAGGGGGTGTGGGCCAGTGCACACGCTCAGACCCCTGGCTGGGGGCAGCTGGACTCCCTGTTAGCGAGCCAGACCCGCTCAGTTGACCACCAAGGCAGAACTCAGCTTCCTGGGGCCCCAGGGCCAGGGCCTCCTCCAGAGCCTCCTGGGAAGAGGAGGAGGGCAAGCCGTCCGCGGAGCTGTCGCTGTCCTCCTCCAGGTCGGCCAGGGAGCTGGGAAACATGGCCTCCTCTGGCGGGGAGGGGAAGTCTGAGCTGATGGTCCCCTCCACGTCACTCTTTGCTGCGGGGCTGGGAGGCAGCGCAGGGATATGGGCGGAGGACGGGAGGTCCCCACTGCCGTAGGACAGCTGCTCATCCACAGGAGACAGGATCTCAGGCAGGAAGCCACTGGCACCCGGGGGACCGGCTTTCTCCAGGACAAGGGGGCCACCGCCGTCCCCCCACCCAGGTGCCTGGACTGTTGGGGTGGCCTCAGGAGGGGCCAGTAGAGTTGTGGGGACCTGGGGCTCAGGCAAGGCCCGGAGGGGCATGCTCTCAGTGGGCAGGCACAGGCCAGCATTCAGGAACCCCTCGCTGTGGCCGAGGGAGGCCTGGGGAAGAGTGGCCTCTGCCCCAAGGCCTCCCTCCCCTTGCCATGTGGAGGTCCCCGAGGGACAGGACAGTGACAGCTCTAAGTCACTGGTGGAAGGGGGTTGGGCCTCAGGGCTTGCCTGCTTGGTTTTCTCCATATGCGATCTACTGGTCAGGCTCTTGCTGGTTCTGGAAGCTTCCTGTCTACTCCCAGGGCCTGGGGAGGAGCAAGCCACATAGGGCTCTCTATTGTTTTCAGGGCTGGAGGAGCCGTCTGCGGGATGGGGGCTTCCTGATGCCAGCTCAGCCCCAGGGCTGGGTCCTGCTGGCCTCCCGTCACTGTCCTCCTCCCAGATCCTGCTGGAGACCTCCGACAGCTCTGACCCCGACCCTGGGGAGGGGCTCTCTGGGGAAGGCGGAGGCTGGCCTGCATGGAGGAGGCACTCGGGCCCTGGACCTTCCGCCTCAGCGGCTTCCTCGGTGGAGCTGCACGGGGACCCGACGCCCCTGCCCTCGGCCCTCTGCCAGGACACCTGTCCCTTGTCTCCAGGAGCAGCACCTGGAGAAGGATGCTCCTGGTGAAGATCACAGGACAAAGGCCAGCCAAACTCCTGTGAGTCCAGAGCAAAGAACTCTCCAGAGCCACTGGAGCCTGCGCCTGGGCTGATCTCAGCCTCCGCGCTGGCCGGAGAGGGGGAGCTGTCAGAAAGCTGGACCCTGGTGGCTGTGACCTTCTCAAACTCCTGGAGAGACGAACAGCTCAGGCTACTGGCAGAACCCACAGAGGAGGAGGGAGACGGCAGATCCAAGGCGGCAGTAAGCTCGGGCAGGAAGCTGCCTGGGCCCGGGGCGGCGGGTGGCGCCTCCTCTTCTGAGGCTGCAGGAGCTGCAGACACAGGGCAGTTTGGGGCATTGCTGGTACACCTGGCACTGCAGACCCCACCCCTCAAGCAGCCTGGGCCTCTGCCCTCCTGCCTCACCCCACTGCCCCCCACGCCCAGTGCCTCTCAAGCAGAAAGACCCCAACAGAGGCAGGAGGAGGGCAGAGACGCTAGTGCAGTTGGCCTCTGACTCCAGCCAGTGGGTGGTTCTCCCAGAATGGGGCTGTGGCCTTCGCCTCCCACCTGGCTCCCAGAGGTAGGAAGGCTGGCCTATGTCCTGCCTCTGACTTAGCACCTGGCCTGGAATGCCCCTTAAATGGGGATGTGACAGTCGCCGAGTGAGCCCTGGAAGGCCCGGAGCAGTGAGCGCATCACCTGGGCAGGCAGCGGGCGGGGAGGCTTCCCCACAGACGGAAGGGGTGCTGGGGTCTTCCTGCTGCCAGGCCTCCACCCTGCAAGCACAGAGGTAGACACCGTGTGAGGGGCAGCGTGTCAGGGAGCCTGCCCCCAGCCACACACCAGGGCTCTCGGTCAGGAACTGCAGGGCATCTACGACCTCACACGGCCCTGCCCATCACCCGTACCATCTGGCTGACCAGCAGCACACAGGCCCAGAGCTGCTGCCTTTGGTAGGTGTCTGACCTCAGGGCCCCTTCCAGGGTCCCTCCTCTTCCCCTTCCTCCTTCCCCCCCCCCCCCACGTTACACCCCCCCCCCTCTGGTACAGATGGGGACAGTCCCTCCCAGTGGGATCAGGAGGCGGTGCTCTATGGCAGGGTGCCCCCACACACACCTTGGGTCCACTCACTGGGCAATACCATTGTTTGCAAACTGGTACAAGGGGCAGGAGGGTGTCAAACTCAGGAAGCAGGGTACACAAGGGGCCCAGACAAAGGAGGGAAGGGTCTCAGCAGGGAGGGGTGGGGAGTCTTGTGCCTCAGGCCCCACCCTTCCAGGTCCCACACCTCTGCTTCCCTGACTGCCAGCTCTGTCTTTCCTGGGTGTCCCACTGAGGGCTTCTGGCAACATCCACCACTTCAGCCACCTGCTGGAAACACAGAGTTAAAATGACACATGGGGTGGGCTGCTGCGGGGCTGCCCATGCTCTCAGCTGGGCATCGCACCCCAGTGCCTCCCAGGACCATCATGGAGGAGCCGAGACCATCTCCTGCTGGGGGCTGGAGGCTCACCAGGGAATCCTAGCTATTCAGGAGGCTGAGGTCTAGAGGATCACAGCCAGCATGGAAAGTCTGTGAGACTCTACCTCCAATCACCAGCAAAATATCCTTGAAGTGGAGTTATGGCTCAAGTGGTAGAATAACAGCCTTGAGCAAACCCACACATAATCTCCCGAAATAGAGCTGTGGGCTGTGTACATAGCCCTCTGCAGACCCTCCTCCACCACAGAAAAGACCATCTCTGTCCAGGTGTTGAACCCAGGTGAAGCCCAGAGAACCAGCACCCCTCAGAACCACATGAGCCCCAGGGAGGGTCCTCAGGGACCCCCTGCCACTGCAGTGGACTCACACTGGCTTCCTGGGGACCATGAGGTCCCTCTCTGCTCTGTCCATGGAAGCCTCTAGCATAGCCATCCGCTGAGGAGGGGCGGGGCTTGGTGGCGGGGTCTCCTGCGAGGCAAAGGGGCTGTCAACGCTGGCCGACACAGACAAAGGCTGGAGGCCCAGGAAGCAGCCTTTGGGAACTCCAAAGCTACCTGGAAGAAGTCTGAGGATTCAAAATGGACACAAGACTTGCTTGGCGCACGGTTAGTTTGGGGAGGTAAAGCACGTGGTTATTTGCTCCTAAGATGACTGTATTGGATGGTGAGGGGAAGACCCTGGAAGAAGTGCCTAAGAAAGCACCTTCATCTGGGGACCCTCTTGCAGGTGGCTGAACTCTTGTTGGACCCGCCTCTTTCCCTGACCTTTCCTTACTGACCACTTCAGACACAGCTGGAGGACCTGGTAGACCAGGAAGGGGAGGATCAGATAAGCCAGGTCACCCACAGCACAGCTGTGTCCCCTCAGCAAAGCAGGAACAAAGAGGCCACAGAGCCTCCTCGTGGTACACTACCACCCCACATCTGAGCTCCTGGCTGGGGGCTGGGACCCGAGCCCCAAGGCCACCAGAGCTCCATGCTAAAGCTCTCGTCCACATGCTGGTATTGGTGGAGGTGCCGAGGGCTCTCAGGAAGGACCAGGATGATGTTACCATGGAGAGCCTGTAAGCACTGTCTTCTGGCCACAAAACAGCCAGTGCTGGGTCAGATGACCCCTGGACAGGTCCCATACCCGTCATTAACAAGCTCTGGGACCAGGGTCCATCGCTCCAGAGTCTCAGGTTTCAGTCAACCTCATCTACAGGGTGAGTGTCATGAGCGTGCTCACTTCAACAGTCCACAAGGGTCCGAGGGGGGTGTAGGCCCTGGCTGGTCCTCGGCACGTGATGGCCAGCACACGTGGGCATGGACAGCAAAGAGACTTCAGGCCAAACATTGGAGGACGCAGGAAGGGAGGTCACGGAAATACGCCTGCCCACCAGGGAGCTCCTCCCAGTCTGGGCCTCCTCGGTGCAGGAGCAGGTACTCACTCTCCCACGCTGAATGGACTAGGCTGTCTATGGCGGCAGCCGCCTGTGCCCATCTGGGAAGCCAGCCAGTGAAAAGTGTCCTTCCTTCCCGCCCGTGGAGACTGGGGGAGCTTCTGAACCCAAAGCTGGGAGCTGGGGATAGGGTCTCCAAGACTGAACTATGCAGCCCTCATTGCCAGCCAGCTGCCACTGATCGGCCCCCCGAGCTATGAGCGGGGCTCCTCCATCCACTGCAGATCTGAGCCTTGGATCGCAGGGAGTGAAGTACTTGATTCCTGCAAAACCTTCCTTGCATTAATTAAGGAAGACTCTTCCAGCAAAGCTGATTTCCAAACATTTAGAAAACACATTCCAGATAAAAGGTGGGCATGTGGGCCATGCATGTATCCCAGCTACATGGGGTGGGGGTGGGGGTGGAGGAGAGGTGTTGGGAGGATCACAGTTCCACTCAGGCTGTTCCTTGGCGGAGGGTGGGGAGGGGAGTCTGTGAGACCCTCCCGCCTCACTAGCACACACAAGTCCACCTCACTAACCCCAGCACAGGCAAATGAGTGTGGTCCCAGCTATCCAAGAAACAGAAGAGGATCGTTGTTCAAGCTGCCCCAGGCAAAAACAAGTTAAAGCAGAAACAAAAAGGCATGGTTTAACTGGTAGAGTGCCTACCTAGCCGGCAGAAGGCCTCAGTACTACTGAAAAAATATATATACATACATATGTTCCAGATAGACCAAGTTGTGAGTAAAGCAATTCAAACGTTATAAATTTTAATTTCTCTAGATGAGCGGCCGTGTCACCTCTCACAGCAAACGGAGCCAGCCATTCTTCTGGCTGTGAAGGGGTCTGCGGTCAGGGCGGGGGGCCACCAGGGCTCAGTGTCTCCGGCTGTCCTCGGGGGCCTCCCTGTTCTTGCCTGGTGGCTGGGTACCAGACTTGGACGGGATCTTCCAGACGGTGGGGATGCTGCTGGCCAGGTCCTCACTGGGGGGGCCCACGGGCTGTCTCCAGGGGGCTTACCTGGGGGCAGGTCCTTGGCCTCCTGTGGCCTGAGCTGGGCTGGGGGCCTCCCTGCTGCCTGGATGGCCTGCAGTGACAAGACAGGGAAAATGTCAGGCGGCGTGCCTGGAGAGACAGTGCCAGAGCAGGGGTGAGGGGAGCAGGGTGCAGGGTGTCCGGGATCTGCAGGAAGACCAGGCTGCAGGCGGGCACGATGGGAGGTGGGCGCACTCGGGCAAGGCTAGGGGCGAGTGCTCGCTGGGGGCTTGCATACGGGAAAGTCCGGGCCTGGCAGCTGTCCAACGTCCGGAGAACTTGAGTGCAGAGGGACGCGAGGCTGCTCCTCCCGCGCTGGAAGACATGACCCAGAGTCACAGGCGCCAGCCAGCCGGCGGGGTCTCCAGACCTGGAGTCACCTCTGGCTGGGGAGCGTCGGTGCAGCTGCTCGCTCACCCCTCCCTCCGCAGACCCCAGAGCTCCACGCACCCCAGGGCCCACTTCTGAGGCCCCATCGCCCCACCTGTCCTTTGTCCCTTCTGGAATGCCTTCGGATTCCCTAATCCACAGATGCCAGCGTCTTAGAGGCTTCACTCTGTGCTCCCAAAGTGTGCCAGGCTGTTCTAGGGCTCTAAGACTGCCCAGTGTTCACACCGGGGCCAGAGGAGTCCCGTGAGCTGGGCTGTGGAGATGCCTGCAATTCACTACCCACGTGCCACGTCTATCTGCCTGCCATGGCTTCTCTAAGTCCAGCCCACTGCTGTGAGACAAGACCCTGGTGGGTGGAAGGGGAAGTAAATGGACAGCAAGGCTGGGCAGCAGGGTGGTGGTCAGTGCCTGTCAGGGCAGAGCTGGCTGAGCAATGACTCCTGAGGCTGAGCATGGGAGGCTCCCTCGTGCAGGCATGCCTAAGGCAGACACCCTGTCTGAATGATCCTGCAGAAGACGCGTCCACAGACCTGGGGACCGGACTTCACAGGAAAACAGATCCTGGCAGCTGCGATCACGTCGAGGATCTCTAGATGAGTTAGTTGTGGAATTAGGTTGGCTCTAAATCCATCAACTTGGGCTCTCATTTTTATTTTTATTTTTTGGTCAGTTGTGGGGCCTGAACTCTGGGCCTGGGCGCTGTCTCTCAGCTCTTCAGCTCAAGGCTAGCACTCTACCACTTGAGCCACAGCGCCACTCCCGGCTTTTTCTGCTTATGTGGTGCTGAGGAATGGAACCCAGGGCCTCATGCATGCAAGGCAAACACTCTACCGCTGAGCCACCTTCCTAGCCCCAACTGGGCTCTTAAAAGAGCTGAGAAGCCAGGCATCAGTGGCTCACGTCTGTAATCCTAGATACTCAAGAAACTGATATCTGAGGATCACGGTTCAAAGCAGAAGACTCTTATCTCTAAGTTACTACCAAAAATCCAGAAATGATGCTATGGCTGAAGGCTAGAGCACTAGCCTTGAGCACAAAAGCTCAGAGACAGTGTCCAGGCCCTGAGTTCAAGCCCCAGGACTGGCACCAAATGATAAACAAGAATAGAAAGAAAAGAAGGCGAGGAGCTTGACACAGTGGCTCATGCCTGTTCTCCTTAGTTACTCAAGAGGCTGAGATCTGAGAATCCCTGTTAGATGCTAGTCTGAGCAAACAGATCTGAAAGACTGAATCTCCAATTAACCAGCAAAAAAAAGTGTGGCTCAAGTGGTACAGAGCCAGCCTTCAGCTCAAAAAGCTAAATGAGGTAAAGAGGTAGACACAGAGGAGCAGAGACAGCCATGGGAGGACAGAGGGACCCCTGAGCCATCAGAGCAGGCCGCAGCGGGAAGGCCCCTCTGGAGCCTCGGGGAGTGCTGGCACCTCCAGAGAGCAGGCATCTTTGCTTAAACCACCCAGTTTGTGGACCTCTGTCATGCAACCTCAGGAAAGGCACCCATCTCCCGACCCCAAGCTGTCGCTGTTCAGAGGGGAGACAGGGCAGGGAGAACAGGCAGGAGGGGGCCCTCAGGCTGACGTGACCACGTTCCTCACCAATTCCCCCACGGGACAGCCGGCAAACCAGCCAGCCCTGTGGGCTACCTGGCAGCCTGGGCCACGTCAGTTCCTGTACTCTAACCCCGTCATGTTCCTATCTAGGTGCTCCTGGCTTCTGTCCAAGGACAGGCTGGGCCTAATCCTCCTTCCGCCTTGGCAGAAGCCGGTGCAGCCAGGTGCTGCGGTCTGGCTGGTCTGTGTGCCCGGCCCTGCCTGGCAACAGCGTCAGGCCTGCAGGTGACTGGCAGCCAGGGCCTGGCCAAGCCTGGCTGCCCCCGCCAAGAGCCTTCGCCCAGGCAGCAGAGTGTGTCTGCGTGGCTCCCGGCTGGTGCCCAGGCCCTGTTCTCAGAGGCAGTGCCTGGGAGGACTGTCCTTCTGGAAGGCCCGCTGTTCACCCAGGTGGAGACAGGGAGGCCCAGGGGTCCACACCACACAGCTGGCATGGCGGGCAGAAGGGAGGGCTGTCTGATCACGCAGTGGACGCTGAGGCCCACGGACAGATGGCCTGTGTGCTTGGCTGGCCCTGCCACTCCCACTACCTACCTTGGCTGGCCTGCTTGGCACTCTTCACCTGCGGGCTGCTGGCCTCGGGGGTGTCCTCCCCTCCTGGCTCTAGGTCATCTGCCTCCCACGTTGTCTGGGGCGGGGTCGCCTGTTGCTCAGAGTGGGGCCTACAAGGCAGAGCAGAGGGAGACGTGACTGTCCGCCCAGCAGCTCTGCCCAGGGTGCCCAGTTCTGCTCACAACACCCCCCCCCCGCCCCCATTCCCAGGAACAGCCTCAAGGCCCATATGGGTTGGCTGAAGCCAGTGGCCAAGCAGGAGACAGGGTTCTGGGCCTTTCCTGCCTGGGTGCCTCCCGGGCAGAGCCTGGGCCCCACAGAGTGGCTGCTGTGGGGCTCATGACCGGGCTCGCAGGGGCGGGGGCTGGGGAGGCACCTGCCTGTCCGCAGAGGCTCGGGCAGGTTTCTGGGTGAGACTCACTTCTCATTCTGTGGAGCAGCACCCATGTGTACAGCGTGCCCCCACCCGAGCCTGGGCCCCCGCAGGCCACACCCATGCCTGCTGCCAGGCTCTAGGCACCTCTGTTCTTTCCTGAGACACAATGCCAGTGCAACATGAGGTCACCCATCACAGCCTCGGGATGGTGGTGAGGCCCCTTCTGGGTCAAGGTCAGTGCTGAGAGCCTGCCTGGGCCCCAGAGCATCTCCCTGGGCAGCGAGCATTAGCCTGAGGAGCTGGGCTCACAGGAGGATGGCCAGCCCGGAGATGTTTCCAAGCCCTTGAGGGTACGGCTGCGGGCTGCAGCTGGTCCACATCATTGTGTCCCAGACACAGGCTTGTCGCCGAGGCCAGGCCAGCACAGAGCTGGAGACCTTGTCCGCCAGACGCCCTCCCAGCCTTCAGGGCAGCCATGGGAGCAGAACGGGGTCTAGTGACACAGGAACAGGACCCCCAAGCTTTATCACCCTGAGAAGCCTGGGGGATGGTCCTGGGTCTCAGGCAGGGACCTTGTAGCTCATCCCTCTTTCCCTGCCTGCAGCACACACTTGGGGCACAGGGCCACAGATCCCCGGTGTACACCCACATCAGGACAAATGACCCAAGTCTGCCTGTTTCCCCGTGTGTGATCCCCAGCAGGGTGTCAGAAGCTACTTGCTCACTTGCTTGCTTGGGCTACAGGAAACCCCAAGATACTCCTGTCCTGTCCTGTCCCGTCCTCCTCTATTTTGTAACTTTGGGGCAATCCTGAGCTTCGCTGGAATGACAAGAAAAGCCTAGGGCCGGCCAGCCCTTCCTCCTGGCCCCACAACCACGTGTGTGCCCACCGGCTGGCCTCCAGCTCCAGAATGCCCCAGCAGGTCATGCTGAAAAGCACCCTGGGAGAAGCCAGGGCAGTGGGCAGCCTGAGGCTGGGCAACCCATGGCTTCCTGAGCAGAGAGAGGTCCCACAGGGGGAAAAAAGAGCTGATGTGTGGGGGTGACCAGCCCAGGGCAGGCCCTGGGTCCCTGGGAACCCCTGCCTGTGGAGAGGACACTCCTGGGGGCCCTCCATAGCTGCTTCACCCCAACATTGCTGCAGCAACCTCACAGTGGGTGCTCTGGCCCGGAAGCCTCCAAGGAGAAAGCCTGCTGCTCACACAGCCGGCCCAGAACACACAGCCCACCGCGCCTCAGCCCTGCTGAGCCCAGTTCTCTTTCGCTGTGAAGCAAGTCCAGGGGCCACGTGGCCAGGATGTAGAAAGGGCCCAGATGCCGCTAGCCATGGAACCACCCCTGGATGTGTGCCCAGAGGCTGGGGCAGCCATGCGAATGCCATATGCTGCCCTGGGCCAGGCTGTCTAACTGTTCTGTCCCTCCACACCCCATACAATAGCCCCAGGAGACTTCCGGAAGACACACTCCAGCTAGCCCAGAGCCAGTGAATTGGCTGCCCTTTTCTTTTGGGACCAGAGCAGCGCTGGGCTGCTTGGTAGAAGCCGGCACCCACGGCATGTGCCTGGGTAGGTGGGTGGGTGAAGTGGGCTCAGTTACACAGCAGCAAGCAAACACGCAGAACACTTGCGATGTCAAGCACCAGGCCCATGGCCACCGGGACCCACTCACTGTGTGGCCGCTGAGCTCTGGAGGCTCCTTGGAGGCTGGAGGTCGGGCAGTGGCAGGAGGCACAGTGCCCTCTTTGGTTGCTGGCTTGTCTTGGGGCTCCCCTTCAAGACGTCCTTGACTCTGCCGCTGGGACTCTGGGGAAGAACACCGAGTCAGCCTGCAGGGGCCAAGCACGTGCGGCCTATTTGCTTCTTTAGCCACCCCAGGGCCACCATTAGCCTGGCCCTGCATGCTACTTGTTGCCACATTCCAGCAGACACCACTGGAAATGGTCATGGGCCCTGGTCGGGGCTGCGTGCCCCCTGACAGGTACAGACAAGGAGCTTAGAGGGGACGTCCCTGCCCAGGGCCGGCCCAGCTCCTGGGGACTCCAGCCATGCAGCCTAGGGTCTCTTCTCTTGCAGGCGGGCCTGTGGTCAAGTGCTTTCTTCTTTCTTCCTTTTTCTTTGCAGAGCTGAGTACTTACCTGGGAAGTACTCTTCCACTGAGCTAAATCCCCAACCTCAGCTATGATGATGGTGATGTGTGTGTGTGTGCATGTTAGTGCGTGCTAGTTCTGAGGCTCCAACTCAGGGCCTGGGCACCGTCCCTTAGCTTTTTCACTCAAGACTGGTGTTCTATCGCCCGAGCCACACTTCTACTTGTGGCTTTTTTTTGTGGTTAACTGGAGGTAAGAGTCTCTCAGACTTTACTGTCTGGGTTGGTGTCACACCACAATCCACAGATCTCACAAGAGTGAGCCACTGGTGCTCAGCAGGGGCAGGGGCTTTAGAGAATATAGCTCTTTCTCCTCCCTCCCGCCTTTCATTCCTCCTCTTTCTGGCAGTACTGGGTTTAAACTCAGGGCCTCACACTCTAGATGCCCTACCATTTGAGCCACTCTGTCAGCCCTTTTAGACAAGCTCTTACACTGATGCCAGGAGCTTGCCTGTACTATGATCCTATTTGTGCTCCCACAAAACAAGATTCTGCTGCTAGCTATGACAGACATGTCCCTGAACCCAGACATCGATCAAGATGAAGTCCTATGAACTTTTTATTTTTTGTGGGGGGGCTGAGCCGGCTAGAACCATGATCCTCCAGGTCTCTGTCTCCCAAGTAAAACTAGGATTACAGTTTTGTGTCACCATACCCAGCCAAGTCCAGTTCTTTTGATCCTCATTTTGGCTCTCAAGGTGGGGACCACCATCTCCCAGTTTACAGAGCATGCTCTGGTGCAGGGAGCACATCGTGCCTGGGAACGCCCCCTTCTCCTTGTTTATACAACTCTTTCTTGGGAGGCAGCTGTGGGGAGGCCAGCTCCAAGGACACAGTGTCTGCCCTGTTCTGCCATGTCTGGCTGTCCCAACGTGTCACAGGCCACGGCGCCTCCTCTGCTCCCTCTGGAGTGAAGCCCAGCCACCCTCCAGCTGGGCCTATGCCTTTCATCCCTTTTGCTCCAGCCCTGGCCTGGATGAAGCACCTTCCACAAAGGCTAGGCATCTGGTCCCTCCTCCAGGATACCCAGGTAGGGGACTCCTTGGGGGTCACTCAGTGGGTGACCTTGTCCTGCCCTCTATGTGCGCTGCCCACCTGGGCCAGAGCCTGGAGCTCCTGCCGCAGATGGGCAACAGACCTCTGTGCTTCCAGGATGGCTTTCTGACGCTGTAGGAGCTGCTTCCTGCCTTGGTGCATGGCCAGGGAACAGTTTTTCAGGTATCGGACTTCCCTCTGAACCAGCCAGAGGAGAAATATCAGTTAGCATTATCCCCAACCTGCAGGAGCTCACATGGGAAAAAGAGAAGGGCTATGGGGCAGTGAAGATCATGAGGGACCCCCCAGCTCTCCCATCGTCTGGCCCTCCTTTCCTCCACATGCCCTGTGCTTGGCACAAGGGGCAGGCAGGAGGCAAGGTGGCGGCTGAGGGGCTCTTCTCCCAAGTGTTCTGGTGGGGCCAGCACAGCTTCCCTTTCTCCAGGTTTGGAGCCTGGCTCCATCTTTCCAACTCATCCCTTGATTAAGCCCTCCCATGCCCCAGGAAGGACCCTAAGGTTCAGACAGGGAACTGAGGATGGGAGTCTACAGCCAGCAAGAGGTTGAGCCTGGCTTGGAGTCGGGGCTGTAGGCCATACTCCACAGAGCGGAGCTGTCTGCCCTGGCATGCATTCTCCCAGGTGACACAGGGAGTCGTGGGATGGAGGAAGATGGCTAGGGCTCTGAGTGTCTTGCTGCTGCCCCCTCCCCAACAAGGGCCGCAGCACTGCCTGTGTGTGGCTACCCCCAAGCCATGCCTACCCGCTCTTTCTCCAGCTTGCTGATGGCTTGCTGTTTCCTCTCGGACAGCTCAGCAGTTTTCTCCCCCTTGATCTCCAGACACCTGGAGGAGGTGGAGTGTTACTGTCCATCTGGAGTCCATCTTGAGGTGGGCATGGAGAGCCACAGATAGGGCGAGTCCTGTGCACCGGGGGGCTCCGGGGATAGCCAGCCCCCACCCCAGGCGGGCACCAGGAGGTCAGAGCCGGAGCCAGGAAGCTGGAGGGCTCCGGCGCCCCCAGGCCCAGCCCAAGCTGTCCCTCTGCCCACTCGCCACTCACTACTTTGGGGTCTAAGGGAGACAGGCCAGTGAATGGCAGTACCTCCTGCCCTGGACCCGGCCCAGGCTGGAGATCATAGAGGTCACGGGAGCCCCCCAACCCCACGCCCCGGCCCCAGGGGGGCGCGAGCCCGGGAGAGAACTTGAACCGGGCAACCCTGCACAGGCCAGTCTGCCCCCCGGCGGCCTCCGATGTGTGTTCACCCACACGGAAGCTCCAGTCTGAGAAGCCACGGGAAGGAAATGGCCTCTTGGATGTTAGCAGTGGCAGAAACAGACACAACCACCAGGCCCCGCTACTGGAGACAAGCTGAGGGAAGGCCCCGCGGCCACGGCGCCTGCGCGAGGTAGAGCTGGGGGGAGGGGGGAGGCGCCACCAGGGCGCCTGCGCGTGGTGCAGCGGGCCCCCGCCGCCACGGCGCCTGCGCGTGGTGCAGCGGGCCCCCGCCGCCACGGCGCCTGCGCGAGGTAGAGTTGGGGGGGAGGGGGGAGGGGGAGGGGAAGGCGCCGCCACGGCGCCTGCGCGTGGTGCGGCGGGCCCCCGCCGCCACGGCGCCTGCGCGTGGTGCACTGGCCTCGCCGCCACGGCGCCTGCGCGTGGTGCACTGGCCTCGCCGCCACGGCGCCTGCGCGTGGTGCACTGGCCTCGCCGCCACGGCGCCTGCAGCGGACGCGTGAGGTAGGGGAGAGGCTTCTTTGACCCCTTAAACGCAAGTCACGTGAGGAGCGTGCATGCTGCGGGTCTAAGAGCCGTGTTTCGGGCCGGGTGAGCATTTCACACGCTGACAGGACTCTGGAAAGCGTGCACAGAAGTCTGGAGACGTGAGACTGTGAGTGGTGGGATTTGGGTTTTTCATTCCGGGCTCTTTCCTATCTTACCTCATTCTCGACAGCTGCTACTGTTGGGATCAGTATAGTATACGTATGTGTGCGCGCGCACGCGTGTGTGCGCAGGGGCCACCAGAAGGGGCGTGGCTGCCGGGGCGGGGCCAGGCCTGCGCATGCGCTCACCCTCTCTGGTGGTCCAGCCAGGCCAGCTCCGTACGTTCCTTCTCCTCCAGCGCCAGCTCGCGCAGGCGCAGCAGCGAAGCCTGGTGCCGGGCGTGCAGCTCCTCTTCGTGCAGGCTCTGCTCCAACATGGCCACCCTGAAGCCTTTGGGCGCTAGAAGTAGAGGAGCTTCCATGGCAGACCACCTGCATTGCTCCCACAGAAGGGGAGACTGAGGCCCGAGGGGCACACTTCCAGGTCCAGCACCAAGCAGGGGACAGAGGACGGCAGAGCCCAGATGCCCACATCTTGCTTCTGACCTATGCTCTTTTGTAACTGCTCTACAGAAACAAAAACAACACAAAACAAAAACAAAACCCACCAAGGATTTTTGCTTTCCTCCAGGAAAGGATAATAGGGATTTGGATTCGGATTCAACATCCCATCTGAAACAACTTAGAATTTTACACATAGGAAAGGACATTTTCCCAGACACCCAACAGCAAACAGCTTGGCAGAGTCAACACTGATAGGCAGACACAATGGAAGTAAGACCTGTAATTGTAACATCTTAGGAGTTTCTAGGCTGTAGTGCATGGGGGTAAAACAGGTGGAGCCCCAACCCCGCAGACCCTGGCGTAGAAGAGGTGGAACTGAATCTGGAGAGATGACGCCAGCTTGCACTGACTGAATAGAGAATCAGAATGGATACTCTGGTTTCTCTTCAGATCGTATAAATCTTTTGCCTTTTACTAAAGAGAATCAGAATGGGTAGTACATGCCTATCATCACCGCCATGGCACCAAATATAAACAGAGTCACAGTCCAGGCTGGCCCAGGCAAAAAGTGAGATACTGTCTCTAAAACAACGAGAACAAAAGGGCTGTAGGTGTTGCATAAAATGGTAGAGTACCCATTTAGCAAACGCAAACCTCTGAGTTCAAACCCCAGTGTCACCAAAAGAAGAATATATGTAGAAATATATGTGTAGCAAGATAAAATTCACAGTGTCCAGTAGATAAAATAAGAAGCAGGAAAACATCTATGAGGATAATGATCAATTTGAACCAATCCAGGCTTGACATGGTGACAGGATTAGCAAAGGCTAGTGGAAGTTTTTATAACTGTATTTTATTTCATATGCTTAGAAGGGTAAATAGAGTCCTGGAGGAAAAGGATCCAGATAGAACTCTTATGAGATGAAAACATAAACATGTGAGATGAAAACATACTGGATGGGACAAATAGCAGGTCAGACATAGCTAGCAGCAGAAAAGAGCTCAGGGCTTCAAGTTTCAGAATATACTGGTTACCAGAGTTTCTGAAGGAGAAGAGAGAGAAGAGGTGAGCATATTTGAAGAAATAAGAGGTGGAAGTTTTCCAAATTGAAGAAAGTGGTAAAGCCACAGATCCAAGAATAAGAAACAAGAAAGAACACAGCACAGACTATTAATATTAAATTGCTCAAAATAGTAAGAAAGACCAAAAGCAGCCAGCGCGAGCAGATGCTACAGATGAACCAAGATATGGTGACAGGTGGAATACTGCAAGCCAGAAAACATTAGGGATAGGATTGTTTTGCTTTGTTTTTAAATCATGCTAGGGATGGAACCCAGGGGTTCCTGCGTACTAGGAATACTCACTAGGGAATATTCTCCCACTGAGCCACACCCTCAGCCATAAGTGATGTCTTTAAAAGTGTACTCAGGGTGACTTTGCCACAAAAGAAGTTATTCTTTACCTGACTTATGTAACTGTAACCCCTCTATACATCATCTTTATAGTAACAATTAAAAATAATAATTATACTTTTTAAAAGTCCATCCAGATTAAATGGTTTGCAAAGAGTATATGAAGAAGAAAGTCAAAATGAGCCATGCACTGGTAGACACATCTGTTATCCTAGCCACTCAGGAGGCTGAGATCTGAGGTTTGCAATGTGAAGCCAGCCCAGGCAGAAGAGTCTGTGAGAGTTATCTCGAACTAACCAGCAAAAAGCCAGAAATACAAGTGTGACTCAAGTGATAGAGTACCAGCCATGAACAAATAAAAATTCCAAATGAGAACTTGAGGCCCTGAGTTCAATTCCCAGTACCAACATGCACGTAGCAAATGCAAAATTCAGCCCTAAGCATAGGGACAGTCCTGGTCCATGTGAATCAAAGAAGCACATCAATAGAAGGTAGAGATTGAGAAGGAAGAAGAGGGGGTGGCGGAGGGAAAGGGAAAGGGAGGGAGGGAAAAGAAGAAAGATCCAACCAAATGCTGCCTGTAAGAAACACTTCAGATAGGAACAGGCTGAAAGGGAGAGGATATGATGAGAAAGGACTTCCTCCATGACTTTGGCTGGGCCAGGCACTAGTGGCTCACCCCTGGAATCCCAGCTGCTGTGGAGGCTGAGATTGTGGAGATCATGGTTTGGGGCCAGCCCAGGCATAAGAAAGGTACTGGAAAGCCTAACCAGGTGATCACACCCAAGCATGTGTCCAGGCAGGAAGCAAGATGCAATCTGAAAAGTGACCAGCAAAAGTCAGGGCTAGAGGTGTGACTCAGTGGTAAGCCCACTTTGGAAGTACAAGGCCCGGAGTTCAAACCTCAATACTGGGGGTGGAGGTGGGGAGGTACTGGAGTGTTCTACAAGTAGACTGCAAATGTCCAAGCCGGCTTTGTAGGGAAGCACCTTGCAGGGATGGGGAGGATTGTTCCTCAAGGACACAACATGCCCTGAAGTGTTTACGTGCTGATGGAACTAGAACTTCAAGGAGAACCAGACAAACCTGCAGTAGTAGCTGCGATAGTTCACTTCCCTGCTCAATAATGCATAGGAACAGGAGGCAGAGCCCCACAGGGTAGCATAGACTTAAATAATACCATTAACCAACGGGGTCCAATGAACAATATAACCACTACCGCAACACCTGTAGATCATGCATTCTTTTTAAGAGCACATGGAACCGTCTGGACTGAAATTCAAGTCTAGGCATAACTGGAATCATTCATACGTGCTTTAATCTGGGCACTGGTGGCTCACACCTGTCATCCTAGCTACTTAGGAGGCTGAGATCTGAGGACAGTAGTTCAAAGCCAGCCCAGGCAGAAAAGTCCATGAGACTCTTATCTCCAATAAACCACTCAGAAAATGAAAGTGGCGCCAGTGGCTCAAGTGGTAGAGTGCTTGCCTGGAGCGCCAGGGACAGTACCCAGAGCTAGAGTTTAAGCCCACGATTGACACCGCCCCCCCCCCAACACACACACAACAAACGTGCTTTAAGGCACAGGTACCAAGCTCCCAGGAGTATGACATAGCTAGCCCCCCTCCCCTGGAGGCTTTTCTACACTGCCCTTACAGCCTTCCTTTGCCCACACAGGTCACACGAGACACTCACCTGCAGATGGCGCCAAGCCTGCCCTGCTCCTAGGCGTAGCCGCGGGACTCTGGGAGGATGCCCTGGAAACTCTGCCCCGGGCTGGCACTGATCTGCTGGGGGAGAAGACAGCCCAGACCAGCGCCATCATGCCAGCACCTGAGGGCTGCCCGCCTCCCCCTCCTCTGCCCCGGGAGGGGGTGGCCATCCCTCCCCTACACCTCACCTGGGTCTAGCTGTCACAGGCTTTGAGCCCCCGCAGGGCTGCGGTTCTTCCAGCGTCAAAGCCTTTTCTGGGCTGGCCTGGGCTGAATGTCTTTGCATCAGTTCCTGTGAGGATGAGGAGGCAGGTGCTGCCCAGGGCGGGGGAGGCCACGCCAGCTTCCGGGAGGAGGCTGTGAGCTCGCTGGTGGCTAGCGTTCAGCCCCAGGGACGGCATGCCCAGTGGGCAAGGCAAGACCAGTGCACCAAGAGGCGTGTGGTGGGCTGAGGGCGGGAGGGGGCGGGTGGCATGCGGGCACCAAGGGCCAGGTGTGGAACGTGGACGTCTGCATCCTGACAGCAGCTGCAGGACAGCAGTGTGGTGCTCAAATCCTCAGCAGGAAGAAGAGGAGCAAGTGTGTGTGATGGGAGAAGACAGGACAGGGAAAGGGAGGCTGGTCACAGGTCTCTGCTTTTCTGGTCTGAGAATCCTTACACACACACACACACACACACACACACACACACACTCCCTGTGGTATCATACTGTCTTGGAAACACCTCCTAAAGCGAGCTGGGAAGGTGGCTTAGTAGAGTGCTTGCCTAGCATGCGTGAAGCCCTGGGTTTGATTCCTCAGTACCACATACACAGAAAAGCCATGGCCTGGCACTGGTGGCTCACGCCTGTCAACATAACGACTCAGGAGGCTGAGATCTGAGGATTGTGGTTCAAAGCCAGCCTGGACAGGAAAGTCACTGAGCTCTTATCTCCAGTTAACCAACAGAAAACTGGGAGTGGTGCTGTGGCTCAAGTGGTAGAGCACTTGCCTTGAGCTGAAGAGCTCAGGGACAGAGCCCAGGCCCAGAGTTCAAGCGCCATGATGGCACTAACATCCCAGAATCATGGACATTGCAAAGCAAGATCCTCTCTCAGCTTGTGACAGCCAGCCAGCTCACAGCCATCATGGGTCAGTGTGCCACGGCCACAGTCATTTCATTCATCATCCATCCCCTGCTGGGGCAGGTGCTGGGCCACCCTGGGCTACAAGAGCTGCCTCTCTGATGGGTTCCTCAGTGCCGGTGCAGCATGGCTGGAGACTGCGGGGGGTTTGTGTGTTGTACACAGCTCAGGCCTGGGCTCTGGGCTCTCACTGAGAACGGAGCTCAGTGCTGAACAAGCCTGGAGGCCAAGATGCTCATTAGTGACCCAGTTCTGTGTCCTTCCTGGACACAAGTGACCAAGCTGTTCCGTCTCTGCTCAGAGGCTTTGCTGTCTTTCTTTCTCTCATCCTCTTCTCTTAATTCCTTCTTCCCTTTCTCCTGTCTTTATTTGTTCTTTCTCTTCTTTCTTCCTTCCCTCCTCCTCCCTCCCTTTTTTCCTTCCTTCATTCTTTCTGCCAGTACTAGGGCTTGAATTCAGGGCCTGGGCTCTCCCTTAACTTCTCATCCAAGGCTAGCCCTCTGCCTCCTGAGTCACAGCTCCATTTCGGGCTCTTTGCTGGTTAACAGGAGTTGAGACTATCACAGACTTTCCTGCCTAGGCTGGTTTTGAACAGCAACCCTCAGATTCAGCCTCCTAAGTAGCTAGGATTACAGATGTGAGCCACTGGTACCTGGCTACTCAGAGGCTTTGCTTTGGGATGAGATCTTAAGTAAGCCCATCATGCAATGCAGCCCTTGCTTTTGGGCAGGGGCAAGGCCGATGGTTCACGGGTTCAAATGGTCTTTAGAGGTGTCCAGTTTAGAAGGGTCTCAGGCTGGGCAGGCCTCAGGCTGGGCAGGGCTCTGGTGGGGCAGGCCTTGGGCTGGGCGGGGCCTGGGTGTGGGTGGGGCCTCGGGCTGGGCAGTGCTCTGGTAGGGCAGGCCTGGGGCTGGGCGGAGCCTCAGGCTGGGCCGGGTAAGGGGGATTTGAAGGGTGGTTAGAGCCTCAGAGGGCCAGCCTCCTGACCTCCAGCTGGTGTTTGAAGAGCAGTCCTTCCAGCGCCATCTGCGTTTCCCAGACCTCCTGTTCAGCCCGCTGCCGTAGAAGGCTCAGAGCTTTCTCCTGCTTCCGCTGGTCTAGCTGCAAAAATCCACACCTCCTGGTTGGCAGAGGGAGCCATTTGCACTGGGAGCAGGACCCCTGCGCAGCAGGCCCCATGCCTGGGAAGGGCCTTCAGGCAACCCCACTCCTCTCCCTGCCTGGGGCTTCCCCACCCAGGCCCGAAGGCTCGGGATCCACCTCCAAGTCCCGTGGTGGGGGGGAGGGGGAGCCTGTGGGGATGGGAGTGGCCAGCTTCCAAATCCTACAGTTCTCTACTTCGGGGTCTTCCGCTAGCCTCAGGAGGCAAAGGCTGTGCTAGCTCAGCACCCCACACAGGAGAGGCCTGAAGCGGTCACAGCAGTCCTCAGCCTCGTGTGATGGGTTGGGCCGTACCTTCAGGGACTGGAGGAAGCTCCGGGACTTGAGCCGCAGCTTGGCTAGGAACCGGCCTCCGGGCGGGTGTTCAGGACGCTGCTCCTGCTGACCTGCAGCAGGAGGAGGGGCGGCTGAGGGCGGGGAGCATGCCCGGGCTGTCTCCTCATGCAGCCTCAGCACTCTGCAGCAGGTTAACGCAGCCTCTCCACCTGCAAGGAAACTGAGGCACAGAGGCCAGGAGGGCAGGCGCCTGACTCCTGGGTGGGGCTGTGCTGGCATGGGCCACGTCAGGAAAAGCCCCGGCCCCGCGGCTGGATGGGAGGGTGCAGACCTCTGCCATGTGCCTTCCCCGGCCGGGCCGGCACGACCTCACCCTGGCCACACTGCCCTGCATCGCCCTCCTCCGGGGAGGCAGGAGCCACGCACAGACTTGGGCTCCAGCCTCAGCTCTGCCATGTGCATGGCAGGTGCCACTGGCCAGCCGGAGCCTCTGGTGACACTTCTCTGCTCCCCTGAGTGGGGCTCCAAGATGGCTCACCTGGCTTCAAATGCCTGGCAATGGCAGCTCTTGTCACTGCCAGCATGACAAGCCAGGAGGGTGTGGCAATACAGAAGGACCCAGATAGGGCTCCCCTCAGATTGAAGGCTAGCGAGGGTCTTCTCTCTTTCTGGTGGTCCCCAGGGCCTGGCGCTGGCTGCCGCTGGCTCTCCAGCCCCGGGGGCCTCCACGAGGGGGCAGGGCGGGGGCTGAAATGTGCCCCGCGCCTCCTTCCTCACCCACCCCAGGCCCAGGGCCCGGGATTGCCAGTCCATCCAGGCAAGGCCTGTGTAGTCCAGATGACAGGGCCCTCGGGGTGCAGAGGGGGCCCAGGACCGGAGCCTGCCCCGAGAACACGTCTTCCCAGCTGCCTGGGCTCCTTCTGGGGCTCGGCTTCTTAGAGTGGGCACAGCGAAACGGGGAACAGCAGCGGCGCGGACTGCTGGAGAGCCGGGCACAGGACCCATGCTGAGCACGGGGTGCTCCCCAAGTCCCCCTTCCTGGTACAATAAGAAACCCATGGCAAGCTCTTCCGTTTGGGCTTGGGCTGCTCTGAGCTATGATTCCTTCGTGGAGAGAAAAGCCTGTCCTTTTTATGGCCCTTCCGGGGGGAGGGGAGGCTGAAGTCCCAGAGGGCTCCAGGCCCAGCCTGCATGGGACCCCGAGACCCCCTACTCCTCCCTGCCATGTGGCCTGAGTGGGCCGCCAGGACCTCTCCCCACCTCAGCACCCCGGCAGGTTCCACAGAGCTGTGGGGTGCGTTTCCCTGAGCCCGGGGCAGGAGCAGCCTGCCCAGGGGGACCCTGGCCTCCATCCCCAACTCCTCTCACTCCGCAGTGAGGAACCCCAAGATTTCAGCCCCATCCACCACCCTAAAGAGCTAGCCTCAGGAACGTGCAGTGTCATGACAGTTGCCTTAACAGCCCCTGCTAGGCCCGTGCTCAGGTGTGAGGAGGGGCTGGGTGTGAGCTGCTCAGGTGTGAGGAGGGGCTGGGTGTGAGCAGCTCAGGTGTGAGGAGGGGCTGGGTATGAGCAGCTCAGGTGTGAGGAGGGGCTGGGTGTGAGCTGCTCAGGTGTGAGGAGGGGCTGGGTGTGAGCAGCTCAGGTGTGAGGAGGGGCTGGGTGTGAGCAGCTCAGGTGTGAGGAGGGGCTGGGTGTGAGCAGCTCAGGTGTGAGGAGGGGCTGGGTGTGAGCTGCTCAGGTGTGAGGAGGGGCTTGAGTGTGAGGAGGGGCTTGGGTGTGAGTGGCTCGGGAATAGCTAGCCTCCCCCCATGGGCAGGGGAGACCCACTGTGCATGAGAGCCAGGTGCTATTTCCTGTGTGAGAGCCGGGTGCTGTTTCCTGTGTGAGAGCTGGGTGCTGTTTCCTGTGGGAGCTGGGTGCTGTTTCCTGTGTGAGAGCCTGGTGCTATTTCCTGTGTGAGAGCCGGGTGCTGTTTCCTGTGTGAGAGCTGGGTGCTGTTTCCTGTGGGAGCTAGATGCTATTTCCTGTGTGAGAGCCTGGTGCTATTTCCTGTGTGAGAGCTGGGTGCTGTTTCCTGTGGGAGCTGGGTGCTGTTTCCTGTGGGAGCTGGGTGCTGTTTCCTGTGGGAGCTGGGTGCTGTTTCCCGTGGGAGCTGGGTGCTGTTTCCCGTGAGAGCCGGGTGCTGTTTCCCGTGAGAGCCGGGTGCTGTTTCCTGTGGGAGCTGGGTGCTGTTTCCTGTGGGAGCTGGGTGCTGTTTCCTGTGACAGCCGGGTGCTGTTTCCTATGCCTGAGAGCCGGGTGCTGTTTCCTGTGGGAGCTGGGTGCTGTTTCCTGTGTGAGAGCCAGGTGCTGTTTCCCGTGGAAGCTGGGTGCTGTTTCCCGTGACAGCTGGGTGCTGTTTCCTGTGGGAGCTGGGTGCTGTTTCCTGTGTGAGCTGGGTGCTGTTTCCTGTGACAGCTGGGTGCTGTTCCTGTGAGAGCCGGGTGCTGTTTCCTGTGGGAGCCGGGTGCTGTTTCCCGTGACAGCTGGGTGCTGTTTCCTGTGGGAGCTGGGTGCTGTTTCCTGTGGGAGCCGGGTGCTGTTTCCCGTGGGAGCCGGGTGCTGTTTCCCGTGGGAGCCGGGTGCTGTTTCCCGTGGGAGCCGGGTGCTGTTTCCCGTGGGAGCCGGGTGCTGTTTCCTGTGGGAGCTGGGTGCTGTTTCCTGTGGGAGCTGGGTGCTGTTTCCCGTGGGAGCCGGGTGCTGTTTCCTGTGACAGCTGGGTGCTGTTTCCTGTGGGAGCTGGGTGCTGTTTCCTGTGACAGCTGGGTGCTGTTTCCTGTGACAGCTGGGTGCTGTTCCTGTGGGAGCCGGGTGCTGTTTCCTGTGGGAGCTGGGTGCTGTTTCCTGTGGGAGCCGGGTGCTGTTTCCTGTGGGAGCCGGGTGCTGTTTCCTGTGAGAGCCGGGTGCCGTTTCCTGTGACAGCCGGGTACTGTTTCCCGTGGGAGCCGGGTGCTGTTTCCCGTGGGAGCCGGGTGCTGTTTCCTGTGGGAGCTGGGTGCTGTTTCCTGTGGGAGCCGGGTGCTGTTTCCTGTGGGAGCCGGGTGCTGTTTCCTGTGGGAGCCGGGTGCTGTTTCCTGTGGGAGCCGGGTGCTGTTTCCTGTGGGAGCCGGGTGCTGTTTCCTGTGTGAGAGCTGGGTGCTGTTTCCTGTGGGAGCTGGGTGCTGTTTCCTGTGAGAGCCGGGTGCTGTTTCCTGTGGGAGCCGGGTGCTGTTTCCTGTGGGAGCCGGGTGCTGTTTCCTGTGGGAGCTGGGTGCTGTTTCCTGTGAGAGCCAGGTGCTGTTTCCTGTGGGAGCTGGGTGCTGTTTCCTGTGGGAGCTGGGTGCTGTTTCCTGTGACAGCTGGGTGCTGTTTCCTGTGGGAGCTGGAGTCACTGTCAGTAGGGCTGTTGGCCCCTTCCGCCCAGTGGGTGGTGAATGAGGCTGAGAGGTAAGTCCGAGGGCTGCCCTCTGTGAGGACGGGGCCCTGGTGTGGCCGCCATCCACCCCTCTGGAAGAGCCTGGCCGGGTGCCCACCGCTGTGGTCAGGAAGGGTCCTCGACCCAACACCATGGCCGGCCCTGAGCTCAAGCAGAAGCTGGCAAACTCAGGACTGGGCCGGCCCGGGCAGCTCACTGCCCGCTGGGCGGTGCTCTGATTGGATGTCACCTCCCAAAGCCAGGTTGGCATCTGATTGCCATGGTAATGGGATGGGAGGCGCCCGGGCGCCAGGGTTCCACCCGTTCTGCCGGTGCTGTCTCCAAGCTCGGGGTGAGGGCGACGTGTGACCAGGCGGCCGGAGGCCCCCCGAAGCCCCTGAGCTATGAGCCAGGAAAGCTCCCTTCTGTCTACATCACTGTCTCGAGTGTGTTACAGACCAAGGCAGGCGAGGCCCACCAGCACGTGCATGCTGTCCCTTCCGGCCCAGCCGTCGAAGGGCCGTGGGTTTTCACCTGCTCTTCTTGCTTCTGCCTGCACCCCTCACACACGGCACTGTGAGGTTCTGTCTAGCCAGTGCCAGATATGCAGCAGCGCTTGGTGACTGTGGGCGGGGTGTGTGCATGCACACATGTGAGCGTGTGTGTGCAAGACAAATCCCACCTCCCCCGAAGGCTCTGTGCACCCCTGCAGCCCGGGCGTGCAGTCCTTCCAGCTGCCTCACTGAAGGATCTCCAGGAGCCAGAGGCAAGGGGCCCCCCTGTGCCCACCTGTCTACGCCCATACGCACGCGGCGCAAGCCCAGCAGGCCGCCCATACACCACGCTAGAGCAGGCCCACAACGCCAGCCAGTACTGAGACCAGGTCCTGGAGCGAAGCCCTGGGGCTCGGCTACCTCCTCCAGGCTTCCTCCACCCCCAGCCCCCCAGGCCTCACAGCCCGCCCTGTGTGGAATGTGGAGTGCTCCCAGAGCTGCTCTGGTGGGTTTGGGGGTCTGGGGCAGGGCTGGGGGTGGCATTTACTCTCAATGTACACCAGGCATCATCTTCCACAGCTGGATGTGACCATGTCTTTGTGTGGGGGGTGGGGTGTGTGTGTGTGTGTGTGTGTGTGTGTGTGTGTGTGTGTGTGTGTGTGTGTGTGTGTGTGTGTGTATTGTTTGAGGCTAGGCCTCACTACATAGCCCAGGCTGATCTGGAACTCACAACCCAGAATTTGAGGATTACAGGATCGCAAATTGCTAGCATATTCTTGTTCAAAACCTGCTCTTTCAAAGAGAATCCAGACAAGGATGAAACCGTGAGTCACTCGAGTAGACACAATGGCTGGAAGCCACGCCAGCCTCAGCTCTCCGCCTCTGCCCACCCCACCACAGCCACGGGCCTCGCCAGGGCCAGGATTTATAGGACCAAGGTGGTCCTGCAGGCAGCTGGGGGTTCCCTGTACCCATGCCAGCAGCGGCTCTTAAGCCCTGGCTGTAATTTAATTAGCCAGAAAATCCAGTGATGGATTTAGGGATGGCCGCACAAGCCAGGCTCCCGGACCAGGCATCGCTTTCTCGACGACCCGCACCACAACTGGACAGGACAGGGTGGGCAGCGGGGCCAAAAGCCTCCAAAACACTTTAATCGAAGTGTGGATGCAGTCCACGTAGAAAAGGATCTCTGCCCTGCAGGGCCAGCTCACACTAGGCGGTGGAAGGGGTCCCCAGTGGGCCCCTCTGGCTACCCGACCAGCCAGCCCAGGGTCTGTCCGCCGTCTGGTCCTTACCGCAGCTCCGGCCCGTCCAGGGCGTTACCAAGCCTGCTGCTCTGGCTGATGGCACTTCCTCCAGCCACAGGGAGGAGCTGGTGGGGTTCACTGTGGCTGGTGTCCTGGAGGAGCTGGAGACACAACGCACAGTGAGCAGAGCTGCGAGCCCTGGGGCTCGGGGGCAGCGTCCTCACTCAGCGGGAATCTGGCCTTCTGGGTGGTGTGTCCAGGGTGGGACCCTGGCAGGGAACAGGCCTGTGACCTGTGACCCAGGACCTGTGAGCAGAGCTAGCAGAGCCCCTACCGCAGCACTCCAGCAGGGGCAGGGGGATCCGCTCTGTGCTTCCCTGGAATCAGAGCCTCCTTTGCCAGTCTGGCCGTCCTAGCACCCCTGCCAGCTGCTCAGGGCACTGCCTACCAACCTAAAGCAAAACGAGGGCTTGGCTTCAGCTTTGCTCCAACTCAATCCCGATCTCTAGCCTGGTGCTGTGACCGCCCTTTGGAGAGCCAGAGAGGGCAAGCCTGACCTGTCTGGGACCCCCAGCCATAGCCACAGACCAAGGCCTGGATGGACGTGGGAAGGCAGCCTGCCCTGCACCTGCTCTAAGGGTTAGGAGACAGGTGTGGCGCTGGACCCTTCCCAGGTGGCAGCCGCCAAGATGGGTGGGAGCTGCTGGCCTGCGTTCAGCAGCGGCTGGGGTTGGAGGATCTCAGGCCCAGGGCCCCGTGGCGGGCGTGGGTGGGTGGTTAGCAGTGCCCCACCTCGCCCTGCTTCCTCCCAGGCACCTCCTGTCCCTGTCACAGTGACCCTGGACCCACTGAGTCACCCAAGATGCCACCCACTCCTGCGTCCAGGCACCACAGGGCACACCTGCTACAGTTGGGGTGACATGTGGTGGGCACAGTGGTGGCAGGTGTGGTGTGGCTCCGTGGGGTGTGGCGTGACCCCCTCTCCACATGCGGTCTGTGTTAAGACTGCGAGGGGCTATGTGGGACCCTGAGAATACAGAATGGAAGAAGCTTCCAGGAAACAGGAGACAGTCCTGAGGGGTAGGGCTCCTGGGGCCGAGCTGGCAGACGGCTGTGGTCCAAAGCGCTGTGCCCGGGGGTGTGGAGGAGGTGCCCCGTGCAGGCCAGAAGCCGGACTGAGAGGCAGCATGGACCAGGTGCTGGGGGAGAGGGCAGGGAGGAGGAGGAAACGCTGTCCCCCAGGGGAGAGCTGGCAGGCCCTAACGCTGCTCCCCAGGGGAGAGCTGGCAGGACCTAACGCTGCCCCCCAGGGGAGAGCTGGCAGGACCTAACGCTGCCCCCCAGGGGAGAGCTGGCAGGACCTAACGCTGCCCCCCAGGGGAGAGCTGGCAGGCCCTAATGCTGCCCCCCCAGGGGAGAGCTGGCAGGCCCGCCGGCCTCAGCGTAAGAGCACTCAGAACAGCCCCCACATCTGTCTCCACACCCTAGTCCCTGCTCTTCCAGAGCCTCATCCTGGGGTGCTGGTCCTGTCTCTCCTGCCTAGGTGGTGGGGAACTTGGGGACAGAAGGCCCAGCCACGGTTCTGCCCTCAGACTCCTCGGTGATGGGCGGGGAACACATGGACCTTCTGGGCCTGGCCTGCTGGGGACAGATTCCCCCCCCCCCTTCCTAGATCCTCTCCAGAAATTCTCCACCCCACACCCTTGCCCACCTCAGAGCCTGCTTGCTGTGGGATGGGGAAGCCCAGCCCAATGCTGCCCTCTACAGGCCACAGAGAGTCAAGCAGGACACAGTCCCCAGAACCAAAGAGAAAAAGGTTCTCAAAGATCAAAGAGGGCGTGCAGCAGGAAAGATGGGAAGTAGAACAGGCTCAGTGCCCTTCCCTGTTCCTGCGCTTCCCTGGGAGCCTCTGAGGCTGGGGCATGACTGTACTCCAGGTCAGCTGACAGCTGGGGTTCAACCCTGACTCGCTCAATCCCCCATCCTAGGTGATCCTAGCGGGCACACCAGCTCCCTGCCCCGGGCCGGGGGCCATGGCAGCCTTAAGCAGTACCAACCCTCACTGAAGCAGGTGCTTGGCTCAGCCTGGCTGGGCCCCTCTTTGGGGGAGGGGTGGCCTCCGAGCCGGCAAAGGGGCTGCCAAGCAAGGCCGCCAGGGTGAAGCCATGTCGGGTGTCCCCCACCCCCCACAACAGGCCCACACGTGGCCAGCCATCCCCAGAAACGCCTCCCTCTGTGCCTCTCTGGACACAATTCTGGGATTTATTTTTTCCAGATCCTGGGGCTTAAACTCGGGGTCTCTGAGCTTTACCACTTTGAGCCACAGCTCCACTTAGGGCTTTTTGTGGTTATTAGGAGATAAGAGTTTCACAGACTTTCCTGCTCGGGCTGGCTTTGAACTGCGATCCTCAGCTCTCAGCCTCCTGAGTAGCTAGGATGACAGGCGTGGGCCTCCGGCGCCGGGCTTGGTTCTGGGATCTGGAGGCAGGCAGCCTGGGTGGCGGTCATGGCGGCGGAGGTGCACTATGCGGGACTCACCTCCGTGTGTAGGTGCTGAGGGCTTGGAGCGGGGCTGACGCCCCCCGCGGCCTCTTCTCCAGCTCCCACTCATCCTCGTCCGGGATGTCTTTGGGAGGGGCACATGGTTTCACAGTGACCCAGAGGGCGCGGCACTGCCAGTCGAGGGGCGGGAGGGGCGGGGGCGGGGCAAGCTGGCTGCCCAGTCCTTTAGAACCATAGGGGACTCGCTCAACTTCTGCAGGAAGGAGCCTCCAGCCACGGCCTCGCCACAGGCCACGCCAGGAGGGTCAGCCACGCTCACTCCTCGCACCCCCCGACCGCCACTGTCTTCCTGTCTCCCTTTCTAGCCCTACCTTTGGCCTGGCTCTGGAGGTAGGCCGGCGTGCTTGGGCTCTGTGGCTCCCACCTCGAGCTCCATGGCCACGTCTCAGCATCTGGGAAGCAGGCGGCAGGGAGGACGGACCGGGGCTGCACACGCACTGCGTCCGCGGACGCCGCTCTTCCCCCACTGGGAACCATGTCGGGGAAGGCAGAGGAAGTGAGAGTGGGGGTGGCAGGCACCGGGCCGGGCCCCGAGCGGGGCAGATCCGAGGCCAGGCTCCTGCCAGTGTCCGGCGACTCCGTCCGGCGCAGCTTGGCGGTCAGGATGTCGATGCGCTGCTTGAGGACGTCGGCCATGGTCTCCAGCGCCTGCAGCCGGGCCTGTTTGTAATGGAACTGCAGGGGGGACCGGCCCAGGGCCTCAGCTTCCCAGGGCTCCACATAGATGCACAGCCTCTGGGGCAGGTCCTCGAGCTTTGGGGGGGCCCAGGAGGCGGTGGATGGCAGCAGCGGGGCGCCACTCATGCTGTCCAGGCGGCCTCTGGAGTCCGGGGTCTCAGCACGGTTCCAGGCTCTGTTCAAACACAGACAGAAGCTGCAGAAGAGAAGAGTGAGCAGACGCTCAGCCCCAGCCAGGCCATGGTAGATGCTGTGTGCAAAACGTGTGTGTGTGTGTGTGTGTGTGTGTGTGTGTGTGTGTGTGTGTGTGTGTGGCCGAAGTGTGGAGCGGGAGGCAGCTGCGTGGAGGCTTGGACATCATGGCTCATCCGACCACGTGCAGTGAGTTGTCAACTAGGACAAAGGGCAGGGGTGGCAGGGCATGGCCGCACCAACCACACACCAGGGTGAGACTGTCAGACAGTACAGCTGCTGAGGGAAACCAGATCCTCAAATACTAGACTGAATTACCACCTGATTCAACAGGTCCACTTCTGGGCAAAAGTATGGAAAGCAGGCCAGATGCTGTGGCTCACGCCTGTAATCCCAGCTACTTGGGAGGTGGAGATGAAGCAAGACTATGGTTCAAGGCCACCAGGTCAGGCAAAAGTGTTTGTGAGGCCCTGTCTGGAGCAGTAGTTGAGGGGAGGATCCGTCACCCGGGCTCCTCAGGAAGTGTCCTGTGTCATGGTCCAGACAGGCCTAGGCAAAAACGCAAGACTCCAGCCCCAAAATACAGACCAGAAAGAGTGGGGGGAGCGTGGCATAGGTGGTACAGCACTGCTCAAGCAAGCATAAGGCCCCGAGTTCAACCCCCAGCACCCACCGACTCCCCCAAAAGTACTGGGAGCACAGCATGAGCAGACATCTGCACCCCATGTCTACAGCATAAATATTCACACCAACCAAAGACAAAACAACCCAATGTCCCTCCCATCGGGGACGGGAGGACCCCAAGAGGCATGGGTACTGGATACCACATGGGTCAAGGCCTGTCCAACTCTTGCCTCTGGCAAGAGGCACACCCAGGGGCTCCGGAGTGAGCCCAGCGCAGGACTCTTCCGGCAGGGGTACTCTGGGGCTCAGCCATGTCCTAGCTGTGTGCCCGCTCCCCCTGCCCAGGCTGCCCGGGACGTCCTTGGCGCGTGGCCAGATGAGGCCCTGCCGCGTGGGCCGGCCCTGCCACGGCCCCTGGGTGTCCAAGCAGCCCTTCCTGGCAACACCGAGGGCCAGCAGAGTGGGGGGGGGGAGGGGAGGGAGGCACTGCAGCATTCCCGTGTGGCCTAGGAAGGAAAGCTGACTTGGATTGGTTAAAATACAGGCTAGGCAAAGCCAGGCATTGTGGTTCCTACCCTGAGTTAGCCTATAATCCCAGCTATCTAGGAACTGAAATCTGGGGACCGCAGTTCAAAGCCATCCTGGCAGGAGAAGTTGTGAGTCTCTTATTTCCAGTGAACCACCAAAAAGCTAGAAGTGGAGCTGCAATTCAAGTGGCAGCACGCCAGCCTGCAGGGACAGAGCTCAGGCCCAGAGTTCAAGCCCAGTACCCATACCTACGCACGTGTGCACACACATACATACATGCACACACATGCACCAAAATCAAAAAGGGGAAAGGAAAGTCAGTACGTTGGCACCGGTAGGGTCACGAGAATTCTCACATTTCCAGAGACCTGCCTGGAAACACCTAGAAAAGCGATAGAGAGAGAGCTGCTGTGACGCCCTCCCAGCTCTGGGCCCCGGTGCCCAGGTTCTAACCTGATAGGCCACAATCCTAGATGTTGAAATCCTGTAAGAGCAAAACTCCAAAATCTAAAATCTCAACCCCAAAAGGGAAGGCCGAAGTCCTGAATCCTGACATGAGGAACTCTACCATTCCCATGAAGAAAGCCGGGGGAAGGGCTGGGGCCCAGTGCTGAGGTCGGGGCTGGTACGCCTCCTGCGTGATGGCCACACCACGTCAGGCAGAAGCAGCACCTAGAAACATGGGAAGCCTGACTGGGCGGGAAAGGAAAATGAGCATGACCTCCGGGAAAAGCAAAACCAAAGCAGCCGCCCTCCACCTACCCCTGTAACCTACTTTCTCATGGCAAACCTTTTGAGTTTCTCTATGTGGCCCAAGCGTGGAACTCACTGTGTAGCTGAGGCTGGCCTTGAACTTGTGATTCTCTTGCTGAGCCTTCCAAGTGCTGGATTTACAGGTATGCACCCCAAGCTCTGCTATCTTTTCTTTCTCATTTTCCCCCCAGCATTAAAAAAAACAGCATCATTTTGTACAATTCACTTTGCTGTGCATTTCATATTCATGTCACTGACGGACATGAAGCTATAAATCGTGTGAGACCTCTAAGAGTTCTAAATGGCTTATGTGCTTTCTGCAGATTTGACCCCAGGGTAAATACAATACCACAGTGCTGGCAATGTACATAAGCATTTTGGGGTACATGAAACACTGAAACTCACTGGCTTGGGCCAGTAGCTCATGCCTATAATCACAGCTACTTAGGAGGCTGTGATCTGAGATTGTGGTTTTAAGTAAGCCTTGACTTACTTGACTTTTTTTCCCCCCAGTCCATTACTCTATCACTTGAGCCACAGTGCAGCTTCTGGAATTTTCTGAGTAGTTTGTTGGAGATAGTCTCATGGATGGGCTGGGAAGGTGGCTCAGTGGTAGAGCACTTGCCTCGCATACATGAGTCCCTGGGTTCAAATCCTCAGCACCACATAAAAGCTGGAAATGGTGCTGTGCCTCAAGTGGTAGAGCCCTAGCCTTGAGCTAAAGCAACTCAGGGACAGTGCCCAGGCCCTGAGCTCAAGCCTCAGGACCGGCACAAAAAAAAAAAAAAAAGTCTCATGGACTTTGCTGCCCGGTCTGGCTAACGGAGATCTTCAGATCTCAGTCTGAATAGCTAGCATTACAGGTGTGAACCACCAGTGCCCAACTATTAGACCTTTGTCTCCAATTAACCATCAAAAAAGCTGGTACTAGACTCATGGTTCAAGTGGTGGAGTGCTAACCTGGAGCAAAAAAGCTCAGCAACAGTGCCCAGACCCTGAGTTCAAGCCTCAGAATGACACAGAAGACAAAAAAAAAAAAAACACCACTGAAACTCAGCCAGGCACCAATGACTCAGACCTGTCACTCTAGCTCCTTGGGAGGCTGAGATCTGAAGGATCACAGTTTGAAGCCAACCCAAGCAGAAAAATCTCCCAGACTCTATCTCCAAAATAACCAGCAAAAAGCAGGGTTGGAGGCATGGCTCAAGTGCAGAGCACCAGCTGAACAAGCACAGGCCGAATTCGAACATTTATGCTGGCAAATAAAATAAATAAATAAAAGCAATTCCCTCGGTATATGAGGGGTGCTTTTGTTCAAGATGGGATTTCTCAGTATTAATTGTGTGTCCATGGCTCAGGCCTGTAGTTCTAGCTACTCAGGAGATCCTGAGATCTGAGATCTCAGGAGGACAGTTCAAAGTCAGCTTAGGAAGGAAAGTCCATGAGATTCTTATCTCCAGTTAGCTGCCAGAAAAGCCAGAAGTGGAGCTATGGCTCAAGTGACAGCATGCCAGCCTAGAGCAAAAAAGCTCAGGGACAGAGCCCAGGCCCTGAGTTCAAACCGCGGTGCTGGCACATGCACAGGAACTCAGTACCTTGACGCCACTGGCTCTTGGAGGATTGGGAAGGGTCTGCCGTGAGCGGGCTGCTGTGAGCGGGCTGCCGCTCGCAGTAAGCAGATGACAGAGTGTGGAGCTGGTCCACAGGTGTGCACCATCAGCTTACTTTCACACCTTTGAATTCAGACTCATTTCTTTGTAAATATGGCTCACAACTGACACACCCACTGTGTTTATGCTCAGAAAAAAAAAGATGCTATGCAGTTCTACCCGTTCTACTGTGTCAAGCAGCCTATAAAGTGTCACGCTCCTATGCACCACGGCAGTCCCCGGTTGAAAATTAAATATCTATGTCTCCTAAAGAACTTTAAATGATCATTTCCAGGACTTCAGTCTTTTGGGGTTGTGATTTGGGGAATTTCAGGCATTAGGGATTTTGGCTTTGGGGGGGATTTCAACATTAGGGATTATGGCACTTGGGACTGTGTGTTTCTGGATTATGATTGTAACCCCCAGGACATCCCCTGGGAAATAAGAACAGGTACCCCAACAAGCACATGCACACCAAGGTTTACAGCCACCAAAAGGTGGAAGAGACCCAAGAGCCCACCAACAGTAGCGGGTTGTAAACAGAAAGAAGTCCTGCCTGGCCTGGTAGCATGGGTGAACATGCCTTCTAGGAAGGCGAACCAGACCCCCAGCGCCTTTACCTGAACGTCGGGAAGAGGAGAACCTACAGAGATGGCGGCTGGAGCCGAGTGTGGGTCTGCTCTACGCATGCCAAAGGGACAGAGAGCTAGACAGGGATGAGCCCATCCCTGGGCCTGTACTAAACGCTCTCAAGCTGGGCATTTAGAAATGGACAGTTTAAGTCCAGTGCTGTTGGCTCACGCCTGCAATCCTAACCCCAGGAGGCTGGGATCTGAAGATTGTGGTTTGAACCCAGCCTGGGTGGGAAAGTCTGTGAGACTCTTATCTCCAACTACCCACACCAAAAAGCCAGGCGTGGAACTGGGGCTCAAGTGCTAAGACTGCCAGCCTTGTGTGAACAAGCTAAGGGACAGTGCTCTCCTGGGCCCCGGGTTCAACTCCCTTTTCCCCCAAAGCATAATTTCAGTTCACGGCAATTCTCACCTCAACAGAAACACAGCGGTGACCATTGCTGTGTACAGCGCTGGGCAGTGGGAGACATTCCCCAGGGGATTCACTGTCACAGCCGTCAAGTGCCCAGATTTTACGCCCCTCCCCCCCACATATACCCTTGTACCCACCTGCCTGGGGCCTCCTGGTCCCCCAGCACCTTGCCGGATGTCACCTTGCTCCACTCCTGCAAACCCAGGCTCCCAGGGACTTCTAAATCCTTCAGCAGAGGAGACCCATCAGAGCCCTAGGCCAGAAGACCCCACAGCCCCTTCTCCTGAGGCTCAGAGGCTGGACCAAGACCCCCACTGGCCCTCCAGGCACATACCCCAGCCTGCGCAGAACTGGGAACAAAGGTGACGATGCTAGGCTTCGTCTGGGAGACCATGGGGAACGCCTTGCCCAGCATGGCCTCCCTCTGCTTCTGGTACACCTCCTGCAGCCTCTGGTTCCTCAGGTCCAGTGTGTGGGCTGTCCTGGCCTTCTGCTCCAGGGCCTGCTGCTGCCGGGCCTGGGCCTTGCGGCGCATGAAGTCTCGTAAGGACTCGGAGCTGTGGGGCTGCTCCACAGCCTTCTGCGGCCTGGGACGGGGTGTGTCCTGCCCCCGGGGGTGCCTCGGCCAGGCCTGCTTGGCTCCCCAGGGAGGGGGCCCTGCCTTCTGCAGGAAGGAGCTGCTCCAGGAGGGCTTGGGGGAGAGGCCAGGTCTTTCCAGAGGGCTCCAGGGTCTGGAGACGTGAACCTTCCGGTCTTCATAAGTTGCCCAGGGGCTCAGGGGGCTGGGAGGCCGCCCGGAGGAGCTCAGCCCCTCGGCAGGGCTCCGGGGCCTTCGGCTCAGCCCCTTGGCAGGGCTCCCGGGCCTTCGGCTCAGCCTCTCCGCGGGGCTCCCGGGCCTTCGGCTCAGCCCCTCGGCAGGGCTCCCGGGCCTTCGGCTCAGCCCCTCGGCAGGGCTCCTGGGCCTTCGGTAGCAGTCCTGGCCTTGGGCTGCCCGGTTCTTCTGCGGATAGGCCTGTCCAGCCAGGGCACTCCAGGGGCGCTCAGGAAACAGGCCTGATCCCTCGGCAGGGCCCCTGGGCCTTGGGAAGGACGGGTCTGGGGTCTTGGCCCTCGAGGCCCTCTGTAGACTGGGCTTCCTTTCAGTCAGCGAGCTCCAAGGCCTCTGGCTGTGGAAGCTCCTTGCTCGGCCTAAAGAGGACCGTGTCCCCTCGGTCGCCACAGTCCACGGGCTCTTGGGAGAGGCGCCCTGTGCGGCCTGGGCGCTGGGGAGGCCCGGCTGCCTCCTCCCTGATGGGTTCTGCGGCTTCGGCCTCCGTGCGCCCCTGGGGTGCTGAGCCATCTCCAGCCCAGCCTGAATCTGCTGGCGCAGGTCCTGGAGGACGGCCAGAGCGGTGTGGACGGTCGCCGGTGGCCCGCGGGAAGCCAGCTGGTCACTGTGAGCAGAGGTGGGCCTGGACAGCCAGGGGGAGCCGGGGGAGCCCTCGGCGGCTGGGGCTCTCTCATCAGCTCCTGCAAAGACAGGCAGCGGTGGGGCCTTGGGCGCTGCAGACCGGAGGGAAGAGTTTCCCCATGGTCTCAGCGATCACCGTCGGGATGGGTACGTGGAGGTGCGCATGCACACGGCCTGCCCGGGGTGCCGGGCTGAGCGAGCATGTACATGGCCTGCTCCAGGTGCTGTGCTGAGTGAGCATGTGCATGGCCTGCTCCAGGTGCTGTGCTGAGTGAGCATGTACATGGCCTGCTCCGTGTGCTGTGCTGAGTGAGCATGTACATGGCCTGCTCCAGGTGCTGTGCTGAGTGAGCATGTGCATGGCCTGCTCCAGGTGCTGTGCTGAGTGAGCATGTACATGGCCTGCTCCGTGTGCTGTGCTGAGTGAGCATGTACATGGCCTGCTCCAGGTGCTGTGCTGAGTGAGCATATACATGGCCTGCTCCAGGTGCTGTGCTGAGTGAGCATGTACATGGCCTGCTCCAGGTGCTGTGCTGAGTGAGCATGTACATGGCCTGCTCCGTGTGCTGTGCTGAGTGAGCATGTACATGGCCTGCTCCAGGTGCTGTGCTGAGTGAGCATGTGCATGGCCTGCTCCAGGTGCTGTGCTGAGTGAGCATGTACATGGCCTGCTCCAGGTGCTGTGCTGAGCGAGCATGTGCACAGCTTGCGCGGGTGCGGGGCTGAGCGAGCAGGGGCATGCAGGGGAGGGGGCTGTTTGTCTCTGAAGCAGCCCAAGGAGGCTGCTCCTGTTTCTTAGATTGTTTCCCTTTCTCATACTTGGGATGGAACTCAGGGCTGTGCACCTGCTATGCAGCTAATCTATCTAGCATTTGAGCTACTTCTCCAGCCCCTGCCCCTTTTTTTGTAGTCCTGGACCTTGAACTGAGCCTGGGCACTGTCCCTGAGCTTCTTTGTGCTCAAGGTAAGCCCTCTACCACTGGAGCCACAGCTCCACTTCTGGCTTTTGGTGGTTCATTGGAGATAAGAGTCTCTCAGACTTTCCTGACCCGGCTGGCTTTGAACCGCGATCCTCAGACCCCAGCCTCCTAGGATACAGGTGTGGGCCTGCAGCACCCGGCTCTCGCCCCTTTTCACCTTGGTTACTGTCAAGGTAGAGTCTGGCTCCGTGCCTGGGTCAGCCGGAGCTGCAGTCCTCCACCAAGGATGGCAGCAGCTCTGCCCTGCCCGGCCCTGGGCTTCCCCCTGTGCCCAGCCATTGGTTGGCACCTCACAAACTTCTTCTTACCCCAACTTGCCTTGGACCATGATCCCCTGGGGGATTCCAAGTAGCTAGGATTACTGGCTTGAGCCGCTGCACTCAGCTTTGTTTAGGTTTTCTTCTGGGGGAAGGGCTTGAACTCAGGGCCTCACGCTGTCATTTAGTTTTTTTCTCTCAAGGCTGGTGCTCTACCTCTTCAACCACAGAGTCTACTTCTGGTGTTTTGGTGGTTTATCTAGAGACAAAAGTCTTATAGACTTGCCTGCCTAGGCTGGCTTTGAACCATGATCCTCAGATCTCAGCCTCGTAAATAGCTAGAGTTGAAAATATGAGCCGCCGGCGTGCGCATCATAGGGTTTTGAAAGGTAATTATCTCCAAAGTCACTTCCCAGGCAATGAACTAGGAGGATGATTGGCAGGTCCTATACCGCCTTTGCCAATGGTGTGCATCTGTGGCTGGGGGCATCTCCTCTTCCACGCCCACCCTACCGCCCCCAGATGCCGTAGCAAAGCAGGACAGCCCATGGCAGAGGCGAGAGGTACCTAAGTCGGCGGCGGGGGCGGGCTGTCTGGAGGGTGGCTTGCTCTGGAGCCCGGGGCGGGCCGGAGGGGGCCCCAGCAGCGACCGTACCAGTGCTTGTCCTCTCCGCCAGGCGTAAACGCCAACCAACTCAGAATCTTAAACAGAGAAGACACCACACACAGCCGGGCACCCTGGTGCCTGAGGGGTGTGGATGGACAGGTGGCTCGCTCCACTCTGTCCCCACAGACCAAGGGGCTCGGTGCAATCCTTCCTGGGGTGCAGGACCAAGCCCTCAGGCACCGGGCAGCGGCGCCCTGTGCTGGGGAGACCGTGGGCCGTGTCCTGAGGCCTCGGACCCTTAGACTCCCTTTCAGTGAGGGGGCAGTGGGGCTCCCCACCGCCCTGCCTGGGCAGCAGAGCCCTGCCCCAGCCCCCGCCCCCAGCATGCCCTGGGAGGAGCCAGGCAGCCTGGGGCAGGGCAGCCTGCACACGGCCACCCCTGCAGGAGCCATGGCTCCAAGCTCCGGCTGACCACACTCCACAGTCCAGTCTAAAGCCGGGCAGAGTCACAGACGTGGGCAGATCCGTGCCAGAGTCCTGGCCGTCCAGAGGCAGCAGAAATAAAGGGCCCGCCACGTCCCAGACACAGAGCAGCTTTCCTTCAACCTGTTGTCACGTTCAGCGCCACTCACTGAGGCTTTACTTCGAATCCCAGGTCCCAATCCCCAACCACCACTGCCAGCCCTTCTCTACTGACCCATTTCCCAGGACGCGGCAAAGGCAGGCAGCAGACTTTTTGCTCACGCACTCTCACACACACATGCGCTCACACACTCATACACACTCATTCGTATGTTCCTATGCACACGATCACACCTGCACTCTCACGCACACACACGCTCATGTGCATATCCGCACATACGCCCGCTCTTTAAGGCAGAAACCACATGTGTGCTGGGCTCCTGGCCCCCCACACTCTGCTCTGGGGTCCAGCCCATGGTGGTGCTAACTTGAGACCTAGGACAAAGCTCCCTCCTTGGCCAAGTAGCCAGGCCCTTGGCTGCCCCGGGGCAAACCACCTGGCCGAGCAGAGCCCATTCTACGTCCTCCTGCCCTGCCTCAACCTCCCCCCAGGCTGGGCAGCACCAGGCAGCTCTCGGGCCACGTCCTGGGGGAGGGAGGGATAGGGTACCCAGGCCAGCACAGGGCAACAGTGCTGGCTTACAGCCCTAGACCTGGGATTTCAGCGTCCTCACAACACTTCTTTACAGGGCCACGAAGATGGATGGATGGCCACCATCTTTCTAAGACGAACCCTGACTCTGCTGGCTCAGGGTGGAGACCCGGGCAATGAGCTTGGCTGGGCCATGTCTGGGTGGCAGGTGGAGTGTGGGGCAGGGACCTCCGCCAGGGTTCCCCCCCCCCACGGCTGCCACCTGCCGGCCCCTCGGCCCCAGCCCCTCCCTCCAGGCTGCTCGACCCCCTCCCACCAGCCCACCGAGGGGCCTGGTCGATGAATGGGCCCTGATGGGCACATTTTTTTCTTCCACGGAGCAGTTTAATGGCAATTAATTTTTTTACGAGCGGATTTTTAATCTGTGGAAATGGAAGGCGTCCCCAGGTGCCCTGTCAGCGCTCCGGGCCAACCTAATCTATGATAACAAATGCAAAGCAAGGCCATATAATCGGAGATTAAATATCAGCCTTAATTTTCCTTTGGCCCGGATGGATGAATATTTTATAACTATTGTGGTTTAATTTTTTGTTAACTACAGCAAATTTCTAATTCATCCAATTCCCGAGTCCTGTGGTTGTGACCTCTGAACTCCAACTCATCTCTCCTTAGCCCGGCTGCGCCTTCCTCACTGACAGAAACTAATGGTCACCGTGGCCGGGGTGACACGGTGCTTACGATGATGGATGCGGCCCGTGGCATGCCCTTCTGACCCCATGTCAGGCAGGAGGCAGGTCATTTTTCAAGGAAGCCATTAAAACCAAGCTCACCAAAACGCTGGGGGTGGGGAGGGGGGATGACGCGGCCATGTTTTATGCAGGTTCAGGAATCTTCCGGAACCTTTTGGGAGCCCTCTCACGGCCCCTCTCCTGGACGCCTGCCCGGTGGCACCTCTGCCCGCCGAGCAGCCCTGCCCTCCCTGTCCCACAGCACTGGCCCTGTCCAGCTGCCCCACTTCCCCAGGGGCCCCTCGCTGAGCAGGGTGCGGAGACGCCACCGCGCTGCCTGGGGACATCTGGCCGTGCCAGACAGTCCGCAGCACCCACTGCCCAAGCGGACGGACCCGGGACTGCGATCTCACCCACCGAGGGGAGGCTGAGACGCGGACTCGCAGGGCTGTGAGCTGCCGCCGGTGTAGAGTGAGGGTCTACAGAGCTGGCTGCAGCCCCTGCGTGTTCCCAGAGCCCAGTTCCCCGTGCCCAGGCCCGGGCAGAACGCGAAACCTCCCCAGCCTCAGTTTCTGCATCTCCTGAACGGGTGCCAGCCTGCCTCCCTGGGGAGAGCGGCTGGGACAGAGTGGGTGGACATTCTGGGAGACAGCACCACACCCAGCCTGGCCCTGAGGTGCTGAGGGACCTGAGGGCTCTGCCACCCACCTGGCCCGGGGGGACCCCGAGGACCACGCCCCAACTCCAAATGTAGCCCCTCGGCTGGGAAGCTAGGTCTCCATAGACCCCAGCCTCAGGGAGGGGCCTGAGTTAGAAACCTGCCAGTCCTCCTGCCACCCACAGGGCCACTGAGGACAGCCCTCCTGGACATGCCCTGACACTGGCCACCATGTCGACCTGGGGCTGGCCTGCACCCAGGGCCAGGGGAGGGCGGGGTCTGCCCGCGCCCCCCTCCCTCCTGGTGCGTGCTGCTCCCCGCGCATGCCGCCTGCCATCCAGATCCCAAGTCATAGAAGCGGGAGCCACCGGCTGTCTCAGTGCTCTGAGCACAAGACCCTGATGCTGGGGCCAGCCCCGCGGGTCCCGGGTCTCCCCATGTCCTGCAGGGCTGCCTGCCCGCCCGCCGGGGGCCCACATAGCAAATCTCACCTTTGCTTTTGGCAGCTCTGCTGGGGACGGGCAGTCTGGGGGCCTTCTCGCTTTTATAAGAACTGCTTTTCATCCTCTTGGCGTTTTCCCAGGGAACTTCAGGGAGGAGAGCGGGGGGAGAGGGAGGGAGAGAGGGAAGGAGGGAGGGTCAGTGGTAAGACGGCACACGCACCACATGCTTGCTCGCCAAGCGGAGCCTGGGTTCCTCTGCTGAGTGCATGAACCCCTGCGTGAACCACATCTGGAGGAAGCCCAGGGCACGCCGCCTCCGCTCAGGCCAGGAGAAGAAGATGGAGGGCTGGGAACGAGGGGCCCACCCTCTGGCCAGCACAGGCAAAGCTCCTTTAACCTCCCTCCCGTAGCAAGCCGAGAGACTGCTCAGGGGAAAGCCAGTCCCAAGGCCTGTCTACCGCATTTCCCAGCACCACTGGCCCTAATTTAGGCTCTGTGCCTGCAAGCCCAAACACCAACCAGCCAGGAGGCCTGGCCAGGCTGAGAGGAAGACCATGCCCAGGTTGCCAGGCGTCCACCACACTGGGTTCCATCTTGGTTTCTGTCATGGCTCTATGCATCCCAATCCTGTGGGCAGGAAGGTACTCAAGATTCAAGCGCCCTTAAATGGACAAGTCCTCAGCCAGGCATGGTAGTACATGCCTTTAATTCCAGCACTGGAGGCTGAGGCAAGAGGATCCATGTTGGAGGCCAGACTGGGCTCCACAGCCAAAAGAAAAAAAAAAAAAAGTAAAAGGACAGTCTTGTGAGATTCCAGTCACATGATTTCTTCAGAGTTGGCAGCTGCACAGAGACAGGAAGTAGTTGGAAGTAGGTGGCGGGTTGGAGAGATGGAGAGCAAAGTTTGTGGGGACAGAGAGGTCATGTGGGGAAAAAGAGAGGGTCTGTGGGTAGGTGCGGGGAGGGTGGTGAGTTTGTGCTACCTGTGCTTACCACAATTTGTGGTGCTGGGATTTGAACTTGGGGTCTCACAGGTGCACAGCTGATGCTTTACCACTGAATCACAACTGCAGCCTGGCTTTTTGCTGGTTATTTTGGAAATGGAGTCTCTCATCGTCTTTTCTGCCTGGATTGGCATAAAATTGCCACCCCCTGGGCCTGGGCCTCGGCCTCCTGAGTCGCTAGGATTGGAGAGTCCTGGATTCCTAGACTACCATCGTGTTCGTTTTTTAAAGGCTTTCCTCTAGAGAGCTCTGGTTGGCGGGAAGGGGCTGGGTCCTGCGTCCTGGGCCAATGGGTGGGTGGCTGCCCTGGAATGAGGCGGGGGCACAGTCCACTGGCCCTCCGGGGAAGGAGGGGTGAGGGCAGTCAGCGCGGGCCCCAGCCACCAGCCTGCCAGGCCCCTGCCTGTCTGCCCATCTGGCCCGAGCTGCATGGTAGGACCCACCCCAGCGCTCCCGGGCCCGCTGCCTACGTGGGGCAGGTGGGGTGCCAACCAGCCTCTCCCCTGCCCACCTCCCAGCTCCAGGGTACGCCCACCGTCCTCCCCAGCTGAGCGCTCGGGCAGCCTGCGGGGAGCTCAAGTCCTGCAGGGCGGGCTTCCTATCCCCCTGGCTGGTGGAGACAGACTCCACCCTGGGCCGGCCCAGCACCCACCTGACACACTCCGAAGGGAGAGGCCGTGTTCCCAAACACCCCAGCCCTCCAGGCCCCAGAGCGGGTCCTGTCCACCCCTCCCTGACCCTCTGCTCTCAGACCCCTCCGCCCCCTCCCCCCGGTCTACCCAGAGCCGTCACCACCTCCAAGGTCGGGTGTTGTCTGGGGTGGGGAGGGAAGGGGCGGTGCTGCCCACCTTCAGGAGGGAACAGGGAACACAGCACCTGCGGGGCCCCTTGCCTGGCTCCCTTACCGGAAAGGTCTTCTCAGAGTCCTCCTCCCGGGAGGCAGCGCTCGGAGCCCAGGACTCAGAGACTAGAGGCCAGCTCTACCTCCTCCCTCAGCCCTTTCCCACTAGAGGCTGGGCTCCCTCTGTCTCTTCACCTGTGAACAGGTCACCCTATATGGTCCACACCACCACGATCCAAGCCTCCAACCTGGAGCTGCTCACGGGATGGCCCGGGAGAGCTCCCGCCCCCCGGCCCCGGGCTGGGTGCTGCCTGCGCCCCCCCCCCACACACACAGAATGCCCACTGCCTGAGCAGAGTGCAAGGAAAGGCGTGTGTGAAGAGGTCCCACTAGGGCTCCCAGGGCCAGGCTCTAGTTTGGAGCCACTCAGACCTGGAGCCGGGCCCAAGAACACACCATCTGCACACACACTGGCGCTCAGCCAGACAGCCACATCTCATTGGCAGTCTAACTGGTACAAACTGCTCGGAGGCTTCATGGAGGTAGCATGGCTGTGCACACCTGGTGCTGGGCACCCAGGGGCAGGCATCACACACACATGCAGCAAATCCCATTTTTGAGCCAGGTGCTAGTGGCTACTCGGAGCTCACACCTGTCATCCTAGCTACTCAGGAGGCTGAGATCAGAGGGTTGTAGTTTGAAGCCAGCACAGGCAGGAAAATCCTTGAGACTCTTATCTCCAACGAACTAGCAAACCCAGAACTAGAGCTGAGGCTCAAGTAGAACACTGGCCTTCAACAGCTGAGAAAGATTGGCTCGTGGGCGCTGGAGCAGTGGATCCGTCTGCTGATAGATCATAATCAGGGGCATGTTTGGGGGGGATGGGAAGCAGGAATGGAGGATGTAGCTCACTCTCCCCGTTGTCCTCCCTGGCTCCCCACTTCCCCGACGCTCTGCTGGCTGGCTGCAGTGAGGTGAGAACTCTCTCTCTCTCCTTCTCTCTCTCTCTCTGCTTCCTGGATGCCGGAGGTGAGCAGCTTTCCCCTGCCACATTCTCTGAGGCTGAGAGTCAAAATAAGCCTCTCTTCCTTTAACCCGCATTTGTCACCATGGTGACAGCACAGAAAGTTGCTAGTGGAAAGTGGGTCGTGACTGTAACTAAACCTAGAGATGCGAGTATCAGAGTTCATGTGGTTCCGTCCCAGCTCAGGGCTGGGTGTGGCAGTGTATGCCTGTCAGCCCAGCTACAGGGGAAGCACAACAGCCAGGTACAATGGTATGTGTCAACCCCAGCGACTCACAGGAAAGCGCACGTAGGAGGTCAATGTTCAGGCTGGCCAGGGCACAAATCCAGAGCCTCCCTCCAAAACAACCAAGGCTGCTAGGGGAGGCAGCTGTGGTTCAAGTACTAGAGTGCCTTGTGAGGCCTTCAGTTCAATACCCAGTATTGCCAAAAGAACAAAAAGAAATGAAGATAATAAGTTTCATGTTGTATGTTTTTACCATAATTTTGTTTCAAATAAGCTTTTTAATCTTAAAAAGGAAGAAAGAAAAGCTGTGGGCATGGCTTAAGTGGTCAAGTGTCTGCCCCGAGTTCAAAACCCTATACTTCCCCAAACTGAAAGACGAAATAGGAGTCAAAAAGGCAGACACCCCCTGTGTCCTTAGAGCTAAGGGACTGGGTCACTACATCCCATCAGCAAGAACATTCTTGAGATATTGAATTGCCACCCATGTCCCAGTCCCCCCTGCCTTTTTTGGTGCCCATACTGGGGCTTGAACTCAGGGCCTGGGTGACGTCCCTTTTGTGCTCAAGGCTAGCACTCTACCACTTGAGCCGCAGCTTCACTTCCGGCTTTTTTGGTGGTTCATTGGACATAAGAGTCTCACAGCTTTTCCTGCCCAGGCTGGCTTTTGAAACTGTGATCCTCAGATCTCCGCTTCCTGAGTGGCTAGGAAGACAGGTGTGAGCCTGGGAGGAAGCAAGTAGGCCTCAAGACATCAGGGACACAGCCCCCGGCCCCGGCCCAGGCCCCAGCTCCCTTCCACGCCTCCTAGGGGCCGGCTGTGGCCCCGTCCTTCCGGGCACCATCCCTCTCTTGCCCATCATGCGCCTGCCTCATCCTCACCCCAGCTCGGAAGCCCCTCGCCCCCACTGGCTCTCCTCCCTGTTCCCACGGCCTTGCTGCCACTGACCTGGGACTGCCAGGGCGCTGGTCACCTTGCGGGTCTTCCTCTGGAGTGCCACAGCGGGGGCTTTGGAGAGGCGTGAGGTGCCGGAGGGCACCGAGGTGCCCAGGGAGGCGCAGCTCCCCTGCCACTGGGCCTGGGCCCGGATCTTGTCCCTCAGCTGCTCCAGCCTGGGGTCTCTCTTTCTGGGCTGCTGCTGGTGCCCCGGAGCCTGGGGCGGCCGCTCCCTCCAGGGCCCTCGGGGAGGGAAGCAGGGTTCATGGCCACCAGAGGAGCCTGAGAGGCGGCCCGATGACACGGACGATGCCGAGCTGCCCCCGTCCTGGTCTTCCTGGCCTGCGGTCCACGTGGGCGGGCTGGGGGTCCTCACCCAGGAGCCCGGCTCCTCCCTGCAGTCAGGCCAGGCCTCGGGAGGGACTGCCCGAAATGGCCCCGGCCGCCTCAGGGCATCCATGAGCTCATGCTTAGCCGCAGGGAGATGGAGTCTGTCTTCCCTGAGAGGACAAGGAGCAGCTGGTTAGGCTGGAGGCCCGGCCACGCCGCTGTCTCACCGCGTGAGGGACCCAGCAGGGACCAGGCAGCTGTGCTGACCTTGTCCTTGGAGACAGAAACCAAGGCTGGGTGCCAACAGCTCACACCTGGCATCTCAGGTAGCCCAAAGGGGCTAAAACCTGGAGGGTCTCTGTTCAAAGCCAGTTTGGGCAGAAAATGCTGGAGTGGACATGTGGCTCAAGAGGGAAAGCACCAGCCATGAGAGAAAATAAAAACCAAGTGAGAATGCAAAACCCTGTGCGGAAGCCTTGGTACTGGCACGTACACATGCACGCGCACGCACGCACACACGCACACTCATGCAATGCACATGCATGTGCGTGCACACGCACACACAAAACTACAAATATGATCAACCCAATTTACAGATGGGAACACTAGAGGTGCCCAGCAGGGCAGATCTGGGCTCCAGGCGTCTGTGCTCACCCCGCCTCCTCCTGCCTCACGCTGGTGGCTAGCCCGGCCATCCCGTGCTCACCACTGCGCTGACACAATCCAGACAAGCACTACCTGGGCCCGATGCTGCCCTTCCCTCGGGCGGCTCTCCCCAGGGAGAGGAGGCTGGGCCGCCAGCTCTCCCTCTGGCAGGGCTGCAGCGCCACGCCCACGGGCACGGGCAGCAGGTCCAGGACGGGGGCTGGCATGCTGGTTTGGAGGAGGCCGGTGAGCGCACAGAATGAGCCCAGCCACCACCACGCCCGAGGCGGATTTCACATCACGGCCTCCATCCGAGGCCACTGCTCAGCACCAGGCACTGCTCAGGATGCACCGGCGCTGCCCAACCCTGGATGCTGGCCTGTGCCGACGCCCTGGTCCGCGGGGCGGCCCTCCCGACGGTCATGGGTAGAGGGTAGGGATGACGGGCGCAGGCTGCGCCCCGCAGTAGCTCCGGGGCTTCCTCTCGTCTGCCCCTCACAGGACGGAGAGAATTCCAGGGGGGCCATGACAGCATAATCACCCGTGTCACTCAGCGACAGCAAGGCCTCCAACCCCCTCCAAGCCGGGGCTCAGAACAGCGCCCCAGGCGCTGCCTGACGCAGGCGCCCCGCTCGCTGTCCCTTCCCTGCCACACCCCCGGGAGGCCTCTGGTCACCTTCGTGACGACCCGGGAGGGTGCCATGGCGGGAAGGGTACGGCTCTGCGGTTGGCCTGCCCTGGGTTCAGCATTGGACCAATTCGCTGAACCAATCCCAGCTCAGCCCCAGCCCCCAGGGTAACCTGGGGCACTGGGCCCCGCCCGCCCCCACCCACCCTGAGGATTGTGAAGCGCCAGGTGGCTCTGCTCTGCCACCTCCTCCCTGCCGGCCGGCCGGGGTGTGCACTGGACCAGACGTCCTGCCGGGAGTGGGCACCGCCCACACCACAGAGCGAGGGGCTACGCCCCCAAGACCCCCGATTCTAGGTGGCATGGAGAATGCCCAGAGCTCCTCTCCCTCTCCTTGTCTTCTCTCTTTGTTGGCAGGGCTGGGGCCTGGGGCTCACGCCCCCCAGCCCTACCTCAGCCTTTTTCTGACTTCAGGAAGATACCCCAGATGCCTGTGCGCGGAGACCAAGGAGAGACCTGCTGGAAACGGGGGTGCCGCCCCTTGCGCCCCTCCAGTTTCCCCAGCTCGCCAACAGTCAACATTTTGGCCCACAGCCAGCAGGGCCCCAGTCCCAGTCCAGGCCCCAGAGCAGACCCCACAGCCAGACACAGCCTCTGGAACAGCAAGGCTCCCTGGCAGTGCCACTGCCCGGGCTGGAGCCAAGCTCTCCTGCTCCCACGCGGACGCCACCCTCGAGGCTGAGCTGGAGCGGACCCACCCGTGTACTCCTCCAAGACCTTGTGAGACCTTTTCCCAGGGAAAAGCCCGAGGCGGCCGGAGAGCCCTCCACAGTTTGCAAGAAGCGTGTGGCCTTCTAGACCCTTCAAGTACGTGCCATACCCAACGGGCAAGGGCCTGTGGGCGCGCTGGCGGGGACTGCGCCTCACTGCCCACCCCAGGCTGACCTCGCTGGGCCACTCCAGGCAGCAGGTCCAGCACATTTCAGGAGCTCAGGGACAGCAGCACATGACTAGATGCCCCCCATATCACTGGGAGCCCGGACATGTCAGGGCCGCCCTTGGGGCTCCCCTAGCTCTCCGAGTCCCCCTGTCCTCAGGTCTGGGTGGCCCCCTCTGAGGCCCTGAAGAAGGGCACCTAGGTAGGCCCAGCCCCATAGCCCTGCGCCATGCAACCACCAGAGGCCCGGTCCCTTCGGATGCTCACTCCTCCTTGGTGGCCCCTGGAGCCATTGGGGTTCTGGGCTCCTGGCTCTGACCCCTAAAGAGAGAAGACAGGAGAGAAGCGAGCTGCGCAAGTCCCCCCAGCCTGCAGGCCGGCTGCTCTGTCCGTCTGAGGAGGACCGCGGATGCTCAGCCGTTCCTGCCAGGCATTCAGGGCCCGGCTGTCTCCAGAAGACGCCACAGCGCAGAGGCAGCAGAGGAAGCGCTGCCTGCAGAAAGAGCAAGGTTAGCAGGAGGCGCAGCTCCGCAGTAAAAGGGCCCGCCTGGCAACTGTGAGGCCCTGAGTTCAAATCCCAGCACTGTCCAAAAAAAGACAAAGTAAAAAGAGAGGGCAAAACAATGAAAACCAAGGCTGGTCCCCTCAGTCCCTGGCACAGACTGCCCGTCCGGCCCAGGACGGCCACACAGGGACTCGGCGCTGCGTCTCCCTAAAAACCAACAAGACTCCTAGGAAGCCACGGAACTCAGAAGAACGGGGCCCCGCCTGGCAGTGCCCAGCCAAGCCCACCCCCCGCAGGCCAGGCTGGGGTCCATGCCGTCCGGGCCTGCCCGGCCCCTGGCACAGACTAGCTTCTCTCCCTCAGCTCCACCCTGTGGCGTGTGGACCTCCAGCCTGGCTCCCTGGGCACAGGCAGACCCTGCCATTCTCAGCCTCCCCCTTCCCCTCTCTGTGACGTGTGACCTGGGCCTCCACCCTTGGACGGTCAGATCCCTGCCTGCCCACCCCCCCCCCCCAGGGCTGGAACCCAGCCTGGCTGGCTACTAACACTGGCATTCACAGAGAACCCCTGTGGACTTGGGCCTGTGCTGTCCAGCCCTGGGTCAGCCCTGGAGGGAGGGGAGGGAGTCTAGTTACCACTGCTATTCCACACAAGGGACATGGGAATCAGCTTGGACAGGCCCAGGTCCTGGCAGAGCTGCTCCTGTGATCTACCAAGGGCCCAAGAGCAACACCCGTGTCCTCAGGGCCACACGGAGCCAGGGGTGGCTTCTTGGCAGGGAGGAAGTAGGAAGGAAATCCAACAGAGCGGTGCGGGTGCTCACACCTGCAATTCCAGCTCCTCAGGAGGCTGAGATCTGAGCCAGCCCAGGCAGGAAAACCCTGACAGTCCTGTCTCCACTTAACTAGTAAAAAGCTAGCAGTGGAGCTGTGGCTCAAGTGATAGAGCACTAGCCTTGAGGGAAAAAAAAAAAAAAACAACTGAGGGACCGTGCCCAGGCCCAGAGTTCAAGACTCAGGATTTGCGTGCGTATTTGCACACACACACACACACACACGGGCGCACACATGCCAACACAGTAGCATGTACTCTGACACCGGGCACCGCAGGAAAGCGGGGCCAGGCCCTGGGGCAGCTGTCCACTTCCCGGCGGAGGCAGGCTGCAGTGCTCCTCACCCTTAGCAGGGCTCCCGAGGGGTCAGACAATGCGGGAGACCAGGTACTCACCTGGCTATACACAGAGGAAGAAAAGAAGGGCAGGAGCCCCACGGCACCACCTCAAGATCCACCCCAGAGCCATGCTGCGGCCAGGCTGACCCCTGCCGGGTAGGCTGGCATGGGCACTGCACAGGCAGGGGCAGGGAGGGAGGGGGAGGCAGCCCATCCGCCCCGCCCAGCGGGGGAGGGAGCGGGGAGGGTGTTTGTTCTAAGGGGTGACATTTGTTTATTCTCACCGCCTTGGCGCTGGAAACAAACCCAGAGCAGGTCCTGGCAGGCTGGACAGCCAGGGGACCATGAAGGGGAAATGGGCACGGCCCTCCCTGCTGCCAGTCCGCAGCAACGGGCCTGGTGTCCTGGTGTTGGCATGGCACCCAACTGCCACCCTGTCCACCCAACCAGCCAGCCAGACCCCAAAGCCGCAGCATCGGATGCCCAGGGAATGGAGCCTTGGGGCACCTGCAGCTGCCCGCTCCCCACCGCTGGGGCAGCCCGCCCCCGGGGAGAGCACACAGAAGGGAAGGCCTGGGCCCTGTGGCGAAAGCATAGACCCCGTGGAGACACACAACACACACACACGTGACTCACACCACGCACCGCACACAGTACAGCACGGCGCACACGACACACCGCACACATGACACACAACATGGCTACCACGCTACACACGCTACACACATTGCACTCTAAACACAGTACCACAGTACACACATGGACAAAGCCAGACACAAACCAGCTCAGGCTGCTCCCGGGAGGGGGGCTCACTGCCGCCTCCAGCGGGCCAGGCGCCTGACGCCACGGTGGCAGACACAAGGCGGGAACACTGACGCAGTAAGTGGCCATTTGGGCTGTGGGGGAAGCCAGACGGGCACGCAGAAGGTACAACAAGGCAGCGGTCAATCACAGGGACACACCAGTCATGGCACACCCCTTTAACCCAGCACTCAGGAGTCTACAGCAGGAGGATTAGACGTCTGAGGCCAGCCTGGGCTACATAGTAATACTGTCTGAAAACACCAAAAACGAATACAAATTAAACAGTAAGCCATGCAGGCAAATACGTGCTTGCCCTGGAGCCCTGGACGCTGCAGGAGGAGGTGCTGCATTTGGGAAACGTAGCCACAGCCACCATCAAGCTCCAACCTGGTCCAAGCTCCTCCACCGCCACCCCCACCCCCCGGCAGGGGCCCAGGCCCACCCAGGCCAGGCCAGGGCCACCCCGGGCGCAGTGTCCACTGACCTGCCTTCCCCATAGGGCTCCTGAACTGGTCCCCAGGCCATGCCTACACAGAGGCCAGGTGACCGGGCACCCCGATACCGCTCACTGCACCCACCTGCCCCTTGCCAGGACTTCCTGAGAAACCTGTGGCTGCTGACCGAGCAGCTCCTGGCCAGAGACTGGATCTGTGGAATCAACCATGGCATGGATACCTCATCCCCAGGGATCTCAGCCCCCAGGCCCTGGGGCATGGGTACCCTGTACCTGGGGGTCTGAGCCCATTGTCCTGGGGTGTGGCCCTCTGCCCTTCCACAAGCCTTCTGTTACTCTCTGACCCTGATGGGGGAGCTTCTAGAAGGACAGGCCAGCCAAGGAGCTGGCCCTATGTCCACTGGGTGTTAGGTGCAGCGTGTCGGGCAGAGCTGGGCACTCCAGGCCCGTCCAGCTGTCCTCTTCCATCTTGTGGTGGAGGCGATTGCTTGCAGATGCAGAACACAACCTCAGACCACTCGTAGCCGGCTGGCTGGGCAATGTCTGGTCTCATTTTACCAGTGGGGAAACAGAGGCAGGTCCATTGGATGCCAATCAGGCTTGGCCTGAGCTCAGAGGGTTAAGGAGAAGACTCAAGTCTATGTGTCCATCCATCCATGCCGTCTGTGTGTCCATCCTTGCTCCCTCCTCTGTCCCGCGCTCATTCCCTTCCTCCAAGGGGTCTGGGCAGACTGGGTAGGGCTCAGGCATGCCCTCGACCACTAGGTACTCACCAGCTGGAAGGCCAGAGGGCGCGGGGTGAAGAGCCACAGAGCCGGCACACTCTGTAGACTGGAAGTGGGCAGCGAGACGCGGGAGGGCGTGGGAGGGTGCAGGAGGGAGGTGGAAGGAAGCCAGCCTGCCCCACCCAAAGGTTGCCAGGAAACCGGCAGTGCCAGTGCAGGCTCCGCCCCGCCCCCCCCCAGCCTCACCGGCGCTGGGACACCTGGGACTCCCCGCCCCTGTGGGCCCCACAGGTGGAGAAGGCAGAGAGTAGGAGGGCTCTGGACCGCGTGAGGGGAGGGGGCAGCGCTCCGAGGGAGGGGTCCAGGGCCCACCCAGCTCTTGTCACCTGCCTGTCTCCTTTCTAAGTCCTCACCGCCTCCCCTCCCAGCTTGCTGCCCCTCCAGCATGCGGCTGGAGCACTGGAGGAAGGGGTTGTGGGGGAGACAGAGACCTGGCGGGGTCGGGCCCCGGTGGAGCAAGTGCAGGGCTCTCCTTGTAACCACTGGAGCCTCAACCTGCGGAGGGGGGCGGGGGAGAGGCCATGGGGCCAAGGCTGCTGGCCTAAAGTGCAGGGGGGCGGGGGAGAGGCCATGGGGCCAAGGCTGCTGGCCTAAAGTGCAGGGGGGCGGGGGAGAGGCCATGGGGCCAAGGCTGCTGGCCTAAAGTCTTGCCTGGCCACCCCAGGCCTTGGGTCTCAGATGAAATAACCTGCAGCTCCAGCCACTGTCTTGAGGGCTTTTTGTTTCTTAATGTGGTACTAAGGAATTGAAACCAGGACCTCATGCATGCTAGGCAAGCACTCTACCACTGAGCCACCTTCCCAGCCCCAACCCCACTCTGGTTTTTTGTTTGTTTGTTTTTAACAACAGCTACTTCCAGTTAAAAAAAAAAAAATTGGAGATAGTCTCAGGGACTTTCCTGCCCAGACTGGCTTTGAACCACAATCCTCAGATCTCAGTCCTGAGTAGGTGGGATTATAGGTGTGAGCCACCAGCACCCAGTTCCCATGGGTGCTTTGATGTGAGTTTTTCAATGTGGGGTGCTAAATAATGTGTGTGAAGGCTCGTTGCGTCCATTCTCTGCCCCAGCTCCAAATGCAGTTGCCCATTGCCCAACAGGCTAGGAGTCTCTTTTGGGAGACGTATCTGAAGGGTCCTAGCTGGGTAACCCTAGCTACACCTGTCATCCCAGCTACTCAGGAGGCTGAGATCTGAGGGTCATGGTTTAAAGACAGCCGGGCAGAAAAGTCCATTAGATTCTTACCTCCAATGGACCACCAGGAAAGTGGAAGCAGCGCTGTGGCTCAAGTGGTAGAGTACTGCCTTGTGCAAAAAAGCTCAGGGACGGAGCCCAGGCCCTGAGGTCAAGCCCCTCCACCCCATGCCCGCATTCACATGCGTGTGCACGTGCACACTCATGCACACTCATGCACACACACACACACACACACACAGAGGCATAGCAGGGTCCTCCCACACACGAATTACACCAGCAGGGGGCACCCTCTCCCCATCTCAGCCTGCTGTCACCCTGCAGGGAGCAGCTGTAGGGACTGCCTTCAGCTCCAGTCCAAGAAGAAATGACCCTCATATCCCCCGGCCAGGTGCTGGTGGCTCATGCCTGTAATCCTAGCTACTCAGGAGGCTGAGATCTGAGGATCACAGTTTGATGCCAGTTCAGGCAGAAAGTCCCTGTGAAACTCATCTCTAATTAAACATTTGAGAACAGAAAGGGGTGCTGTGGCTCAAGTGGTAGAGCACTAGCCATGAACACAAAGAGGCTCAGGGACAGTGTCCAAGCCCCGAGTCCAAGCCCCATAACCGATAAAAAAAAGTTTCAAAAAAATTCCAGGAAAAGTCATTTGTCAAGAAACTCCTCAAGCTGGGCACCCATGAACTGGTGGCCTGATATCCCACGAGGCTGAGGGGTGACTCAAAGCCGGCCTGCGCAGAAATGTCCATGAAACTCTTGGCTCCAATTGACCGGCAAAAAAGCCAGAAGTAGAGCTATGGCTCAAGTGGCAGAGCATCTGCCTTGAATAAAAAAAGCCAAGCAAGGATGAGAGACACCACACACACACACACACACACACACAAGGAAGGAAGGAAGGAAGGAAGGAAGGAAGGAAGGAAGGAAGGAAGGAAGAGGAGGAGGGAAAGAAGGGAAAAAAGAGAAACAAGGAAACTCTTCAAATGGTAGAGCACTTACCAAACCAGTACCATCAAAAGGAAAGAAAGAAAGAGAGAGAGAGAGAGAGAAAGGAAGGAAGGAGGAAGGAAGGAAGGGAAACTTTAGGTGTTCAGGAAATTTGGACTTGGGGGCCAAATTTGGGGGGGCAAAGGCAGCCTTGCTCCGGGTGGACCTGCCTGGGGCTAGGAAGAGTCTGGTTATCCAAGACAAGGGCCCCACACTCCAATACCCAAAGATGTTATTCTTGCCTGTGGCTGGGGCTCGGGGTACACTGCTTCTGGGCGCTGGGCTCACAGGTTGACTTGGCACTGGTGTCAGAGAAACAAGGAGAAATAAGTTCACCAAGCAAGGGCAGTGCCCAGAGCCCCAGGGAGGAGCCAGGCTTCCTGGGCCCACCCCTATCCTGGGGGATGACCCAAGTCAGCAAAAGCAAGACCTCAGTGCCCGGGGCACCTCTGCTCATGAACGGAACGGTGCCCAGGCATCGGTCCCCACGGCACGAAACACTGCACCCACACAGCGGGCTCCAGCAGGCTCTGTTGGGCTCGGGTCTGTCATGTCTCCCATTCTGGTCTGTGGTCTCTGGCCAGTGGCTTCAGGACCCCTGGGGAGGGACTGAAGGCCTCCAAGGGGCAGCGATGCGGCTGAACACGCTCCCGCGGCCGTGGCTCCCAGCAGCAGCAAGAATAAAAACAGCTCCGGGCCGTGTGTGGCCCGTGGAGAGCCCACGGACTGGCTCCAGAGCACTTTGCACACCTGTTACAGACACAAGCGGCGCCTAACTGACTCCCCTGGGCTAACCACAGAGAATGTGCAGCTCAGGAGAATGTTCCAGAATCTTCTGACCCAGTCCACAGTGGACTATTTCCTCGCACGACAGACACCGCAGGGCTCCCCAGGATCTTTCTGAGCCATGTTTGCTCTGGAGAGTCCAACACTTGGCTGAGAGGAGCCTTCTCCTGCCTCCTCGCGGCACCCCCTCTTTCCGGCTTGACTCTGGGCCTGGTTTGCACACCGCCCCAGCAGCCCGCGGGCGGGGCACACGCCAGAGGTGCCGGTGCATTAGGGTGCCTGCGTGGCCAAGCTTTGGTGGCTCAGGCCTGTAATCCTAGCTACTCAAGAGGCCGAGATCGTAATTCAGAGCCAGTCTAGGCTAACCAATCTGAGAGACCAGCAAAAAGCCAGAAGTAGAGGTATGGCCCAAGTGGTAGAGTGCCAGCCTCAAGCCAGCCAAACAAGATTCAAGGCCCTGAGTTCAAGGCCCAGGTACCAATATCCACAGGAAAAGAAAGAAAGGAAAGAAGAGAGGGAGGGAAGGAGGAAAAAAGGGAGGAAGGAAAGCAGGGAGGGAGAAAAGAAAGAAAGGTGTTAGGTTTTTAAAAAGAGGTAGCCAAGTAAGAACTACACCATGCACGTGGTATTTAGGTAAGGGGTAGGTTTATTCATTGTTCTGGCTGGCACCAGGCCATGTTGGCCATGTTGGCCCTCCACGCGGCTGAGAAAGGCCTGGGAAAGACCTGGGAAAGAGGTGGAAAAGAGCTGGGAAAGAGAGAGAGCTGGGAAAGAGAGAGAGCTGGGAAAGAGAGAGAGCTGGGAAAGAGAGAGAGCTGGGAAAAAGAGCATCTGGGCCTGGGCTAGGCCTTATCTAGGGTATGGAGAAAGGTGTGGCCACATCAAATTCAGATGTGACCTCAGCAGATGCAGATGCGACCTCTTCCAGATGTGCTAGTTGCCTAGGTAACGCAGGTACTGGGTGGAGACTGCTGCGAGGAGGGTGGAGTCTGCTAGCCATCCAGGGGCGGACCTTATAGAAGGGAAGGAGGGAGGGAGGGAGGGAAGGAGGAAGGAGGGAAGGAGGAAGGAGGGAAGGGAGAGAGGAAGGAGGGAAGGAAGAGAGGAAGGAGGGAAGGGAGAGAGGAAGGAAGGAAGGAAGGAAGGAAGGAAGGAAGGAAGGAAGGAAGGGAGGGAGGGAGGAAGGGAGGGAGGGAGGGAAGGAGGGAAGGGAGTGAGGGGGAGGAAGGAAGGGAGGAAGGAAGGAAAAAGGAAGGAAAGGAGGAAGGAAGGGAGGGAGAGAGGCAGAGAAGGAGGAAGGGAGGAAGGAGGGAAGGGAGGGAAGAAGGAAGGTATGAAGGAAGGAAGGGAACGAGGGAGGGAGAGAGGGAGGGAGGGAGAGAGGGAGAAAGGAAGGTATAAAGGAAGGAAGGAAGGTATAAAAGGAGGAAGGAAGGGAGGGAGGAAAGGAGAGAGGGAGGGAGGGAGAAAGGGAGGGAGGAAGGAAGGAGGGAAGGGAAGGAGAGGGGAGGGAGGAAGGAAGGAAGGAAGGAAGGAAGGAAGGAAGGAAGGAAGGAAGGAAAAGAAGAAGGAAGGGAGACAGAGAAGGAGGAAGGGAGGAAGGAAGGAAGTGAGGGAAGAAGGAAGGTATGAAGGAAGAAAGGGAGCGAGGGAGGGTGGGAGGGAGGAAGGAAGAAAAAGGGAGGGAGGCGGAGGGAGGCAGAGAGGGAGAAAGGAAGGTATGAAGGAAGGAAGGAAGGGAGGGAGGGAGAGAGGGAGAGAAAAAGAGAGGGAGGGAGGAAGGAAGGAAGGAAAGAAAGGAAAGGAAAGGAGGAAGGGAAGAAGGAAGGTATGAAGGAAGGAAGGAAGCAAAGGAGGGAGGGAGGGAGGAAGGAAGGAAGAAAAGGAGGGAAGGGAGGAAGGAGGGAAGGGAGGAAGGAAAGGAGGGAGGAAGGGAGGGAGGGAGAAAGGGGGGAAGGAGGAAGGAAGGAAGGGGGAAGGAAGGAAGGAAGGAAGGAGGGAGGGAGGAAGAGAGGGGGAGGAGGGAGGAGGGGAGGGAGGGAGAGAGGAAGGGAGGGAGGATGACATAGCACACAGTCATCTAGCTTGTGTTGCTTCTTGAGAAGCCCAGTGCATGCCAAGCTGGAATGACTCCACACAGTCCAGAGAGCTCTGTCACAACGGCTCTACCCTCAAGGCAGCGACATGGGCGTGCTGCAAGGACCCGGCAGGCATCAGCTGCCCCAGACGGCAAAGGGGATGAGCAGAGCGCGGGGAGATGGCTGGAGTAACAGGGAAGCTGGGTGCCTGCAGGGCGGGGTAAGCCAAGGACAGGGACCGAGGGGGAAGACGTCACCCAAGCAACAGCTGGGTTTAGACATGGAGGAGTGGCCAGGATGGGGACCGCAAACGGTCCCTTGCCTGTCCTGACACCTTCCCTGAGAAAGGGACCGGATCGTTGAGAGCCCAGGGCTGAGCTGGCCACGGGACGTGGTCTCTAGGGTCAGGCCAGGTTAGGCTGGCCAGAGGACCACGTCCCCAGCTACAGAGTCCCTCTGTCCCTCCTCGGAAGAGGAAAACATATCAAAAGAAACCGCCGGTTCAAAGTGCCAGTTCTTATTTCCTGGACGTAACATGTGCCGGTGGCCTGAAGATCGGCGACCGTTTTGCCGCGCTGGGCCAGCCGGGAGGCCGAGCCGGCCGCCCTGGGCACGGAAGGCAGCTCGCAGGAAGGAAGCCACGTGCCATCTGGACCACTTCCTGGGTGTGTGTTTCCTCAGCAGACCTTCCTCCACCCGTGACAATGTCATCGTGCTTCACTTTGTTAGGTCTGCCCCAGTGATCTCCCACTTTTGTGGTGTCTTTTTTCAATAAAGTAAGGACTATGGGGGGAAGGGGAATGCAGGGACCAAGGCAGCTACTCAGGAGGCTGGAATGTGAGGATCACCATTCAAAGCCAGCCTGAGCAGGACAGTCCACAAGACTCCAGCCAAAAAACAGAAGTACAGCTGTGGCTCAAGGAGTAGAGTGCTAATTTTGATTAAGAAAGAAAGAAAGAAAGAAAAAAAAAACAACCTAAAGGATAGTAGCTAATCCCTGAGTTCAAACCACAGGACAGGCACAAACACACAAATCAAGAGAACCCAGGGAGAGGAGTTCACCCCAAACTAGGCTCGTGTTCCTGGCAGGAAATGCCACCTCCTGGACTTGGCCGTTCACCAGTCTCTGCCCGTGGCCCCGGCCCTCAGCTGCGCCTCTATGGTGGGTCCTTGGCTCATGTGATAGGAGCCACGGATGATGGCAGCCCGTTCAGGGGATCCCTGAGCACCTGCCTCTCCCGGCAGGGCAGCCTGGGGTGGAGGAGCAGGCCGAGGTGCGGAGAACTTGGCTGGGCAGCAGCCAGATGGCAGCCTCCCCCGGAGCGGGGCGCCTTGGCCCAGCCTCTCCCCAGAGAGCCGTCTGTCACCCTGCATTCTGCTTGCCATCGCCAATCCTGGTCCATATTTACAGTCCTGCCCGGAGCTATGCCTTGCCGTCCCGCCTGCCACCCAGACGTTGTTCAAAGCCTCCTGTGGGAGGCTGTCCATGGACGAGGTGGCAGGTGATGGGCGCCGGTGAGGACGGCGATGCAGAGGCCAGGGCTCAGGCACCAGCACTGGCAGGAGGTCTCATCCACACCAGCTCCGGAGGCCCGAGGGCAGGAGCGCTGCTGGGCCTCCCCTCCCCAGTAAAGGCCGTGATCTGAACCTGCACCTGCCTCCGGGAGAGAGCAGCCAGTTCAGGCCCTGGAAGCAGCACAGGCCACACCCGCGGCACGCTCCGGCCACCTGTAGCTCGAAGTCACGTCGGCCCGTCATCGGGTGGAGTGGGTCCAGCACGTCCGCCCTGGCAGCGGGTGTGTCTGGAATGGGACCCAGGGAAGGGGCCCGGGGCAATGGTGCCTTGTTGGCCACGCCTTCAGCTGTGGAAGGCTGGAGGGGGGAGGAGGAGCTGGCCTCACAGGTGGCACAGCTTAGCGCAGCCCAGAAACGTGGCCACCTGCATCCGAAGCCTCCGAGGCAGTGCAGAGGGGACTCAGCCCCTCGGCTTCCTCGGCTTCCTTCCACCTGGGTAAAGGGCAATCAATGTGCTTCAGCCCAGCTACACAGCGAGACTCAGCTCTTGAAGTGGCTGCCGGGCACCGGTGGCTCACGCCTGTAATCCTAGCTGCCCAGGAAGCTACTCAGGAAGATCTTTTCAGGGCAGGAAAGTCCATGAGACTCTTCTCTCCATTAAACTACCAAAAAGCCACAAGTGTCGCTGTGGCTCAAAGTGATAGAGCAGTAGTCGTGAGCACAAAACAGCTCAGGGACAATGAGTTCAAGCCCCCAGGATTGACAAAGGCTGGGAAAGGGGCAGCAGCAGCTTGGCTCAAGTGATAGAGGCTTTGCCCAGCAAGTGCCAAGGCCTAAGTTCAGCCCCAGTACAAAACACACATCAGAGAATACAAGCTGGAGCTTCCAGGAAAGCAGCGGCCGCCCACACCGGTCTGCCTCACACGACAAAGCTCAGCGGACGCCCGCAGCCTCATCCACATTTTAACTGTCCCCGGCCCCCGCCCGTCCGGGCTCCAGGGCTGCTGCAGATCGGGGGGTGTTGGCACCTGGGACCAGAGCTGCACTCTTGCCCCTAAGCATAAAATGGGTTGGTTCTGAACTTCGCTGTCAGTGCCAAACGGAGAGGGGCCGTGGGGCCTGGACCATGTCCTGTGGACTATCCTGATGGTTTGTTTTTTAGATTGTTGTGCCAGTACTGGGGCTTGAACTCAGGGCCCTGTGCTCTCCTTTAGCTTTTTCAACCAAGGATGGCACCATACTGCCCCTCCAGCTCCAGCTCTTTACTGGTAAACAAGATCAGAGTCTCGGGTTTGTCTGCCTGTGCTGACTTCTCAAACCGCGATCCTCAGGTCTCAGCTTCCTGAGCAGCTAGGATTCCAGTTGAGAACCACCAGTGCCCGGCTCCTATCTTGATTTTGTACGAAGCAGGCCTGAGGGCAGGAGGAGGAGGTGGCTGAGGGCAGCTCAGGGTCTCTGTGGAAACCAGCAGTTGTCACTGGGCCTGGGGTCAGTATAGAGGCTTGCAGAGGAGACGTGCGTGCGTGCGTGTGTGTATACGCGTGCGTGTGTGTGTGCATGCGGGCGTGTGTGCGTGCGTGCATGTATGTGTGTGCATGTGTGTGTGTGTGTGCGTGCGCATCCCTCTGCCAGGCCCGACGGGCACAGCTTGGCAGGAGGCCAGCCAAGACCACAGATACCCTGCCACAGGTGACTGAGCAGTGACTGCTTCCAGTGTGCCCGCCTATGCCTCAGGCCCTGGGGACGTCACCGGTGACAAAGCTGCCAGCAGCTCCCCAGGAATGCCACGGGGCCAGCCTCCCGCCCGGAGCTGCCGCTGCCCCATGACTCCTCAAGCTCCTTCCTGTGCGCGCGAGTGTCATCTCCCGTGTCCTCTGTGGCTCCCACAGGGGCCACGCCGGGCCGCTCAGCCCTGCTCCCTGGGGACTCTGAGGCCATTGAGGAAAGGACACAGCGGGGGTGGCACTGGCTCCGGGGGCGCAGGGCAGCAGAGAGCGGGGCAGGCCCCATCCGAGGGGGGGCGAGGCTCTGGCCCAGCCTTGAAGATTACTTGGAAGTAGCAGTAGAGTGGGGCGCATGTGTGCGCGTGTGCGCGTGTGCCCATGGGCACATTACCCTCTCTCTTTCTCCCCCACCCCATCCACTCTACGTCCCTTCTCCCACTCCACCTTAAGGTGTATGGCAGAGCCTGGTGAGGAGCCGTAGTCCCTGGCTTGGGCTGGGCACCTCCACGGTGGGCACCTGGGGTGTTCGCCGCTGCCCTGGGCCCTGCAGAGGGCAGGGGAGGAGGGCGGATCAGGACACCCTCTGGGACAATGTGACCCTCTAGGGGGCGGGCCGTGCCCAGAGGGGCTGCCACGGTGCCTTGTTCTGGAGTGGCTTGGGCCATGGCTTCCCTCGGCCTTCCTGGCTCTCACCAGGGCCCACAGCAGCCGCTGCCTGCCGCTCAGAGCCCGGCCTCCCCCCGCCCAGAGCTCAGAGCCCGCGAGCTGCCCTGCCGCCATCTCTGCGTGTTGGTTCAGGATGAGGCTGGGTGTAGAGTCAGGAAACCAAGGCTGAGCCCCGCTCCCCGCAGCCTGGCGGGCGGTCTTGGGCGGGACCGTTGTCCCCCAGGTGGGAGAGCGCATGCCACCGGTGAGTGATCTCAGGAGGCTCGCGGCAAGTGGCCACAGGGGAGGCGCTGGCGGCTGACACTAAGGCCTTGGCGCTCTGGATGCCATGGCTTGGCTGACGCCCGGCTATAATCCCAGCTGGGCTCTGGCTGAGCCGCTGGTTGGGGCTAGAAGGCACCCTCAGAATGGAAAACTGTCTTCTAAGATCCTTTGGGAATCAGGCCCCTGAGGGCCTGGCCGCAGGAGAGGCCTCTGCCCTGCGGGCACCGTGCCCACGGGGGACCCACAGAGCCATGTGGCAGGTGCCAGGCTGTTTGTGAGGCCTGAGTGGCTGGGGGGTGGGCCTAGGTGGCACAGAGGCCATGGCAGGTCCTGGTCAGCACCAGAGGGGCGGGAAGGGTGGGAATGGCAGGTTGGGAGTCTGGAGCTCTGCTTTCCCCAGACCCATCCTCCTGCCCTGCCTGGGCGCCCCCTTTCCCTTGGGAATGGTGTGTACTGCCCCCTCAGGGAGGAGCCTCAGGAGTCTCCGGACTGGTCCCGGGGTGGGTAGCACCCCACTGCGCAGTTCTGGTGGGTCCTGTGCCCCAATCCCGCCGGGTACCCCTTGTCCAGCACTTCCACAGGGTAGGTGGCCATCAACGTGTGTGCAGACACTGGAGCTGCTCGGGGGAGGCCCCGAACCTCAGCCTTCAGTGCTGCCTGCCTCATTCAAAGGCTATAGCACCGATGCTCAGAGAGGGAAAACCACCTGCACCAGCCACACAGCAGTGGGGTCTCAGCCAGGCACCATGCAGTGCCGGAGCCCACACTAGTGTCCCTGCCTGAGATTGCTGAGATGAGACCCCACCTTTCTGTCTCCAGGAAGAAGGGAAATGCCCTCTACCACTTGCTGTGGTCCAGGCACCCCTCCCCCCCACACCCACTAAAGGGTTCAGTGACCTGTATTGGCCAGAGCCAGGCCTGCCCCAGGTGGGCCTCCTGCCCTAGGAGGCAGCAAGGAGGAGGCCCAGCCCTGAGCCATGGCTCCCTGCTGGGGTCAGGCCTGGGCCGGGCCTGCCCACTCCCGCGGTCTCTGGGGGAGGCACGGGGGACACCGCCATCCTGGGGGAGGCATGGGGGACACCGCCAGCCCGAGCCACATCGCTCTAGGCACAGATGGTTCTCATTGCCTGCTGCCTCTCTTCCCTGGGAAAAACAAACCAACTCAGGGCCAACAGAGCCTTGTATATCTTGTGTTTATTTTTGTTGCCATTTTCCTGTGCAGGAAGCCACTGTGCCGTGGGCAGCGTCTGTGAGAATCTGGCCAGGGTGGCCTTGGCATTCTCCCCCGGGCTCAGGCAGCTCTGGGGAGGGACGGGGGTGATCCTGGGAGTCATTTCACCCCCAGACTTGTTCCTGTCCGCTGTGGCTCACGGCCACTCTTCCGGGGTCTCCAGCCATGCCAGGAGGGCTGAGATCGGGGTCAGGGAGCGGGCCAGAGCCAGGTTAGACCTCAGCTGGGCAACTGCCCGGGGCCCCTGCAGCGCTGGCTGTGCCGGGCAGGGAGCAGGCCCAGGATGAGCCTCAGTCGCCGCGGAGGGTGGTGAGGAAGCACTCACGGGTCAGGACCTCCCTGGGGTCCCGGGACGGGGCCCGTCTGCCCTCCCTGTGAGCCCCCCAACTCCTCCCCCATCCATCAGGACACCAAGGCTGGGAGGGGCAGCCCCAGGGATAGCCCCAGGGCATGGGGTCCCACAGTTAGGCAGCTAGGCATGCGTGGTCAGCTTACGCAGGCAGAGGGATCCCAAGGCCTGTACCCCGCAGCAGGGCCAGGAGGGCGTGGACCACCCAGGGCCGGGCAGCCATGCTCAGCCCTGGGATGAGGGGGACCCCTTGGGGGACTGAGGCCTTCCAGAGTGCCTGTGCCAACCCCAGCCTCAAAGCCCCTGCCCCTCCTCCACCGAGCCTCCCCCCTCCTGCCCACCCCGCGGGGGAGGCAGGCCAGCCCTCTGTGGTCAGCCGCTGGGCTGTGGTGGCCGGCGGGTGGGCGTCCCAGGTCCTCCCTCCCTCCCCCTCCCTTCCCCGCCCCCGTCCGGGCGGCGATGACATCACAGCGCGGCGCAGGAGGGGTGGCGGTGTCCCGCGCACATCACTTCCTCGGCGCCTCCTGCGGGCGCTGACGCGCAGACAGACAGACAGAAGGACAGGCAGACACGCGCGCGCGGACGGCGGAGAGGCGGCCACAGGAGGGAGGGCGAGGAGGGCCTGCTCGGCTCTGGGCGCCCCGACCCATGGCAAGCCCCGCCCCGCCTGCGGCCGAGGAGCTACCGGGCCCCGCCACCAGGCGCCTCTACTCCAGGTACCGGACGGCTGTAGTCAGGAGCGGGCGGGACCGCGGAGGGCCGGGCCGGCGGGCTGCGGGCGGCGGGCAGCCGGGAACAAAGGCGGCGGTGGCTCAGGCAGGGCTCAGGCAACGTGGCCAGGCCGCGCCTCCCTCCCGACCGGCGATGGGGACGTGGTCCCGGCCAGCCGGCCCAAGGCCAGGGTCTCAGGCGCAGGCTGCGGCCCTCCGCCCGCGCCACAGGGGTGGGCCAGGCATGCATGCCACCGGGTGCCTGGCGCCCCCAACCTGGCTAGTCTGACCTGGTGCAGGGCAGCACGGCCAGACCCCCTTTGTCAGGGCCTGGGCCCTGCCCGCTGGCCATCCCTGAGCCCCACGCCAGCTGGACCTGGGGCCCCTCCAGCCTAGTGGGTGTGTGCCTTCCTGAAAAGACACCTGCGCCCCAGGCGGCTCGCAGGCGATGGGTCCCGCTGTGCGTCACGCCGTTGGCGTGGCCCGGCCCCTGGCTGCGTGCCTGCCCGGTGACTCCCAGCCTGGGGAGCCGTGCGAGGCCCCCAGAGGGACCAGCAGCTCCCAGTCCACTCAGGGGGCAGAGCTGAGTGCTGGGCAGGGCCGCGCCTTGGCCCCGGCCCCGGGGTAGGTCCAGCGCCCAGTGGCCTCTAACTCGGGGGCTGCCATTCGGATCACTCCAGCAGTCCCCCTTCCCAGGAGCCTCCCCCAGCAAGTCTGGCCCAGCCCAGCCATCCACCAGCCAGGCACCCCAAGAGGCCCAGAGGCCAGTGGACGGCCTCATTCCCCCCCCCAATCTTGTTCTGCTCTGTGCTGCTATTCAAAGACAGCCTCTTTTGTGTGGCCTGGGGTCCACAGCTGAGCCCCTGGTCTGGCTTCTGGGCCTCCGAGGGGCAGGGGTGTGGCAGGAGTGACAGGGACAGGTTTGCAGGCAGCTCACACAGGAGGCCTGTCTCAAAGGTTCATCCCAGGGTCTCCGGAGCAGAATGGGGGCCGCACAGGGTGGCAGGGGTCCCCGGGTCACCCATCTCTGTGGCAGGAGCTGACCAGGCCGCAGTGCGGGACCGGCCTGCACACGGGGAGAGGGTGGTCCTGGGGAAGGGGGCCGGGGCCTCCACCCTGCGTCTGTCGCCGTCAGGCCCCGCCTGGGAGCCGGGCCGGGGGTGGACACTCCAGACAATGCTGGCCTGGGGGTCAGCACTGGGCAGGTCAGGTAGAGAGGTCACTCAAGCCCTGACGGCACCCCTTCAAGCTAAGACACAAACTGAACTAAAGGCCGACCTGGACCCAGATTTGGGGTGAATGGCACGTGCCTTTCTTGAGGGCTATGGAAGAAGTTCTGCAGGGAGGCTGGGCCCTACCTGACCACAGTCACAGATGAGTTCGGGCAGCCAGTGGCTGGTCAAAGTGGACGGTGGCGCTTCTGGAGCTGGGCTGTGGAGCACGTGGAGCAGTAGGGAGTCCTGAGGAGGGGGAGCAAGCCCGGCACCCTCCAGCCCTGCCTTCCTGTGGAGCCCAGCGTGTCCGGGGAAGTCTGGTGGCTGCTGGGAGGGGGGCTGTGGTGCCCTGTGCCTGGATGCCGGACGGTGGGCATCCTAGAGGACAGTCCGTGGGACAGGCTCTCCTCGCCTCTGCCCCTCCCAGGAGCTTCTCCTTCCACAAGTCCCTGTCTGGAGAGAGTTTGGTTATCAGAGGTGGAGGCTGTGCTGGGAAAAACTGCAGACTGGCCATGTGCCGGGGGATGGATGGAACCCGGCCTATTGACTCTGGGCCCCCAATCTCAGAGGAAGGCCAGGGGTGGAGGCGCTGAGGGACTCAGTGGGCAGGGCGAGGGGCCCCTCCCCCTGCAGGCCCCTGCTCAGTGAGGCTGGAGGGGAGGGGAGGCAGGGGCCATCTTGGAGTGGCCCTGCCCTGGGGCGGCCCACAGGAGCATCCTCAGATGTACGCGGGGTCCCTGGGGCCACACGGCACCGTCTCTGCCTTCCTGCCCCAGCAGGACCTCAGGGAACCACCACTATCAGGACCCTTCCCTGTCCCAGCTCTGGGACCTCCTGTAAGCATGGCCCTCAAGAATGTCCTGAGGGGAGTTGGGAGCTCCCCTCCTTCCCAGCGGTCCCCACTCCCCCACCCTCCCCCACAGGTCTGTACCTGCTCCCTCCACCCTGCACCAAAGTTCAGAGTGGTTTGGCCAGGAGGGAGGGGACGATGGGGGAGGACTTGAGGCTGATTGTGAGCCTGGAGTAGTGGCCAGGGACCAGTGTGGTAACAGGCCAGAGAGGGGGAGGTGGGCAGGACACAGGCAGACGGGCACCAGGACAACACCCCCAGAGCCACAGGTGGTAGGAGCTGGGACCCTGGCTAAGGAGCCAGCCTGGTGGCACACCCCAGGACACCGGGAGCCCGGTGGGGGCAAACAGTTGGGGCTAGCAGGCACTGAAGAGCAATGGAGCCATGGGCTGCTGGTTTCTACCAGCGCCCGTGCTGGGTGTGGAGGCCAGCCACAGGGGTATGGGCAGGGTGTGCTAGCCACAGGCTGGCCACCAGAAGGTTGGCCCCGCATCACTGAGCCCTCGCTGACAGGTCACCAGCAGGCAGCAGAGGGATCTTGGCCGGCTGCTGTGGTCTGGCACAGGCAGCCACGCAGTAGGAAGGATCTGAGGCGTGGGTTGAGCGGAACCTGTGGGTAGAGAGGGTCAGCCGGCTGGTCCCCAGCCTGCAGTGTGGTGGGAGGTCAGGCACTGTTGGTTTTCAATTCATCTATGTCGCTCTGCTTAGCAAGGTAGCAAATCTCAGACACGCGGCCCACACCTAGGTTGATGGGAGGGGCTAAGCCCCGGCCCCAGAGAGCCCGTAGCCCTTGAGGTGGACAGGTCTTCCAGAGGCCCAGAGAGCCTGGCATCCGTCTGCAGCCCCTCAAGTGGCCAGTGCTTAACAGGCACCCGACAGGGGACCGACCCAGTCATACTCTGCAGGCTTGCAGGGGTAGGGCAGAGAGCCAGAGTTCCAGAATCTTCCTCACTGTGCTGGCCTGGCCCCCAAGAAGGCAGAAGAGGTTGGGTTGCATGCAGATCAAGGAAGCCTGTGGTCCACATGGGAGCCGGGGACGGCTGCCTGTTGCAGGGACTGGCCAAGAGGTCCATGCTAGGCCAGGAAAAACCATCATGGTCATGGGACAGGGAGGGGTTCGTCAGGGCCTTCCTGGGGCTGCTGCCCCGGCTGAGACCCAAGGTGACCCTAGGCCTCCACCCTCGCGTCCTTGGCGCCAGGGTCCCCATACCAGGGCCCCACGCTGTTGCTCAGTCTCGGGAGACCCCTCCACCCCAGGGCACCGGCCAGGATGCACCTGGGCCTTTTGTGCCCACTGTCCAGCTCAGAGATATTGGGGCTCCCTCTTGCTCCCAGACCCTGTGTGGCCCACAGGGTCTTGGGCCTCACCTCAGATGTCCTGCGAGGGTGGACACGTCCAGCTGGGGGTGTCCTATGGGGCGGTGGGGTCTCCCCCATGTTGGGCACCTGTGCCAGTGCCAGCGAGGCCACAGAGCTGGCCAGGCTGAGGGTAGATAGCACACTAGGTCCCGGCGCGGCCTTGCCCACCCCTGGGATGGGCCCTCCTGGAAGGCGCGCCGTGGGAGAGCTCAGCTGTCTGCCAGCTATGGGCACACGTGCGGAGCGGGGCTGGGCACCGACCCTGCCAGCAATGTTGGCCAGCGCCCACCGTGGGAAGTACCTGGTCCCCCCAGCAGCTGGCCCCGGAACTGGCCTTGGGCTCTGACCGGCAGAAAGGTTCGCTGGGGAGGAGGACATGCTACAGCGCAGATGCCTCTGCCCCTCCCCCCCAGAACAGGAGGACGGCAGGGATTACCTGGGCTCCCCCACCCCCAGCTGTCAGTGCTCTGAGCCTTCCTGATCCCCAATCTGCCTCAGATCCTGGGGAGGAGGAAGCTGCCGGAGGGGAGGGCCAGGAGTCTGCTGCCGCGGGGGCAGAAGCCTGGGCTGGCATGACCCCGCGACCCGAACCCTGACATGCCCGCTCCCCCCGTGGAGGGCCCGCCGCTGGCCCTGAGCCTGGCAGAGAAGGCCGTGTGCAAGGTTGTGTATGGCGCGCCGCGCCCCCGCCCGCTGCTGCTGCCGGTGGGCCTGGAGCTCTGGCTGTACGTGCAGAAGATGCGCAACTTGCACAGGACGAGGTGGGGGCCCGCGGCGTGAGGCCCGGTGGGCGCTGAGTGTGAGGCGGGACAGGGTCTGGTGGTGAGGGGTCTGGTGGTGTGAGCTGGTGGTGTGGGGTAATGGTGTGGGGTCTGTGGTATGGTGGTCTGGTGGTGTGGGGTCTGGTGGTGTGGGGTCTGGTGGTGTGGGGTCATGGTGAGGGGTCTGGTGGTGAGGGGTCTGGTGGTGTGGGGTCTGTGGTATGGTGGTCTGGTGGTGTGGGGTCTGGTGGTGTGGGGTCTGGTGGTGTGGGGTCTGGTGGTGAGGGGTCTGGTGGTGTGGGGTCTGTGGTATGGTGGTCTGGTGGTGTGGGGTCTGGTGGTGTGGGGTCTGGTGGTGTGGGGTCATGGTGAGGGGTCTGGTGGTGTGGGGTCTGGTGGTGTGGGGTCTGGTGGTGTGGGGTCTGGTGGTGTGGGGTCTGGTGGTGTGGGGTCTGGTGGTGTGAGCTGGTGGTGAGGGGTCTGGTGGTGTGGGGTCTGGTGGTGTGGGGTCTGGTGGTGAGGGGTCTGGTGGTGTGGGGTCTGGTGGTGTGGGGTCTGGTGGTGTGGGGTTTGGTGGTGAGGGGTCTGGTGGTGTGGGGTCTGGTGGTATGAGCTGGTGGTGTGGGGTCTGGTGGTGTGGGGTCTGGTGGTGTGGGGTCTGGTGGTGTGGGGTCTGGTGGTGAGGGGTCTGGTGGTGAGGGGTCTGGTGGTGTGGTGTCTGGTGGTGTGGGGTCTGGTGGTGTGGGGTCTGGTGGTGTGGGGTCTGGTGGTGTGAGCTGGTGGTGTGGGGTCTGGTGGTGTGAGCTGGTGGTGTGGGGTCTGGTGGTGAGGGGTCTAGTGGTGAGGGGTCATGGTGTGGGGTCTGGTGGTGAGGGGTCTGGTGGTGAGGGGTCTGGTGATGTGAGGTCTGGTGGTGAGGGGTCTGGTGGTGAGGGGTTTGGTGGTGTGGGGTCTGGTGGTGTGGGGTCTGGTGATGTGAGGTCTGGTGGTGTGGGGTCTGGTGGTGTGGGGTCTGGTGGTGTGGGGTCTGGTGGTGTGGGGTCTGGTGGTATGGTGGTCTGGTGGTGTGGGGTCTGGTGTTGTGGGGTCTGGTGGTGTGGGGTCTGGTGGTGTGAGCTGGTGGTGAGGGGTCTGGTGGTGTGGGGTCTGGTGGTGTGAGCTGGTGGTGTGGGGTCTGGTGATGTGAGGTCTGGTGGTGAGGGGTCTGGTGGTGAGGGGTCTGGTGGTGTGGGGTCTGTGGTATGGTGGTCTGGTGGTGAGGGGTCTGGTGGTGTGGGGTCTGGTGGTGTGGGGTCTGGTGGTGTGGGGTCTGGTGGTGTGGGGTCTGGTGGTGTGAGCTGGTGGTGAGGGGTCTGGTGGTGTGGGGTCTGGTGGTGTGGGGTCTGGTGGTGTGGGGTCTGGTGGTGTGGGGTCTGGTGGTGAGGGGTCTGGTGGTGTGGGGTCTGGTGGTGTGGGGTCTGGTGGTGTGGGGTCTGGTGGTGAGGGGTCTGGTGGTGTGGGGTCTGGTGGTGTGAGCTGGTGGTGTGGGGTCTGGTGGTGTGGGGTCTGGTGGTGTGGGGTCTGGTGGTGTGGGGTCTGGTGGTGAGGGGTCTGGTGGTGAGGGGTCTGGTGGTGTGGGGTCTGGTGGTGTGGGGTCTGGTGGTGTGAGCTGGTGGTGTGGGGTCTGGTGGTGTGAGCTGGTGGTGTGGGGTCTGGTGGTGAGGGGTCTGGTGGTGAGGGGTCATGGTGTGGGGTCTGGTGGTGAGGGGTCTGGTGGTGAGGGGTCTGGTGGTGTGGTGTCTGGTGGTGTGGGGTCTGGTGGTGTGGGGTCTGGTGGTGTGGGGTCTGGTGGTGTGAGCTGGTGGTGTGGGGTCTGGTGGTGTGAGCTGGTGGTGTGGGGTCTGGTGGTGAGGGGTCTGGTGGTGAGGGGTCATGGTGTGGGGTCTGGTGGTGAGGGGTCTGGTGGTGAGGGGTCTGGTGATGTGAGGTCTGGTGGTGAGGGGTCTGGTGGTGAGGGGTCTGGTGGTGTGGGGTCTGGTGGTGTGGGGTCTGGTGATGTGAGGTCTGGTGGTGTGGGGTCTGGTGGTGTGGGGTCTGGTGGTGTGGGGTCTGGTGATGTGGGGTCTGGTGGTGAGGGGTCATGGTGTGGGGTCTAGTGGTGTGGGGTCTGGTGGTGAGGGGTCTGGTGGTGAGGGGTCTGGTGGTGAGGGGTCTGGTGGTGAGGGGTCTGGTGGTGTGAGCTGGTGGTGTGGGGTCTGGTGGTGTGGTGTCTGGTGGTGTGAGCTGGTGGTGTGGGGTCTGGTGGTGAGGGGTCTGGTGGTGTGGGGTCTGGTGGTGAGGGGTCTGGTGGTGAGGGGTCTGGTGGTGTGGGGTCTGGTGGTGAGGGGTCTGGTGGTGAGGGGTCTGGTGGTGAGGGGTCTGGTGGTGTGGGGTCTGGTGGTGTGGGGTCTGGTGGTGAGGGGTCTGGTGGTGTGGGGTCTGGTGGTGTGGGGTCTGGTGGTGTGGGGTCTGGTGGTGAGGGGTCTGGTGGTGTGGGGTCTGGTGGTGAGGGGTCTGGTGGTGAGGGGTCTGGTGGTGAGGGGTCTGGTGGTGTGAGCTGGTGGTGTGGGGTCTGGTGGTGTGGGGTCTGGTGGTGTGGGGTCTGGTGGTGTGGGGTCTGGTGGTGTGGGGTCTGGTGGTGTGAGCTGGTGGTGAGGGGTCTGGTGGTGTGGGGTCTGGTGGTGAGGGGTCTGGTGGTGTGGTGTCTGGTGGTGAGGGGTCTGGTGGTGAGGGGTCTGGTGGTGTGGGGTCTGGTGGTGTGGGGTCTGGTGGTGTGAGCTGGTGGTGTGGGGTCTGGTGGTGTGGGGTCTGGTGGTGTGGGGTCTGGTGGTGTGAGCTGGTGGTGAGGGGTCTGGTGGTGTGGGGTCTGGTGGTGTGGGGTCTGGTGGTGTGGGGTCTGGTGGTGAGGGGTCTGGTGGTGTGGGGTCTGGTGGTGTGGGGTCTGGTGGTGTGGGGTCTGGTGGTGAGGGGTCTGGTGGTGTGGGGTCTGGTGGTGTGAGCTGGTGGTGTGGGGTCTGGTGGTGTGGGGTCTGGTGGTGTGGGGTCTGGTGGTGTGGGGTCTGGTGGTGAGGGGTCTGGTGGTGAGGGGTCTGGTGGTGTGGTGTCTGGTGGTGTGGGGTCTGGTGGTGTGGGGTCTGGTGGTGTGAGCTGGTGGTGTGGGGTCTGGTGGTGTGAGCTGGTGGTGTGGGGTCTGGTGGTGAGGGGTCTGGTGGTGAGGGGTCATGGTGTGGGGTCTGGTGGTGAGGGGTCTGGTGGTGAGGGGTCTGGTGATGTGAGGTCTGGTGGTGAGGGGTCTGGTGGTGAGGGGTCTGGTGGTGTGGGGTCTGGTGGTGTGGGGTCTGGTGGTGTGGGGTCTGGTTTTGAGGGGTCATGGTGTGGGGTCTAGTGGTGTGGGGTCTGGTGGTGAGGGGTCTGGTGGTGAGGGGTCTGGTGGTGAGGGGTCTGGTGGTGAGGGGTCTGGTGGTGAGGGGTCTGGTGGTGTGAGCTGGTGGTGTGGGGTCTGGTGGTGTGGTGTCTGGTGGTGTGAGCTGGTGGTGTGGGGTCTGGTGGTGAGGGGTCTGGTGGTGTGGGGTCTGGTGGTGAGGGGTCTGGTGGTGAGGGGTCTGGTGGTGTGGGGTCTGGTGGTGAGGGGTCTGGTGGTGAGGGGTCTGGTGGTGAGGGGTCTGGTGGTGTGAGCTGGTGGTGTGGGGTCTGGTGGTGTGGGGTCTGGTGGTGAGGGGTCTGGTGGTGTGGGGTCTGGTGGTGTGGGGTCTGGTGGTGTGGGGTCTGGTGGTGAGGGGTCTGGTGGTGTGGGGTCTGGTGGTGAGGGGTCTGGTGGTGAGGGGTCTGGTGGTGAGGGGTCTGGTGGTGTGAGCTGGTGGTGTGGGGTCTGGTGGTGTGGGGTCTGGTGGTGTGGGGTCTGGTGGTGTGGGGTCTGGTGGTGAGGGGTCTTGTGGTGTGGGGTCTGGTGGTGAGGGGTCTGGTGGTGTGGGGTCTGGTGGTGAGGGGTCTGGTGGTGTGGTGTCTGGTGGTGAGGGGTCTGGTGGTGTGGGGTCTGGTGGTGAGGGGTCTGGTGGTGTGGGGTCTGGTGGTGTGGGGTCTGGTGGTGAGGGGTCTGGTGGTGTGGGGTCTGGTGGTGTGGGGTCTGGTGGTGTGGGGTCTGGTGGTGTGGTGTCTGGTGGTGTGAGCTGGTGGTGAGGGGTCTGGTGGTGTGGGGTCTGGTGGTGAGGGGTCTGGTGGTGTGGGGTCTGGTGGTGAGGGGTCTGGTGGTGTGAGCTGGTGGTGAGGGGTCTGGTGGTGAGGGGTCTGGTGGTGAGGGGTCTGGTGGTGAGGGGTCTGGTGGTGTGGGGTCTGGTGGTGAGGGGTCTGGTGGTGTGGGGTCTGGTGGTGTGGGGTCTGGTGGTGTGGGGTCTGGTGGTGAGGGGTCTGGTGGTGTGGGGTCTGGTGGTGTGGGGTCTGGTGGTGAGGGGTCTGGTGGTGTGGGGTCATGGTGTGGGGTCTGGTGGTGAGGGGTCTGGTGGTGAGGGGTCTGGTGGTGAGGGGTGTGGTGGTGAGGGGTCTGGTGGTATGGGGTCTGCTGGTGAGGGGTCTGGTGGTGAGGGGTCATGGTGTGGGGTCTGGTGGTGTGGGGTCTGGTGGTGAGGGGTCTGGTGGTGAGGGGTCTGGTGGTGAGGGGTCTGGTGGTGTGGGGCCTGGCTGGCAGATGGAGTGTCACAGGCCAGGCTGCCTGTCCTCCACAGTCACCTGGAAGGACAGCTGTAATCAAACCAGCAGGTGGACAGGGATGTTGTCTTGTGACTGGTAACCAAGTGACCCTCCTGGTAGCCAAATCGGCTCCAGCAGCCCTTCCAAGGGGTCCAATGAGGGACTGCCCCAGCTGGCAGGTGTGGGCAGGAGGTCTTGGGTGCTGGGGTGGGCAGGCAGCTCAGTGGTTTGGCCTTCTAGTCTCAAAACCACCATCCTGTCCCCTAGCCAAGTGGCTCTGCTGTCCCGGAGGAAGCAGGCAGGTGGGGGATCCGAGTCCCCCCATGTCCCCCTGATACCACGGGATGAGGAGCCGCTCCCACCCAGGACCGCGAGTCTGGGCCCAGTGTGAGGTTCAGGTTGTTTCTGGGATTCCCTGCATATGCTGAGCTGTAATGAATCTCACATTGTTTGGCCAAGGCCACTAAAGTGCCACGTGTCAGCCATCGGCCCGGCTGATGGGGCCTCACTCCACAGTGTTCTTGGTGTCCTCAGGAGAGGCAGCCCCCCCTCCCCCTGCTTCCCACAGCCCCTGTGTGGGAGGCAGACAGGGCCCCAGGGCTGGATAGACACAGGCCACTGTGGCTGATTCTGAGCAAACAAAGGGACACAGGGAGTGGAGGTGGTGCTTCCGGGAAAGGGGCTCATGAGGCGGAAGGGCCTTGGAGGGGGCCGGGCACTGAGACTGGGCCCAGCTCTGCAGACTGCAGGGCTGTGGGTGTGTGGGCATGGGGCGGGTGGGACCTCCAGAAGACAGCTCTGAGCCGAGTGGGAGCAGACACGGGTCAGCCTCTCCAGGACCCATCTCCCACCCACGCTCCCACGGAACCGGCGCTCCAGAGAGCTCAGAATGCCCAGCTACTTTGACAGGCGCTCCGGGAGCGAGCTGTGTGGGTGGGTGGTATTGAAGGGGTGTTGGACTGGCATGATCAAGGAACATGGCCCCAGATGTCCCACGCTCACCCGTGCCCGCTTCTGACGGTTACTCTCAAATCCTCACAACCCATAAGGGCCAGCTGGGAGCTGGGCATAATGGTGCTGACCTGCAATCCCAGTGCTCCACCCAGAGGTAGAGGAGGGTCACCAGTTCAGGGCCAGGCTGGGCTACATAGCTATCCCTGTCTCAAAACCCAAAAAAAAAAAATTACTCGGTGGGTTTTCCACAAACTGAACAAAAAGCTATAGAAAGGCCAGGCACCAGTGGCTCACGCCTGTCATCCTAGCTACTCAGGAGGCTGAGATCTGAGGATCACGGTTCAAAGCCAGCCAGGGCAGGAAAGTCTGTGAGACTCTTATCTCCAATGAACCACCAGAAAACCGGAAGTGGCGCTGTGGCTCAAGTGGTAGAGCACTCACCTTGAGCTGAAGAGCTGAGGGACAGCGCCCAGGCCCGGAGTTTAAGCCCGACAACAGACAAAAATAAAAAAAGCTGGTGCAGTGATTCACACCTGTAATCCCATCTTCTGGGGAGGCTGGTGGGAGGTTCACTTGAGCCTGGGCACCACAACAAGGAGGCCCCTGCCTCACAAGAAAAAGAAAACAAAAGCAGCCATGCTAGCCTGGCCTCATAGTCCCGCTCAGCCCCTTGTCAGGTCCCGGGGCTGGGGTCACAGTGCCCTTGGGTGACAGGTCTGTCCCCAGTCCCCTCCCCTGGCCTCCCTGCCCCGAACCCTCCCGCCCACCGTCAGCACACCACCTCATAGACCCCCACCCCACACAAACCCTCCAAGACTGGACAGGCTCTGGCCTAGGCCCACAGGATCGGAGAGGGGCAGAGACCAGGGATCCCAGGGCACCGTGTCCAGCCCAGGGCTCTACAGCAGGCTGGAGCAGGGCTGGGTAACCTCACTCAGAGACTCCTGCACACACCGTCCTGCCCCCACTGCTGTGCCCTGGGCAGCTCGCTGGAGTCCTGGCTGCGGGAGTCCTTCTCCAGCAGGGGCCTCCGCTCAGCGGCTGCACAGGGCCCGGGCTGAGGGGCTTCTCTGGCAGTAGCATCGGTGTCCAGCTAGGGGCACGTGGCATTGGGCATGCGTGCGGGATTCCTGGGCAGGGAGCTGGAACAGTGAGCGTCCCGGGGACCAGGTCCACCCCGGACACAGATCCCGGGACACTGTGCTGTCCTCTTCCTCCCTGTTTCTCAGGCTGGACCTGGCCAGCAGCCTGCACTGCAGGTGAGACCCTGACCCAGGGAGGCTGTGGACCTTCAACCCAGATGCAGCCTCGACCCAGCAGAGTCCTCCCTGGGAGCACGGGGGCTGGCTGAGGGAGAGGAGGCTTGGATCAGGCGTGATGGGGGCGGGAGGCAGAGCATGGATCGGTCCACGCCAGGTCCCTGGGAGTGCGTGGGGAGGGGCACCTGGCCCCTCGGTGCGGGAAGGCCGTGCTCTGTCCGCTGGCTTGGGCACCAGCCCCCCGGGACAAGGTTCTCCCTGCCGCCCAGACTCACGCGCTCTGGGCTCTGCCCTCACTCTGGCAGACAAGCAGTGAGGTCAGGGCAGAAAGAGTTGCACAGATGTGCAAGCCTGGGATGCTGTCGGGCCTCCTACTCCCAGATGTGACTCCCCAGCAGACACACGTGCCCGTGTGGGGCAGCCCCGCCCACTGAGGCCCTGCTGAGACCGTCCACGAGGGGGCCCGGCCCCCGAGGGAGGGGCGGGCTGTGACACCTCTGCCTCTGCCCAGGATGGAAGCCTCGTGCCTGGAACTGGCGCTGGAGGGCGAGCGGCTGTGCAAGGCTGGTGACTTCAAGGCGGGCGTGGCCTTCTTTGAGGCCGCCGTGCAGGTGGGCACAGAGGACCTGAAGACGCTGAGTGCCATCTACAGCCAGCTGGGCAATGCCTACTTCTACCTGAAGGAGTATGCCCGTGCCCTGCAGTTCCACAAGCATGACCTGCTGCTGGCACGGTAAGCACTCCAGGGGTGGTCCTGAGAGAAGTCTGTCCCTGCGTGTGTCCCACGTGCATCCTGGGTGTATCCTGCGTGCATCCTGGGTACATCCTGTGTGCGTCCTGTGTACATTCTGCGTATGTCCTGTGTGCGTCCTGTGTACATTCTGCATATGTCCTGTGCGCGTCCTGTGCGTGTCCCACGTGCATCCTGCGTGCATCCTGTGTGCATCCTGCGTATATCCTGCATATGTCCTGTGTGCGTCCTGTGCGTGTCCCACATGTATCCTGTGTGCATCCTGTGTGCATCCTGCATGTGTCCTGTGTGCATCCTGTGTGCACCCTGTGTGCATCCTGCGTGCATCCTGCATGCATCCTGTGTGCATCCTGTGTGCATCCTGTGTGCGTCCTGTGTGCATCCTGTGTACATTCTGCGTATGTCCTGTGTGCATCCTGCGTGCATCCTGTGTGCATCCTGTGTGCATTCTGCATATGTCTGTGTGCATCCTGCGTGCATCCTGTGTGCATCCTGCGTATATCCTGTGTGCGTCCTGTGTGCATCCTGTGTGCGTCCTGTGTTCATTCTGCGTATGTCCTGTGTGCATCCTGCATGTGTCCTGTGTGCATCCTGTGTGCATCCTGCGTGCATCCTGCGTGCACCCTGCGTGCATCCTGTGTGCACCCTGTGTGCGTCCTGCGTGCACCCTGTGTGCATCCTGCGTGCATCCTGTGTGCGTCCTGCATGTGTCCTGTGTGCATCCTGTGTGCATTCTGCATATGTCCTGTGTGAATTCTGCGTGCGTCCTGTGTGCACCCTATGTGCGTCCTGCGTGCACCCTGTGTGCATCCTGCGTATATCCTGCGTATATCCTGTGTGCATCCTGTGTGCATCCTGCATGTGTCCTGTGTGCATCCTGTGTGTACCCTGTGTGCATCCTGCGTGCATCCTGTGTGCACCCTGTGTGCATCCTGTGCGCGTCCTGTGTGCATCCTGCGTGCGTCCTGTGTACATTCTGCGTATGTCCTGTGTGCATCCTGTGTGCGTCCTGCGTGCATCCTGCGTGCATCCTGTGTGCGTCCTGCGTGCATCCTGTGTGCATCCTGTGTGCATCCTGCGTGCATCCTGTGTGCATCCTGCATGTGTCCTGTGTGCATCCTGTGTGCATCCTGTGTGCACCCTGTGTGCACCCTGTGTGGGGTCACTCACACGCAACTCTGCGTCTACTTAGGTGCAACCTCGGGCACCACCCAGAAGTGTTGCTCCTGGTGTTGGGGCTCTAAGCTCACTCCTTGCTGCCTGCTCTCACATGTGGCCCTGTCCCTAGAGTCCCTGGTCTCCCTGCGAACCCCATGCTCTGCAGGCTTACCACTTCCCGCCTCTGCCCCTTGCCACCCTTCTCCCTTACTCCAAAGTGTCCAGTCTTGTCCCGGGCCTCTGCTCTGCAGGGTCCTGTTGGGTCCCCTCCTTTGCATCACCAACAGCTCTCCCCCTCTTCTGATCTCCTAAGTGGGGTGATGTCCACACTGGCCTCCTACCCCAAGGAACCCCATACCCTGCCCTCAGCCTCAGCCCTCAGTCCAGATATAACGTCAGCAGCCTGAGTGAATGTCCACTACTTATCCCTCCACCGCCAACCCCACCCCGGCTTTCCCCGGGTCCTGATAGCTGCGTGGGGCCTGGCCAGGTCCCTGCTGGGTGGGCAGCAGGGCTGTGCTCAGAGCCTCCCCTGCCCGGCACCACGCTCCTGCACCTCCCCGGGCCAGGCCCTGCTGGGCTCAGGGCCTAGCCCGTCCTCCGCCTGGCTCCTCACTCCCTCCTGCCTTCTAGGACCATTGGGGACCGCATGGGGGAGGCCAAGGCCAGCGGGAACCTGGGTAACACGCTCAAGGTCCTGGGCCGATTTGATGAGGCTGTGGTCTGCTGCCAGCGCCACCTGGACATTGCCCAGGAACGGGGCGACAAGGTAGGTGACCGGGCCCCACGGCATCATCGTCCCCCTGCTCTGCTCTCTGGCTCGTGCCCAGGCTGAGACCAGGCAGGGATGCCATACCACTCAGCCTTCCCCCACAGGAAGGAAGACCCCCGATGACTGTGAAGGTGCACGGTCCCTCGGAGACGGGGCCCCTTAGCTCACGCGGCTCCCCAGCCACGGCCCCTCCCAGCTTCCCCTCTGCCCAGCTCCCCCAGCTTGTCCAACACCCAGCACTCCTTTGGGGGTCCAGGAGGAGATGGGAGGCAGGGCTGGGAGGGCTCCTCCAAGCTACGGAATAGACCGGGCTAGAGCAGCTGTAGGCCGGCCCCACCTCCTGCCACGAGTCCGGCCTGCGCCGCTTTCCCTCCGTACCGTGTGGCTGAGCATCTGTGCTGCCCGTGGGCAGGTGGGAGGTCACGCATGTGCAGCTGGCAGGCGCCCCTACACTGGGCTCTCCCCCTCGGGCATTAGCGCCCAGGCCTGGTCAGGTCTTGTCCTGACCAGAGGAGAGGACCCCAGGCTGTCTTGCATCCCTTCCAGAGGGTCCGGAGCCACGAGCGGGCCTGCGGGCCGGCACAGGGCCTCTGTACACTTGGGGTGGGCTCCGTGGGGAGCTGTGGGGGCCCAGCCCACACCTCGGCACCGCTTGCAGGTTGGGGAGGCAAGGGCGCTCTACAACATCGGCAATGTGTACCACGCCAAGGGCAAGCAGCTGTCCTGGACCACCGCCCAGGACCCCGGGCACCTGCCGCCCGACGTGCACGAGACCCTGCACAGGGCCTCCGAGTTCTACGAGTGAGTGTGGCTGGCACCCATGTCCCGGGCTCCCCAAACACTTCCTAGGGTGCAGGGCACAGAACACTTCCTAGACACACCCCTCAGCCCCGTCCACCACCCCTGGCAGGACTGGCAGGACCCAGCCAGGCCCCCAGCCCTGTAGCTCAGATGGAGCCAAGACACCGCCCCAGCCACCCAGTCCCCATGCCACCCCCTGGCAGAGCTCAGAGAGCCCTCCAGCCTTCCCTGGGGCTGGAGGGGACTCAGCTCAGACAGCCTCGGTCCGCAGGAAGAACCTCTCGCTGGTGAAGGAGCTCGGCGACCGCGCAGCCCAGGGCCGGGCCTACGGCAACCTGGGCAACACCCATTACCTGCTGGGCAACTTTGCCGAGGCCACAACCTTCCACAAGGAGGTGAGCCAGGCCGGGCCAGCGCGGCAGTGGCAGGGCCCTGTGGGGCTGGGCCCAAGGTGACCCCTCGTTTTCAATGACAGAGGACCATGGGGGAGCAGGGGTGCCCCATCCACCCCTGGCTCCATGGACACTTGGTGCTGGGGGTCCGTGGTCTGCTCTGGCTGCCCTGCGCAGGGAGGCAGCCCCCCTCCACGTAGCCGGGCCGCTCACGACCCTCTGGGGCTCGGGTGTGTCTGCAGCGGCTAGCCATCGCCAAGGAGTTCGGAGACAAGGCAGCCGAGAGGAGAGCCTACAGCAACCTGGGCAATGCCCACATCTTCCTGGGCCGCTTCGACGTGGCTGCTGAGTATTACAAGTAGGCAGTGCCCCGACCCCCAGGGAGGGAGGCTCCCTGGGGGCTGGAGCCCGGCCCGGGCGGGAGGGGTCTTTCCGCCTCGGTCCTCCCTTCTGAAGGGCAAACAGATGAAACTCCTGAAGTTGTGCCGCCGTGGGCCATCTCCCTCCTGGCCTGAGCACCAGCCTCCAGGAGCTGAGTCCTCACGACCGGGTCCTATCTCAGGCCCTGAGTCCTGGGCCCCAGTGTCCTGGGCTGCCTGGGGGGAAATAGCAGCTCAGGGTGCTGAGAACTTGGTGTTCCTCAAAGCCCACGGGATGGGAGTGCACGTGGTGCCGGGGGCACCGGAGTATGGGGACGCAGCCAGGCCTGCAGAGCCCTGGGCAGGGGGTTAGGCTTGGGCTGGAGACCACCAGCCAGGCTTCCCCGCACCTCCCACCCTCGCCTGCCCCCGCCGAGCGTGGACACGGCACTGACCCTGGCACTCTGTGCAGGAAGACGCTGCAGCTGTCCCGGCAGCTCAGGGACCAGGCGGTGGAGGCGCAGGCTTGCTACAGCCTGGGTAACACCTACACGCTGCTGCAGGACTACGAGCGCGCGGCTGAGTACCACCTGCGGCACCTGGTCATCGCTCAGGAGCTGGCGGACAGGTGCGTGGGCACCGCCGGCAGGCCCAGCCAGGCCTGGCGGACGCAGCATGGCCTCCCCGTCACTGGGCAGCACCAGAGGCTCGGTGTGGACACAGGGACCCCAGGCCAATGTGCTTTCCCCTTTTCTACGTAAATGTCATCCCTAGAAAGACAGATGGACAGGCCTGAGGCTGCTGTTCTGGGAGTGGAGGACGCTCAGGGAGATTTCTCTGTCAGCCACTAGGGGGCAAGCCTAGCCATAAGCCTGGTGCCTGATACTCTGCCTGCCCGCCATGGATGGCCCAGAAAAACCTCTTTGAGGGCAGACGTGTCTCCTCGCAGGCCGCTTTGCAGGCTAAGGGTTCTGAGATAACTTCATGACAGGATAGGAAAAAGAATACAGGCCTGAACACCGGTGGCTCACGCCTGTCAGCCCAGCTACTCAGGAGTCTGGCTGAGATCTGAGGATCACGGTTCAAAGCCAGCCTGCACAGGAAAGTCTGAGACTCTTACCTCCAATTAACCAATTAGCCACTGCAGTGCTGTGGCTCAAAGTGGTAGAGGGCTAGCCTTGAGTGCAAAAGCCCAGGACAGTGCCCAGTCCCTGAGTTCAAGCCCCACAATTGGCAAGAAAAAAAGAACACAGCTGTTTGGGGCTTCTCCCTGCTGGCGGCCAGGTGTGGGCGGTCCTGGACAGTGGGGACAGGGTCAGTACGGCAGAGAGCGTGTGCTGTCCAGTCAGTGCCTCTTACGCATGGGGTCTTGAGAGGACCCACACCAGCGAGCTTGGGACAGTGGGCAGGCGTGGCAAGGGTGGACGTGGACTGTCTCCCTTCCTACAGGGTGGGCGAGGGCCGGGCATGCTGGAGTCTGGGGAATGCCTATGTGTCCATGGGGAGCCCAGCACAGGCCCTGACCTTTGCCAAGAAGCACCTGCAGATCTCCCAGGAGGTGAGTCCCGGTCCTCCGCCTGAAGTCCCGTGTACTACCCCTCGTCCCCCGCCCAGCAGCCCCGTCCCGTGGAGGCCAAGTTTCCACTGTCTGCATGGGCAAAGACAGGAGCCCACCGTGCACTCCTAGTCTTAGTGCTCTGTGGGAGACCCACAGCTACTGAGTGCCCTGCCCTTACTCCTTATGGACCTCAGCCAGGCTGGCCGTGGGGTGCCTGTGCCCTCTAGAGGTGGCCCCCTGGGGGCTTCCTCAGACCCCTCAGCTGGACTTCATCCGGGAAAGCTGTGTCCTCCTCATCCTTGGCCCAGAACCCTCCTGTGGGCAGGCGGGGTCACCACAGGTAGCCCTGGTCTCCCCTAGCATGGACAGGCCAGTTCCGCCACCCATGCCAACTCCACGTGGGGGACCCCAGCAAAGGTGGGGGTCAGGAGGCGCTGCCTGGAGACCCCTGCCAGGGGCAGGCCTCCAGAGCCCGCCAAGCCCCCTGGCCATCAGGCCACCTGGTAATGCAGGCATCCAGGAGGCCCCTGCGGGAGCCTGAGACTGATGGGGTCTGAGTGGGAGACCCGGCCCCAGGGGTCTGTGTCAGGGCTGAGCTGACCTTCCACCTGGGGGCACCACGGGACACGAGACCAAGCTGCCAGGGACCCTGAGCACTTCTGGATATGGCTAGGTCCTGTCAGGGACCCCCAGAGACAACAGACCCCCAGAGATGACAGGAGACCCCCCAGAGATGACAGGAGACCCCCCCAGAGATGACAGACCCCCTCAGGGGTCACCTGCGTCCTCTCAGAGGCCAGAGGTCAACATAGGCTGCCTGGGGGACAGGGACTCATGACTGACGTGGGAGCCGTCCCAGCACCGCCCACTCACCTGACCCTCCTCGCTGTAGATTGGGGACCGCAGCGGGGAGCTCACCGCCCGCGTGAACGTGGCACAGCTACAGCTGGCACTGGGCCGCCTGACCAGCCCAGCCGCCACCGAGAAGCCTGACCTCGCCGGCTATGAGGCCCAGGGTGAGTCCCCAGGGCTGGGCCGGGGGCCATTTTTTATAGGGGGGGGCTAGTACTGGCAGGGCCTCAGCTGGGTGCTGGCTCGGGGTGAAGGGCACAGGAGGCAGCTTCTGCCAAACGCAGGCACTCCTGGAGCTAGCAGCCAGAGGAGGGGTGGCCCCGAGGCCGTGTGGCTCCCCTCTGCCCAGCATGGCATAGGCCCAGACATACGCCTGCCCTGCTCCTGGGGTCACGGCCTGGCAACCGGATACGGCCCGGGGGCGCACACAGGCGAGTCAGGGTGAGGAGGCGGGACAGGAACTGACGTTCAGTGGGCTCAAGGCCGTGGGCAAAGGTGTGGTGACTGCTGAACCGCAGTCAGCCTAGGCCGGTTCTCCACCCAGGGCCTGTGGCTATCTCCTGGCCTGGTCCAGCCGCCGCCGCCCCCCCCCCAAGCCATCCCGTGAGGGTGGGCCAGCGTGGGAGGGGCTGCCGGAGCCGGGAGAGGGGCCTGGCCTGCCTGGGGTACTAAGCTGGGGAGGTCCAGGCTGCGGCTGCCATAATGACCTCCTTCACAGCCTGTTGGTCCTCCATGCAGGTCAGCAGCACCACACACAGGGACAGAATGTTCCCTGCAAAGCAAATACATTAATACCTACGAGAGAGGGGGCCAGGCGAGGGATGCCATGCTGAGCTGGCTACCTGGGGCGGCGGGCAGACCTGGGCAGGGGGCAGGGTGCCAGCTGGATCTTAGGACTGCCACAGTGGAGCCAGTCCCCGTGGCTGATTCCCTGGCCTCCAGGGTCGGCCGGAGGGATCGGTCCACCACGAGCGACCCGGGACCCCAGCCTGGAGGGGTGGCGTGGAAATGGGTCTTTGGCATTTCTCACCAGGCCCTAGTTGAAGTACTGAGGACAGAGGAGAAGCGGCATGGCCTCTGCCCCCCACCCCACCCCAGGAGCAGGGGCTCCATGATGACCGGGGGAAGGGAGGGCAGCATCTGCCCGGCCGCAGCTCTGCCCGGCCCCGGATGTCCCCAGGGTGGTGGCTCTGCGGAGCCCTGGCGCAGCCCCCAGCCTGCGTCCCCCAGCCAGAGCAGGCAGCTCTGCAAAGGCTCCCGCAGAGGCGGCCAGCTTTGTGTCCTCTTGACTCTTTCCTCTTCTCTGAGCCAAGGGAAAGGGGGGCATGGCACGGGAGAGCGGCCCGGGACAAGGCAGCTCTGTCTCCCGCACTGGCCGCCCCGCTCGGCCCTGCCTGACCCCTCCCAGCCGTGCTCCCGGAAGCCTCCCACGGCAGGCCGGGCCGCCTGGCCTGCTGGGAAGCCCCCCCCCCCCGGGGCGTGGCGCAGGGCGGCGGGGCTGGCGGGATGCAGCTGCTGAAGGCGGACCTGTGCCCCGGGGGTCCGGGCAGCCCTGAGGGCGATGCCTGCCTTGGTGAGCCAGCGGAAGCAGGGCCTGGGGACACTGGAGTCTGGACTCTCCGCCACTGAGGGCTCCCACAGGTGACACTGTTCACCTGTCCTGGGGGGTACTGAGCTGGTCCTGCCCGGACTGTGCCTGTCTTCTGGAATCTGTCTCGTGGAGCTGGTGAGGGACAGATGTCTTTCCAGAGCCCAGATGGACAGATATGCGTCCCGTGTGGCTTGGGGTGGGGGAGAGGCTCCTGGGCTGGGAGGGTGAGCTGGAGGAGGCGGGGAGGCGCTGGTGTGGTGCGGACGCGGCCGGGGCAGGGCCTAGTGGATGTGGGATTTTCATGCACGTCCCAGTGGGCAGTGGGCTGGGCATCATTGTGCGCATGGGGGGGTGGTGTGCCCCGGTGTGGCTTGGTCAGTGTCGGGGCTGGCGCCAGCCGGGTGGGAGGCAGGTGCCCAGGACTCAGGAGCGCCTCTTCCTGAGAGAACACATGGATTTCACGTGACGGGGGCCAGAGCGCTGCTGGCCGAGCCTCCCTCCGCCGGCCTTCCTTCTCAGCACAGCTCCCACGCCTGCTTCGGGGACAGAGGCACCCCTGTGCAGCTTCCGGGCCGCCCTCCTCCCACAGCATGCCCTCCCGCTCTCGCTCAGGACCTTCTGCACACCCTCCGCCTGCTGGGCCCTGCCCACGGCTGCCCTGGCACAGGCCCCACGGGACACACACCCTTGGGTCCCTTTGCCACCTCTGGGTCAGGTGCTTGCGTGGAGGGGCATCTGGGAGTGCCTCAGTACCCCACCTGTGGGACTGGGCGCAGTTCCGTCTGGGGGAGGAGCCGGGGGGGACCATGCAGCAGGGGTGCAGTGCATCTGGGAGGGAGCTGGCTCCCAGCAGCCCCAGGGCTGGGGGAAGCTGCATCGTGGCACACGGAGGGACAGGAGGGACATTCCCGGGGGAGACACAGGTCCTGGAGGGGCGAGGATGGCGAGGGGCGCCCCCTGGGATGGCTGGCCGGGACAGGCTGGCCCGGAGGCTTAGGTACCCCCCCAGGTCAGAAACTATTGATAGCTGCTGACCATGCGACTGTCCAACTCAGGAGGGGGCGGGCTGTGCCAGGGAAGTTTCCAGGACTTGCCCTTGATGGGAGGGACAGGAAACAGAGCCAGAGGACCGGGGCCTGAGGCTCCTTCCAGACAGAGGGTGCATTGAGCTGGGCCTAGCAGGCCTCCACCCCGCAGCCAGGCGGTCAGGCCTCGCGCAAGAGGGCGTCCAGGCTTCTGCACAGCCGGGACGCGGTGAGGGCGGCAGGCGGCTCAAAGCCTCTGACAGCACTGAAGGCCCAGACGAGGTGGGAAACCGAGTCTTGCCCCCGGGATTCCCAGGGGCTGCGAAGAGACAGGCCCGTGCCAGCTTGCCGTGCGGGGTGGAGTGGGCTGTCCCGGGGTCTGGTGAGTGGAGGCCCGGCGGCCCCTGGAGCAGACTTGCCCCCAGTGACCCGCAGCGTGCCCGTGTGGGGAGGGATGCGCGCTGTGCGGTTTGGGGTGGTGATGTCGTTTCTTCCTCAGACCTGCTTTCCTAGCCTGGGAGTGGGCATCGAGGACCCCTGGCCCCCATCCGTGCTGTCCCCTCAGCCACTCGCCTCCCAGTGCCTGATGGGCAGGCCAATTCGGAGCCACACGGATGGCCGAGGTGGGGCAGACAGCCCGGATCTGGGGTGCTCGTGTGGAAAGCTCGGAAGCAGTGGCCGGCCCTGCCCCGGGTGCTCCGCTCACACCGGCCTGCGCCGCCCAGACGCCCGGCCCTGCCCTCGGCGTGGCCACTGGGACACAGAGCTGGCTTCCTTCGCGCCCCAGGCAAGAGGAGTCCCAACCACCCCCACGTCCCCTCCCATCGTCCTGCCCTGAGTCACTGCCTGACTGTGACGAGTAGGCCTCTGCCTGGGGCTTGTCTGGCGTCAGCAGGCGGGAGGCAGCCCCCTGGCTACCTGGGGCTACCCTGGGATCCCAGGTCCTTGTTCTTGTTCTCTCTACACAACCATCTTTTCAGGACACCCACTGTTTAAACTGAGAGCATGGACAGGCTGGGAGTGCTGGCAACTGGGTCTGGCGTGGGTCTTCATGCCATCACGATAACAGCTTGGCCCATCCAGAGCCACCACAGCCATACCCCAGCCCTCTCATCTGCAGTAAGAGCAGCAGGGGCCGGGTTGGGCAGGACCCCTTCCCCAGGTCAGAGCTGAGGCATGGACTCCCTGACTCCCAGTCTCAGACAGCCACCACCCACCCGCCCCGCTGCTCTCCTCTGCGGGGCGGGGCCCTGGGGGCCTGGGCCTCCCCGGAGATGCACAGGGCACATTGCGGACAGGGCAGAGCCTGGAGGTCCCGGCTGCCCGGCACTTCCAGTTCCTGCCCCCTGCCTGGCGTGTTGTCCCTTGCCTGGCTGGCTCTGCTCTTCCATCTCAAGCCTCCTCCTCTGAGACCAGTGCTGCCCACGGCCACGGGGGCCTTGGCTTGTCATTCTTCACCCCCCAGCTCCGGCCCAGTCTGGTGGCTGGCCTTGGCTTCCCTGTGCAGACAGGTCCTGCCCAGCGGCTCTCCCTGGACCTTCTGTCCAGGTGCTGCCTGTGTTAGCACTTGGTACGGGGGGAGCAGGCTAAACTGTGCCTGCCTCCAGGGACATGTTTGGAACAGAGGTTTGGGGTCCCACTGCAGGGCTGCCAAGGGCTCGCGGCAAGGGCTGGCGGCTGCAGCGGAGCCAGAGGTCGGGATCAGGGCTGCTCCTGCGAGGTGTGCCGGGGTATGTGCGGGGCATGCGGGCAGGAGGAATGCACAGGCTGCAGGCGGCACCGGGAGTAGTCAAGAGCCTGGACAGGACCCAGTGCCGGGAGCCCCGCAGTCACCCCCCAGGCCGCTCTCAGTCAGGCCTAGCCTCGCGCCCCCCCCCCCCCGGCCACCCCAGTGTAGCCCAGGGACACTGGACACAGCACTGCGGTCGCTGCTGTGAGCTGCTGGCTCCTGCGGCGTGGGCTGCCACACCTTCAGCCCCCAGGGCTCCAACCTGGGCCCGCTGGCCGGCACCACTGACCCTGTCTTGCTGTCTCCCAGGGGCCAGACCCAAGAGGACACAGCGGCTGAGTGCTGAGACCTGGGACCTGCTGAGGCTGCCCCTGGAGCGGGTGAGCTGAGCGGGGGCAGGGGGGCTGCGCAGGCGGGGGGGGGCGGGCTGGGGGGGAGCTGGTCCAGGGTAGGGGAGCCGGGTGGGGAGGGGGAGAGTGGGGGGTCAGGCTGGGGTAGGTGGACAGGGCTGGGATGAGCTGGGCTGGGGTGGGTAGTCTGGCTGGGGTGGGGAGCTGGGCCGGGGAGGGGAGCCGAGCTGCGGGGGGGTAGGGGCGGGGGGGGGAGCTGGGAGCTGGGCCAGGGCAGGGGAGCCGGGCGGGGAGGGGGGGAGTGGGGGGTCAGGCTGGGGTAGGTGGACAGGGCTGGGATGAGCTGGGCTGGGGTGGGTAGTCTGGCTGGGGTGGGGAGCTGGGCCGGGGAGGGGAGCCGAGCTGCTGGGGGTGCGTGGCAGGGGAGCTGGGCCGGGGCGGGGAGCCGAGCTGCGGGGGGGGGGGGTGGCGGGGAGCTGGGAGCATGGCCGGGGAGCTGAGCTGCGGGGGGGCACTGCAGGGGAACCGGGCCAAGGTGGGGAGCCGAGCTGGTGGGGGGGGGGCATGCTGCAGGGGAGCTGGGCCGGGGCAGATGGCTCAGGTGGGGACCAGCACCCTCAGTGGCGCTGTCTACTGTGAGCAGCGTGTTAATGGCCTCAATGTGTGGCATCTGCCCGCCCGGCCCCGCGCACTAGGAGACAAATGTTCTCAGTGGACTGCAGCCCTACGTTGGTCCATCTGCCACCAGCCTCGCCTCCCCCACATCCCCTGCTTCTTGCCAGCTGTGTGTCCCCAGGGAATGGCGGGACCTTTCCCATCCCCTGATCGGCCCCCATGCCTTGGTGGACCCGCCAGACCCTGTGGCTGAGGAGGAGGCAAAGCCTCCTGGTGGAGGAGCTGGTGGGGGTGTAGCAAGCCCCAGGCGAATCTAGGGGGTCAGCAAGCATCACAGCAAGAGTGGGTGCTCTGTTACCCCAAGGCAGCGTGCTGACCTCTCTGAACCTATGGTTCCTCCAGTTTAGCATTGGTTTGGGGTCTCACATGGGCCCAGGGACACCCAGTCATTGTCATTGCCTAGTGTGAGGTTGACATTTGGGGAGGTCAGCATCCCCAGCGCACGGACAGGCCTGCACCCTCAGACATCCACAGCGCCCCAGCCCCAGCCCACAGCACGGATGGCCCTGAAGCCCTTGGCTCCCTCCAGGCGGTTGAGCCCCCACCAATGGTCCGTGCCGCCATGGCTCCGGCACCTGCCCGGCCTTCTCTTTGGGGGCCTGGGACGGGCCCTCGGTTCAGAACTGCCCCGCCCACGCCCAGCCTGCTTCCCCCTCTCAGGAGCAGAATGGAGATACCCACCCACCAGGGGACTGGCAGGGACTGGGCAGGGACGCGCTCCCGCTGCCCGGGAGGAGCAGGAAGTACCAGGAAGGGCTGGACCCTGCTGAGAGGCGGCCCTGGGACGGCAGCCACTCCCCGCTGGACAGCGCCGATGTCCGGGTGCAGGTGCCTCGCTCGGTAGGTGGCTCCTCTCCTCAGCCAGCCCCGGGGGCCAGGCCAGGCCTGGCTGCTCAGGGAGGCCGAGGGCCCCTCCGCCGGTTCCGCCCCCCCCCCCTGCCCCCCGCCCCAGGCCTGGCACTCAGGGCCAGCTCCCAGGAGCACTCAGGTGGGTTTTTCTGTTCCAAGTGGGCTTGTTTCCATCCTGTCACCAGTCGGGGCTAGTACCCCCAGCGCTCAGGTGGCCTCGCTTTCTGCCCCTGGCCCCCTCCCTGGCCCCCAGACCTGTGTGTGGGTCAGGAGGGCCTGGCTACCCCTGCTCAGAGCCCGGCCGGCAGCCCCGCCCCCGGACAAGGCCCCTCCTCGGCCCTTTGGAGCTGGGGTGTGCCAGGGCAGGGTCGGCTGGAGGAGATGGCAGCCTGGCACGGGGCTCAGGCCCCTCCAGCAGGAGCTCCTGAGGCAGGCCGCAGCCAGCAGCCCCTGGGGGTTTCCAGGAGCCACGGTGCCGCGGGTTCAAGCCTGCCCACGTGCCGTGGTGCAGGGGAGGGGCCCCGGAGCAGACCAGCCAACGTGTTGCTGGGGTGTCTGTGCATGGCTGCAGAGCCGGGGGTGGGGTCCCTCCTTGCCCCACGTGCAAACGGCCCCACGCAGTGTCTGTTACCACTTAGAGGTGGAGACGGGGACACGGGCGGATGGCCAGGTGTGCGAATGGAAGGGGGAGGGACACGGACCAGCCGTGGCGGGACGGGCCCACGGCCCCTGTGCTCAGGGCTGGTGTCTCCAGGCGCCCAGACAGGGTGAGGGTCCAGGGACACAGGGAGACTGAGTCCAGGGTCAGAGATCAGCACTGGGCCCTGGAGCAGCGCACCTGGGCGCAAAGGGCCTAGAAATTCACCTAAAACGTGCCCCCCCCTTAACCACCTCCCAGCCGGGCGGGCGTGGGCACACCAGGTATTCTTAGTGCCAGGAGGCTGCCTGCAGCCCACCCTTCCCCGCACCCAGGGCTGCTCCCATCACAGGAAGACATGTGGCATGCTGGGAACGCGGAGGCCTCCTCTCCGAGTGCTAGGGCAGGCCCCATGGAGGGCACTGAGGTGAGCCTCCGTTTCCCGCCGGTGCCCAGAGCCACCGTCAGCAGGTGGCCCAGCCCCGTCCAGGGGAGGGGTTGGGCCACACTGCCCAGGCCAGGAGAAGGACAAGGACGAGTCTGTCTGAGCTGAAGGAAGAGCAGCGTCTCCCCTCCTGCGGCCCTGCCTTGGGAGGAAGCCCAGGGCCAGGCACGGGGCGGGAAGCAGACTTTCAAATCAGCTGTCCGCCCCCACGGCACAGCGTGACCACCCACTGGTGGAGGGGGCGCTGCTGGAGCTCAGCTCGGGATCCAGTTCTGTGTTTATGGAGTGTGTGTGTGTGTGTGTGTGTGAGAGAGAGAGAGAGAGAGAGAGAGAGAGAGAGGAGAGGCAGGGAGCGAGGGCGGGGGCGGTGCTGGGAGGAGAGGGCCCAGCCCTCACCCTGGCTCCTATTTAAGTGTCAGGCAAACACCGTAGTTCCCAGCAGTGGCAGTGGGGCGGCGTTTGGCACTCCGGGCAGGTGGCGGCGGCCGCGCGGGGCCCGTTGGCATCCTGCCTGGGCTGCACGTGGCTGACAGCCCCGCCGAGCTCCTGACTGCTGCTGCTGGAAGAGCCCGTGATCCCGCGTGAGTGTGGGTCCCCGCAGAGCGGAGGCTGGGGCCCTGGGGCCCTTTTGGCCAAGGTGGTGTGGTCCCAGCCAGCACCATAGCTGCCAGGCTTCCACTAAAGCAGAAGAGGTTACGGTCAGACTTCAGCAGGAACTCAGAGCTTCAAGGGGGAAGGAGGCAGGACTTGGGGGAGGGGAGGTGTTCCCCACAGAGGAAGCTGTGTCTAGGCCCCCAAGGTGATCCTCCCGCCATGGGGACTGAGCCGCCTCCGGCTGTCCGGCACTCCCTGTGCAGTGCTGGGCCCGGCTCACGCAGGAGGGGTACCTGCTGCTGGAGGGGGCTCTGGGCTCGGGGACGGGACAGCCGTGGGCATGGGGACACAGGTGCCAGCCTCAGCCCCGAGGTGGCTGGGTCCAGGAGGGTCCTCAGGGTAAAGCTGCTGTGGCTCAGCAGCCCAGGGACGTGCCCGGGGCAGGCAGGCCTGGGCCGCGGGCTGGGGCGCAGCGTGGGCAGATGGAGGGGACTCCAGCGCAATCCCATGGGTCTCCGTGGGGTGCCAGCCCCTCTGGCCACCTCTGCCTGGGCCCGCAGCGCCTGCCAGGCTCGGTGCCAGACCTCCCATGCAGAGGGACACATCCTGGGGGGTCCCAGGCTCATCCTGAGTGCCCGGAGCCCAGTGGGGTCTCCCCACAGATGTGCCCTGCCTGCCCTGCCTGCAGCGTCCTCTGCTGGGACCTCTGCTTTCAGAGAGCTGAGACCAGTCCTCCACCAAGGTCCCAGGTCTGCTGGCCTTGGCAGGTCACACGGCCCCTGCATGTGGGGCAGTCTTGGGCACTGGGCACTTGGGGTGGCCTTGGTCTGTGGTCCATTGAGGCCTCCAGTCATCTCCAAGTGGCCGGCTGGGGCAGGCGGGCAGGCGGGCAGGCCAGAGCACACCCTACCCACATGGCCCGCAGGCCCCAGAGAGGCAGACAGAGGCAGAGTGGGCCTGTGGTGACCCTGGCCCTGAGCGTTCCCAGGAGACCATGGATGTGTAAACTGAGGCCCCGGACGGGTCAAGCTTGACCAAGGTCGCCTGGCACCTGGGCTCAGAGGCCGAGGGTCTCCACCTCCATCCTGCCCCCTCCTCGGACAATCGTGTGTCTCAGAGCACCCCCACTCCCATGCAGACCCCTCTGGGGGGCCGGCCTGTGCCTCAGTGGTCCACTCCGGGCTGAGTTAGCCCCTGCTCAGAGACCAGATTAAACTCCTGCCCAGCTGCCCACTCCCCAACAGCCACGCTCAGAGTTCCTGCTGCCACCCATCCGCCCAGGGCCCCAGGTCCCGGCACTGTCTGTGGGAATGCAGGGAGGGGCTGGCCAGACCCCGGAGGCAGGGACCCCACATAGCAGGAAGCCCCAGCTTCTCAGAGGCTCTGGGCAGGAGGGCAGCCGTCATTCTGAGGACTTTCCAGCTGCCCGTGGACTCCGCCTTCTGCCCCTTCTTCCCGCATGTGGAGGTCCAGGCTCTGCCCTCCAGCCTCACCAGGGTAGGGGGAGGTGGTGTGAGTGCTCCCTCTCACACCCCAGGATCTGGGCTCACTGGCTGCTGCCCCCTGGGCCTGCCTGCTGGCCCAGGGCCTTATAACTGTGTTCCCAAAGACAGAGAAGGAAGAACATAGGAGCCCTGACCTGCCCGTCCCTGTGGTCTGGCCGGCCACCGCAACGAATCTCCCATGGCTGGCCAGGCCTGCTGCCCGCCCAGGCACGCGCCTGCGGCCTGAGCAGCGCCATGCTCAGGTGGACTAGGTGGAGGCTGCCAGGCCCTCGAGGGGGAGTGGCCGGGGGTCAGCCAGGGGTCGCTTAGGTTGAAAACGGGAGAGGCAGGCCCAGGCAGGGGCAGTGTAAGGCACGGGGGTGCTGAGGCCCGGCCCGCGGCGCAGGGGCGTGGAGCGGGTGTGGGCACGGGGCGCCCGGGCAGCAGGGATGGCGTCTGGGAGCCGAGGGGCTGCGCTGACCCCCCGGTGCCCTGCAGAGCGTCCCCAGAGCCCCCTCCTCCGACGAGGAGTGCTTCTTTGACCTGCTGAGCAAGCTCCAGAGCAGCCGCATGGATGACCAGCGCTGTCCCCTAGAGGAGGGGGCTGCAGAAGCCACCGCTGCCCCCTCCCCAGAGGAGAGGGCGGGTGAGTGCGGGGGAGGGACAGGGCCTACATCCCCCGCCCCCCTCCGTGGCCTCTCAGTACTGCCCCTGACAAGCCGTGACAGGCCAGCTGCGGCGCACCCCTCCCGGGAGCAGCCCCCCACGAACCCCCACGCTGCATCCCGGGAAGCGCGTAATTATCCCGCCCTCTGGAGCACGCATGGGCGCACGGCTGCCTCCAGCATGTGGGAGGCCAGGCTTTCTCCTGTCACCTCCTGGAAACCCAGGAGGTGGATGTGGGCACCATCCCCGGGGCCACCGGGGCCTGTGTCCCCAAGAATTCATCAGGCTGAGCTGGCCTCAGAGACCAGCACTTCCAGCTCCCCACCCCCCTGCCCGGGCTGGCCGGGCAGCCCCTCCAGCGCCCCCCTCTGCCTCCCACCCCTGCAGCTCAGCCGTCCATGACAGCCTCCCCGCAGACCGAGGAGTTCTTCGACCTCATCGCCAGCTCCCAGAGCCGCCGCCTGGATGACCAGCGGGCCAGCGTGGGCAGCCTCCCCGGGCTGCGGATCACCCACAACAACGTGGGCCACCTCCGAGGTGACGGGGACCCCCAGGAGCCCGGGGATGAGTTCTTCAACATGCTCATCAAGTACCAGGTGCGCCTGCAGCCTGGGAGGGGCGGCCCCGGATCTGAGAGGCGCGGGGGCCGTCGCCAAAGGCGGGGGGGGGGGGGGGGGGCTCCCAGTGTGAGTCAGTCCCTCCGTCTCAGGCCATGCCCAGCCAGCCACTGGACTTCAGCAGGTGCTCAGGCTAGCCCTCCCCTCCCCAGAGGGAAGGTGCCAAGACGGCGGCCTTGGGACGCCGCGGCTCGGGTGGCCACCTCCTTCGGTGTGGGGCTGCGGGTCCCACGCAGCTCCCCCGCCTGGGCAGAGGAAGCCAAGGTCCCCGCCGCTCAGTTGAGGACCCACACGATGGCGGAAAGCAAGGGCAGACGCAAAGCCAGAGCAGGGCCAGCAGGGTGGGGCGGGTGAGGGGCGGTGACCGGAAGCGCGGTCCAGTGGCCTCCAGACGGGGAGGCACGCCGTCGTGGGGTTTGGGGTCAGGCGACGCGGTAGCGAGGCTGGGGTCGGGTGGCTACAGCTACGCCGGCTGCCAGCAGCGGCACAGTTCCAGATCTGATGTTCGTTCCACAGAGGAGACCAAACCACAGCCCGGGGTCAGCCATCCAGAGAGCTGCCTCTAAGCCAGCCCCTCCCAAGAAGCCCAGAGCCCCCCGTCCACTCGCACGCATGCGCCGGCGACTGCACAAGCTCCCGTCCCTTCTGCTCCAGGCCCTTCCGAGGAGCCCGGGCACACCCGGGCCGCCCGGCCTCTGTGCCAGGACAGGCAGGGGCAGTGGGCCGCCTGGCCCTCACAGGACCCTGGGGTGCTCCCCGCGGCCGGGGCTGGAGCTTCCGGGGTCAGTCTGGGGGCAGCGTCGGGTTCAGGTGCCAAACTGAGACCACTGCGCTCAGCCAGTCCTTGGGGGTCGGCAGGCTTTGGGGCGGGCTAGGGCGGACCCAGTCTCCTGGGCCTGGCTTGTTCCAACCAGCAGGTATCATTTGGACTTTCTTGTGTGGACTAGTCCCAAACTCTTGGGGGGGGGGGGTGAGACCCCAGGAGGTATCGGAACGCAGTTCTACCCTGGGGCCAGGCAGGTAGACACAAGGAGGCCCGAGATGGCCCGATTAGATTCACCTAGATCAGAGAAGTCGCCCGCTTTGGGGCCCAGGCCACTGCCCTGGGGCTGTTGGGGGCCCCCTGACCACTGGGCTCCAGGACAGGCCCCCCGGGTCACCGTCCTGCACACATCTGTCCAGTCCTCCAGGATTGATGACCAGCGCTGCCCGCCGCCCGACGTGCTGCCCCGGGGCCCCACCATGCCGGACGAGGACTTCTTCAGCCTCATCCAGAGGGTGCAGGCCAAGCGGATGGACGAGCAGCGCGTGGACCTCTCCGGGAGCCCCGAGCAGGAGGCCGGCGGGCCCGGCGGGCCCCCCGAGCCCCAGCAGCAGTGCCAGCCTGGCACCAGCTAAGACCTTCCTCCCCCACCCACAGCCAGGCCTGCCCGCCCCCCGCTCCGGGCCTCAGGTCCACGGTGGCCACGAGAGCCCAGGCCCTTCCTAGTGAGCTGGGTGCTGGGTGTGCAGCCCGCAGGGCATCTGCCTGCCTTCGGCACGGTGCAGGCCAGGGCCGCCATGCTAGGGGGGTGTGCTCCGTTCCACACGGCCAGGCTGGCCCTCAGCATGTTGACCCCACATCCCGGTGCTGCCCAGACCTGACCTCCCCCCCCCCCAGGCTTTGTCCTGCCCCACCAAATGTGAAAACCTGCCCTGGTCATCCCTGCCACACACAGGGGCTCTGGAGTCTTCTTGGGCTCTGGAGACATGGGTGTGTTCTGTCCCCAGCTGGTCCTGGGGTGCTCATGCAGGAGGCCCACTCTGTGCCCTCTGCCTCGGCCCCAGAGCAAGGCCCTGCCTCAGCTTGAGGACACGGCTGCCGGGCAGCCACAGGGCAGTGGGGCAGGCAGGTGCCCACCATATTGGTATGCTGTCCTGGGCCCCGAGGGCCTTAAAGCCACAGCGCTTGGCCCTGTCTGCAGAGCAGGAGGGAGGGGACAGAGGCTCCAGTATCTCAAGTCCTTCAGCTCGGCCAGCCCCGAGGCCAGGGACACACATGGGGCCTGGCCCTAGGGTCCAGGCCGGCAGTGGGCACTGTGGCACCAAAGAGGGACTGAGCTTAACTGGGTCCCTCTGAACCCCCCAGCACCCTCGCCAGTGAGGGGAGAGGGCGTCATGGCCTTTCCAGGGAAGGGTCCAGGCCCTGTGTGTGTTGAGTTGGCTGCAGGGCACCGTACGTGGGACCCAAGACTCAGGCAGGACCTGTGTAGCCCCAGGGGGCAGGCCACGCAGGGACCCACGGGCAGCACCTCCAGCCTGTGCCCACTCCACTTCCTGAGCGGGAGGGGCAGGGCGCCTCAGGGCCAGCCCCAGACTGGCAGGGACCCTGCGTCCAGCACCACCCGGTGTCACCGCATACTTGAACGCACATGGGTATTTATTGCTCACGTTTGCCATGTGGTCAGCAGCCCTTTCCAACCCGAGAGGTACGTTTCTGGTTTTCCCCCAAAAATAAAGTCTGCCAAATGAATGTGACTCCCGCTGGGACTTGTACTGGGGGTGAGGTGGGTCCCCCAGGGGCCCCGGCCAAATGAATGTGACTCCGCTGGGACTTGTACTGGGGAAGCCAGGATAGATTCTCCCCCTCCCCACCCCGGCACGTGCGCGCACACACACACACACACACACACACACACACACACACACACACACACGAGCCCAGAGGGTTCCTCTGACCTGAACACAGCCCCCGACCTCAACACAGTGCCTACCAGCACTGAAGCCTCGCCCCACCTGCCAATTCCCAGAGGGGGCCCAGGGCGGCTCAGGGGTTACGCAGTCCCCTCCCACCAAAGCCCACAGGTCCCAAGCCAGGACTAACACCACTGGTCTCCATGCCCCTCCCTCTTTGTCTAAGCTGCCCAGGGACAAAGGGTAGAGGTCAGATGAGGCAGCAGCAAGCATCGTCCTGTGGCTGACCACATGGCCTGCGCCCCCCCACCCCCCGCCCCCAGCCCTGTGGCTGTGCACACGGCTGGGCCCCAGCCAGGAATCTCCTCCGTGGAGACCCCAATTCAGCTGGTCCAGACAAGCAGCCTGGCTCATCTTCGGTGCTTGTGAGACACCCCAGATCTGACCTTCCGGAGAGAGAGTCCCAGCCTGAGGCCACAGGCGCAGCCCAGGGAGGGGCAGCAGAATCCAGGCCCAAGCCGCCGCTCCAGCCCCAGAAGTCTCCACGGGGGGACAGGCCTGAGGCAGTGTGGTGGCCAGGAAGCCGCCAAACTTCCAGACAGTTGCTGCTCAGGTGTGGGGAGACCAACGGGAGGAGGCGGCTGCCCTGGAAAGGCAGGTGCTCAGAGGAGGACACGCCCACCCCACCACAGGGCCGCGTGGCAGTGCTGGGCTGGCGGGGCGCAGGGGTGTGGTTCCCACAGAGAAGGACATGGGGGAAACAGGCTAGCATCGGCTGCGTAGAGCTGGAATAGCGGCCCAGCCTTGAACCCACAGCAGGCCGGCCCACAGGCTCTCGGGGTGTTTTGTGGGAGGCAGGGCTTGCAGTGAGGCCCTCACAGGTTTGCGCCCACATGGAAGCCCCAGAAGTAGAGCAGCAGAAAACAGAAAAAAAAAAAAAAAAGGCCCAGGGAAGGGGGGTGGGGGGGAGACACATGGAGACAGAAAGGGTGGGCGAGTGCCCTCATACCACTCAATGTCCGTATGTGACAATGGTGCCAGGAAATTTGAGGGCTGGGAGAGAGGGGGATCGACGGAAGGGTTGGCAGCGATCAAGATGCACTGTGCTCAACCTGACGTGCTGAACTGAAACCCTTTGTACAACTAGACGGTGAAAATAAAGAAGATGCAGCAAAGACACACATCCAAGCAACAGGCTTCAGCTTCTCCAACTTGGATCCATTCAGTCCGGTCAGAGGACCCAGGGAAGAGGCGGCTGGGCCCAGCCTGTGCCCACTGGCCTCCCAGGAAACTGCAGCTGGTCCCTGTGCCCTCGGTGCCCTCCACAGAGCAGCAGGCGGAGGCGGGGGGCTGGCTCAGCCTCCAGGAAGACAGCTCCCACAAATGGCACAGGAGGCACTGGGTGGGAATAATAGCAGGGTGTTTGCCCAGGGAAGGACAGGGGGTAATCAGACCGAGGTGCACGCAGCCACACAGGCAGCCTCCCACGCCAGGCAGCGCAGGGGATCACTGCAGGGTCCCGAGGGGATGGAGCCACATCGTGTCCCTGTCCTGCTTGGCTCAGCTCTGCTCAGCGGCACCCCCACCCCCTCCGGTCCCAGGTCTCCCCCCCAGACTCGCTGGTGTTATGTTGAAGATCACGCGGCCCAGCACACTTCTAGAAACAAACCGTCCAGCGTCTGCTCACTTCCCTAAACACAGGAACATCCTGAGGGCCAGTCAAACAAAAGCAGAGACAGAACACACGGCTGAGGAAGGCAGGGGACTCGCCTGTCTGTCCAATGCGTTAGACCCCCCCACCCCCGCCCATCAGGCAGCTCCAGAGACACCCCCACACACACCCCTCCCCGCCCCAGCTCCAAGTCCTCTCTGCTTGGCCACTGGAATTTGCTATGACCGAGGACCAGGGCCAAGGCTGGCCCTGGTTCATGGGGAGGAGCCGCCTGTGCGGGGCAGAGGACAGCGGGCGACACATCCTCTAATTGCAGCCAACCCCCTGCCCAGGCCCACTGCAGGCAAGCACTGATGACACCTCTGCAGTGGGGAGGGGGTCTTGTAGCCACAAAGAGAGGTCACGGGGGAGTCATTCTGACTCCAGGAAAGACAGACAGACCCAGCGCATGAAGGTGACGTTTGTTTACTGACAAGAAGCAGGCAGAGTCTGAGAGGCCGGGACTGATGGAAGCATCTTTGTGGAAGGCAGGAGTCCACAGGCAAGCACCATGCAAGTCATCTCTGCTCTGTCTGGCTGGGGTGGGCAGGATCCTCACCTTCACCCTCTTCTGGGGCAGTGGGGGAGCTGGAAGCCCCCCCAGGCTCCAAAGTCAGTTCCAGAGCTCCTTCGCCAGCCACCCGGCGTACTTTCTCCCCTTTGGCTGCCAGGATCTCTTCAATGTTCCTAACAGACAGGGAGGCAGCATTACCCCTACACTTGACCCCTAAAGAACATCCTATGAGCCAGGTGCTGTGGCTCACGCCTGTAATCCTAGCTACCCAAGAGGCTGAGATCTAAGGATCATGATTCAAAGCCAGCCCAAACAGGAAAGTCTATGAGACTCCTCAATTAGCCAGCAAAACACCTGGAAGTGGAGCTGTAACTCAAGTGGTATAGCACTAGCCTTGAGTGAAAAAGCTCAGGGACAGCACCCAGGCCCTGAGTTCAAGCCCCTAGACCAGCACAAAGAGAAATAAAGAGAAACACCTCATGTCTAGCTCAAGCCAGAAGCAATTTCTAAGGTGCAGGTGGCATCAGAGCCGTGTGAATCTTCACAAACCCCTCCCTGCGTGACTGCAAGCAAGGTTAACCTCAGGAACCAAGAAACAAACATAGGCTGCCATCTCCCTTGCTGGGAGCACCGCTGGGGGCACCGTGGTCCTCCACGCCTGCCCGCCCTCCAGGCCCTTCTCGAAGCCCAGGTCTGACAGCACTATGGCCAGGCCCCAGCAGTGCATTAACAGACAACCTTGCAGGACTGCAGGAGCTGCCCCATCCTGTCCCATCCCGGCCACAAGGACATGGAGACAGAAGTTACAGTGTATGGCCCCAGCCCTCAGCCAGGGGCAAAGAGGGCAGCTCCTGACAGATGGGGTACAGAACAGATCCACTCCAGAAATTACCAAAACCATCAGAAGCATCCAAGAGGAGCCCAGTTGGCCTAAAGTGTACTGAGACATTTGGGAGGGTACCCACAGAATACCACAAAGTTATGCATGGTCTATCTGAAATCCATGTCCTGTCCAGACAAGATGGTGGGGCTGCCCAGGTAGGATCCAGAACTCAAGCGGGGTGAGGTGTCTCAGGGAGGCGGGCGTGGGCTGCTGAATGGACTCTTGGACGAAAATGAGGGCCTGTGCTGGGGTACAGCCCGGGCTCTGCGGGCCGGTCTCACCTCTTCCCGTCCAGGTCAGAGAACCAGCCCAAGTTGTCGGCGATGATGTGGTGGTTCTGGCAGCCCGGGCAGGTCACGATGACCACACCCCGGTGATAGGCTAGCTTTGAGATGCGCTTGGAGGACCGGGTCTCACAGACCTGGCTGAGAATGAGGATGCTCAGGCGAGGAGCCCACGGGGTAGCTCCACCCCTTCATGAGGCTCCACCCCTTCACGAGGCCCCGCCCCCAGGCAGCCTCTAGGAAGGCCTCTGGGAAGACCGCACCCAGGGCGACCCCACCCCCTCACTCCTCGGGCCCCGCCCCTCCGGGAAGACTCTGCCCCCCTCACCTCAGGCCCCGCCCTCCGGGAAGACTCCGCCCCTCACTCCTCGGGCCCCGCCCCTCCGGGAAAGCCCCGCCTCCTCCCTCGGGCCCCGCCCCTCCGGGAAGACTCCGCCCCTCACTCCTCGGGCCCCGCCCCTCCAGGAAGATCTGTCCCTCACTCCTCGGACCCCGCCCCTCCGGGAAGATCCGCCCCACTCTTCGGGTCCCGCCCCTCCGGGAAAGCCCCGCCTCCTCCCCTCGGGCCCCGCCCCTCACTCCTCGGGCCCCGCCCCTCCGGGAAAGCCCCGCCTCCTCCCCTCGGGCCCCGCCCCTCCAGGAAGACCCCTTTCCCCCCTCTCCGCCCTCCAGCCGGGTCCCCGGCGCCGGGTGCACCGGCTCGGTCCCGACGTGCACCCACCTTGCAAGTGTAGACGAGCTGGTAATGCGCCGCCTCTACGCGCCCCAGCGCCGCCGCGGGCCCCGGTCCAGAGGTGCAGCGCCGCCAGCCCCAGGCCCACCGCCTCCTGGAGACCTCCGTGCGCGCCCCCCGGCCCCACAGCCTCCTCAGGCCGGGCCCTCGGGTCCGCGCACCTCCCAGCAGCGCCGGCACGCGGCCCAGCGCCATCCGCAACATCCCGGCAGCGTCCCCCGGCCCCGCCCCTCGCGGCTGAAGCCGAGCCCGCCATCTTGGAGGAGGGCACGTGGACGGAAGCGCCTATTTTGGGCTTCCGCTCGGAGGCGTCACGCTCGCATCCTATAGCGCCCCCTGGTGCCGCCCTGCGGTGTGACGCCGCTTCCCGCGCCCTCCGCGCCCCGGACAGGCAGTGGCGGCGCCCGGCCCCGCGCCCCCCGCGTCCCCCGCGCCCCGGACAGGCAGTGGAGGCGCCCGGCCCCGCGCCCCCCGCGTCCCCCGCGCCCCGGACAGGCAGTGGCGGCGCCCGGCCCCGTGCCCCCAGCGTTCCCCGGACAGGCAGTGGAGGCGCCCGGCCCCGCGTCCCCCGCGCCCCGGACAGGCAGTGGCGGCGCCCGGCCCCGTGCCCCCCCGCGCCCCGGACAGGCAGTGGCGGCGCCCGGCCCCGTGCCCCCCGCGTCCCCCGCGCCCCGGACAGGCCGTGGCGGCGCCCGGCCCCGCGCCCCCCCCTCCGTGTCCCCCGTGTCCCCCGCGCCCCAGACAGGCAGAGCTGACGCCCGGCCCCGCGCCCTCCGCGTCCCCCGCGCCCCCCCGTGTCCCCCGCACCCTGGACAGGCAGTGCTGGCACCCGGCCCCGCGCCCCAGACAGGCAGAGCTGACGCCCGGCCCCGCGTCCCCCGCGCTCCCCGTGTCCCCCGCGCCCCGGACAGGCAGTGGCGGCGCTCGGCGGTGACTTTATTTGCGGGCTGCACGCGCAGCGCGAGTACAAGGCTTGCGGAGCCCACAGCGGGCGCGGGGCTTGGCGGGCTAGGAGCCCTCGGCGTCGGTGTTGTCGCTGCCCGTGGTGTTGCCCGCGTCCTCCTCGCCCCGCCGCCAGCCGTTCTGCGCCTTCCGCAGCGCGCGCTTCCTGGAAAGGCCGGCAGTGGGCGGGGGCGCGCGCGCGGGCCGCGCCCCCAGCCCGCACCCCGTCACCCGCACCTGCGGTAGTTCTCGAAGCTCTCCTTGAGCCGCCGCCGCTCCTTCTCCGGAGGCTCGCCGCTGCCCGGCCCCGCGTCCTGCAAAGGAGAGGCCCGCGAGTGGACGCCCTGCCCTTCCCCGGCCTCGACCACTGCGCCTGGGGCCGCCCTTCGGCCCGAGTGGCCGGGCACCCTCCGCCCGGGACCCCGCTACTGGGCAGCCGGCTGCGGCGCGCACCTGTCCCGGTGAGACGCCCAGCACCCCCCAAGTCCCCACACCTGCGGCTCTGCCCCAGAAAGCGGGGGACTCCGCGCTCCGAACACTGCCCGCGGCCTCCAAGCAGAGCCGTGGGGGCCTCACGGGGGCCAGGGGTCCAGAGGGAGTCGCTCCCAGCATGGGGTCAGCCGCTGAGGCCGGGTGAGGGGCCCCCGGGCAGCCTTACCTTCTGCAGAGCCACGAGGGGCTGCTCTGGGCTCTCACGGCCTGCCAGGCTGCCTGAAACGAGAGCTGTGCCCGTGGGTCCTGCCCACCGCGACCCCCGGCCCCCTGCCCGGCGGCGCACCTCCTGGGCCAGCTGCGGGGCCTCCGGCCTGCTCCCCTCTGTCCACCTGGTGGCACCAGCGTAGCCCTTGCTCCCTCCTGCCCGCTCCTCCTGGGCTGGCAAAAGGATCCTGACCCCAAGCCTGGCCAGGTTGAGCCAAGCCCCTCACAGGGGCTCCTGGGGGGGAGCAGCACAGTGGAGGCCCCAGGAAGACCAGTCCTCAGTCCCTTGGTGGAAGGTGCTGGCAGCCAGCTGCACGCAGACCTGGTGTGCACGCAGACCTGGTGTCCATACAGACCTGCCCTCCAGCCTCCCTTGGTGACACCGGTGGCTTCTTGGGTGCCCGTTTGGGCTCAGCAGCCTCAAGTTCTCGTGTTTGGGGCTGGGGCAGGTGGCCAGGCCCTCACTTCTGCATCTCCTGCCACTTCTTCCCCTTTTGCCTCTGCTTAGAGGCTGAGGTCGGCCTGGCTGCAGAAGTCTGTCTGGTTTCCTATGTAACCTTCCAGGGGTCCCTCCTCCTTCCACTGGGCCTCCCCCTCCCCTCACCCCAGCCCTTCAGAGAAGACCTTTCTCCAGCCCCAGGCTACCTCCACACACACTGTGTGTCTGTGGCAGCCTGAATGGCTATGTTGGGGTTACAGGCATGAACCACCAAGCCCAACTACAATGCCCAGCCTGTCCGATGTCCTTGCTCTGCCCCGTGATGCAGAGGGCAAACCCCTCACCTTTGTCTGACAGCTGGGTGTCCTCCAGGTCCTGAGGCAGAGAGAGCTTCAAAGACAAGACAGGCCAGGGGTTAGGCTGTTCTTAAGCTGCCCCTGCCCTACTCTAGGCAGGACCTGAGCTGTGCAGTCTCCTGGCTCTCAGCTGGACACAGCCATCACTATCAAAGCTCTGCAGGGCCATGAAGCTCCTGCCAGAAGCAACTATGCTTGCCTTAGTTTACCCCAAGCAATCAGGCCAGTGCTCTTCTTCCAACCAACCCAGAGCAGGACCAGGGGTGGGGGGAGGAGAGAGAAAGCAAGTGTGGGGTGTGGTCCAGGGGAGGCCAACCCCTCCTGGGGGGGCCACACTCACCTCCTGGGAGTTCCGGGGTGAGCTGTCTTCCAGGTCAGAGCTCTGTGGCCACAGGAAAGGGAGCGTATCAGCAGGCTGTGGGGTCCTGCGTCTGGGCCGGGCCGGCCTGGGTATGGGGGGGCCTCAGCCCTGCCCTCTAGGGAGTCCTGCCATATGTCAGCCACACTAGGACCCCCGTACAGACTGCCTGTCCTCCTTGACACCTGTACCCCACCAGGCCCCCTGCAGGCCACCACCTGACCACATTTGCTGCTTGGGCCTTGAGCTGTGTCTGCAGCCCTCACCCCACCATGCAGAGGGGACTTGTGAGAGTGAGTCAGCTCCACAGCGGGGAAAGGGGTCAGGAAGATCCACGGTCTTGCCGAGGCCACCAGCGGGACATTGGCCACGCAGGCAGGAACCGTGGGCGTCCCATCGCTACGTGGTTCCTCTCGGGGATGTGTTGGCCTCTGCATCCCACCGAATGCCCTCACGCCCCAGGCAGGGCCATTCCCCCCAGGCCTCCCACACCCAAGGCCCACCAGGACAAGCGAGTCCAGCTGCTGCTGCTTGAGCCTGCCCTCGGCGGCCAACAGCCGGCCCTCACACTGGAACAGCTGCAGCTGGAGCTCATCCGCCTTCTCGCCCAGCTCCCGGACGCGCTTGCGCAGCTGGTCCTTCTCCTGCAGGCTCTGGGCACACTGCGCGTGCAGCTCCTCGCGGCCGGCCATGGCCTGTAGGGACGGCACAGGGCTCTCCTCAGAGGCACCCTCCCCCTCTCCTTGGCTCCTGGATCACCTTCCCCAGCACAGCCTCGGCCCAGCAGAGGCCCTAGGGAACAGAGCAGCCCAGGGGCTGCCAGCGCTGGCCCATGCAGCCTTGTCTTGGCTCCCTTTGGTTCTGCTCAGACCTAACTGGCTTTGGAGAGATTGGCAAAGTCATGAAGGCTCATGATGGATGTGGACAGTTTTGTTTTGTTTTTTTATTGGTCGTGGGGTCTGAACTGGGCCTGGGCGCTGTCCCTCAGCTCTTCAGCTCAAGGCAAGCGCTCCACCACTTGAGCCACAGCACCATTTCCAGTTTTTTCTGCTTATGTGGTGCAGGGCCTCATGCACACAAGACAAGCACTCTACCACTGAGCCAACTTCCCAGCCCAGATTTTTTTTTTTTAAAGCACACACAAAATCTTCATGAGCCAAGAACACTCAGGATGGTCACTGGGGACCTGGGAGACCTGCAGAGTCTTCCTGTGGACAGTCAGTAAAGGTTTATACCCCACCTATGCATGCATTTAATGAAGTTTGGATGCTGGGGGTATCAAGAACATGATTGTTGATGGCTTTTTAGGAGTGTAAAGTGGCTCATGCCTGTAATCCTACTACTCAGGAGGCTATCTGAGCATCACAGGTTGAAGCCAGGAAAGTCTTTCAGATTTAAAAAGTTTTTAGGGCTGGAAAGGTGGCTCAGTGGTAGAGTGCTAGCCTTGAGCTGAATTACTGAGGGACAGCGCCCAGGCCCAGAGTTCAGGCCCCATGACCGGACCCAAATAAAAAAGTTTTTTGTTTTTTTGTTTTCTTATGTGGTGCTGAGGAATCAAACCCAGGGTCTCAGGCATGCAAGGCAAGTGCTCTACCACTGAGCCACCTTCCCAGCCCCCCCCCCAAAGTTTTTAATTAATCTATTTTTTGTTTATGTGGTACTGAGGAATTGAACCTTGGGCCTCAAGCCTGCTGGGCAAGCGCTCCACTACTAAGCCACATTCCCAGCGCCTCTTTGAGATTCTTATCTATATTTAACTACCAAAAAAGCCAGAAGTGAAGCTCTAGCTCAAGTGAGAGAGCACTGCCTTGAGCAAAAGAAGCTCAGGGACAGCACCCAAGCCTTGAGTTCAAGCCCCAAGACTAGCACCAAACAAACTTTTGCATAAAATTAAGTGGGGTGCCAGCAGCTCATCTGCCTACAAGCCCAGTTATCAGGAGGCTGTCATCCAAGGATCAATGTTCAAAGTGAACTGGAGCAGAACAGTCTGAGAGACTTCATCTCCACAATAGCCAGCAAATAATTAGGGCTGGCTCAAGTGATAGAACACCAGCAAACAAGGCAAGCCAAGCAAGTACAAGTTCCTGAATTCAAGCCCTGGTATGAGAAAAAAAAAAGTGGGCAGGGGAAATGTAAAATGAACCTCAGACTTTTGTACACCTGAGGCACAAAAAACAGACTCCACTGAAGGATGGGACTGTTGTCAGATGCTGGTAGCCGATGCCCGAAATCCTAGCTAGTCAGGAATCCAAGACTTGAGAGTTGAGGTTCAATGCCAGCCCAGACAAGAAAGTCTGTGCAATTCTTTTCTCCAATTAACCACCAAGAAGCTGGAAGTGGGGCTGTGGCTCAAGTAATAGAATCAGTTTTGAGAGGGGGAGAAAAAAAGCGAAGGGACAGCTCCTAGGCTCTGAGTTCAAGCTCCAGTACCAGCACAAGAAAAATAAGAAACAATTCCTGCAGAAGGCCATGAAGAGCTCAGAGAACCCCCCCACCCCAGATGACCACACACACATAGTGACGGCCAGCCCCCCTAAGTTCTGTCGCTGCTTCTGATTGTGGACCACCAGGTAAGGACCCCTTGGGCTGGGATGTAGCTCAGTAGTGGCAAAGTGCTTGCCTAGCAAGTGCAACGTCCTGGGTTCGATCCCCAGTGCCAAATAAATAAGTAAATAAATAAAAATACAGTTTAAAAAGAAAAGGACCCCTGTCCAATCCTAGTCTGTAGCCTTGCTTTAGAGGGTTTCCTGTGTCTCCACTGATGGCCCCCAGAATCCATACCTTATGCACACTACCAAATTACCTCTAGCACTGCATGAAGCACCAACTCTATTGAGTGGAACGGCGTGGGAAGCAGTGAGGAAGACACAGCCCTAGGTTGGCAGGCTAGGTTCCACCCCTAAGAATTCAGCCAGCCAAGGCACCGTGTGGCACCTACCTGATCCCTCTCGATGGCCACCTCCTCCATCTGTTGCAGGATGGCCTCGATGCGGTCCTTGTACATTTTGGAGTCCTTCCTCAAGGCCAGGCACTGCAGCTCAAACATCTCCCTCTCCTCCATGCACTGCAGGGGGCCACCGCTCAGCCCCACGTGCCCTCTCCCCACCCGGCCACCAGGGGGCAGAGGCCCAGAGCTCAGAGGCACAACTAACTGGTCACACCAGCTGGGACAGGGGAGGCCAGGCCCACCAGAGACCATGGCCACTCTTTGTTCAGCCACGGGCACTGTGAGCCCTAAGGGTGGCCCCCACTGTCCTGGGGGGATCTGGGCAAAGGGCAGTGCCTCCAGAGGTGGTTGGAGGTATGGGGTGGCGGTCCCACACCCTCCTTCCAGGCCCAGCGGGCACTGGTTGGGCTCGTACCCGGGTGCGCAGGGCTTCTCCCTGGCGAAGGTCCTTGCGCAGGGAGAAGATGGTGTTGGCCTGCTCCTGGTGGTCCCGCAGCGCCTGGCGCCAGTCTTCCTCCAGCACCTGGATGTAGGGGCTGCTCCTGTCCAGTTTCCCCTTCTGAAGATGGCGAAGAGGACCAGGCTGGAAAAGCTGATGTGGCCACGAGGGACCCCGCCTCTGCCCGCCGTGCCCGGCAGCCCCACCTGCACCGAGACCTCCAGCTCCTGCACCCTGGCCTGCAGCAGCGTGTTCTCCTGCTGCAGCTCCCACAGGAGCTCCTGGCTGGGCCGCTGCTCCATGGCGTGTTTGAGCTTCAGCGTGTGTTTGCGCTCCACCTTGCAGTCATCCTCGGCCTTCATGAGGCTGTGCCTGAGCCGGTCAACCTGTGGGTGGCACAGTCAGCCGCATCCCCTCCGGCAGCGTCCCCGCAGCGGGCCCGCGGCGCTGCGGGGTCTCCTCACCTCCAGCTGCAGGTCACGGTTCCGCATGAGGGCGGTGCCCTTCTCCTCACTCAGGCGGGCCAGGCGCATGGCCAGGTCGTAGTTCTCGTCCTTGCAGCGCTTGAGCTCGCGGCCTCCAGCCTCGCACTCCTCCTTGAGCCGCTGCACGCGCTCCTGGTGCTTGCGCAGCAGGCTGTCCTTCACACGCAGCTCCCTGATGAAGTCGTCCTTGGAGCTCAGCACGGCCGTCAGGTCCTGCACCTTCTTCTGCAGCTTCATGACCTCCGTCATCAGCAGCTGCGTCAGGCCCGACTCCCCCGACGCATCTGGGGGCCACACAGCGTCAGGGCACTGGGCCGCCATGGCCGCAGCTTCTGCCTTGGCCTGTCCAGTCCTGAGGGCTCGGGGAGGGCCTTCCAAGACTGGCCAGGAGGCCCTGCTGGGCTCCCACAGAGGGCAAGCTGACCAGCAAGTTTCCCTCGGGGCCTAGGGCCCTTCCAGGCCCATTCTGCTTCTCTGCTGGCCCTTGTGGAGGAGGCTGCCTCTACCCAAGTCCCCTCCTGGAGCCGCAGGGCCGGGTCAACCCGCCCCTCTGTGTCTAATTTACGATGAACCTTAATGAGAGATGGAGGACTGGGTGTGGCAATGGGGCCTGGACAGTGCCCCATCATGCTGGAAATCAGGACTGTGCCCTGGGGCAGTGGCGAGGGCTCAGGGGACAGGGGCTTTAGAGGGCTCAAACCCAATTCCAGCCAAGTGCCAGTGGCTCACACCTGCAATCATACTCAGGAGGCTGAGGTCAGGTTCAAAGCCAGCCTGGCCAGCCTAGGCAGGAAAGTCTGTGAGAATCTTTTTTTTTTTTAATCAGTCATGGAGCTTGAACTCTGGGCCTGGACACTGTCCCTCAGCTCTTCAGCTCAAGGCTAATGTTCTACCATTTGAGCCACAGTACTACTTCCAGTTTTCTGGTGGTTAATTGGAGATAAGAGTCTCATGGAGGGCTGGGAAGGTGGCTCAGTGGTAGAGCGCTAGCCTTGAGCTGAAGAGCTGAGGGACAGCACCCAAGCCCAGAGTTCAGGCCCCACAAACAGACCCCCTCCCCCAAAAAACAAAGTCTCATGGACTTTCCTGCCCAGGCTGGCTTTGAACCACCATCCTCAGATCTCAGCCTCCTGAGTAGCTAAGATTTCAGGTGTGAGACACTGGTACCCAGCGAGAATCTTATCTCTAATTAAGCATTAAGCACCTGCTCCTTATCGTTGGGCTTGAGCTATGGCTCAACTAGTAGAGGTCAATCAGCCTTGAACAAAAAACTAAAGGAGAGCGCCCAGTCCCTGAGTTTAAGGCCCAGGACATTCTGTCTCTTACACACACACACATACACACACACACACACACACACACTTCTCTAGGTGAGTATTCCCAGGCTAGTGTGGGAAAGGGTGACCTCAGTAGGTGTGACGGGAGGCCCCACCCCAGCTGCTCCTTTCTGTAGGCATCCAAGCAATTCAAGAAGCCCAGATTGGGTAGGCATCCTGTGAGGGATGCCATCCTCCCTCCCTCCCTCTCCAATCTCCTGTGTGTCCCCCGGCGAGGCCTGCCCGCTCTACCCGTCCCCCCTCCGTGTGCCCCTCACCAATGATCATGGAGAAGACACGTGCCGGCTCCTTGCCCGTGACCTTCTTGTACAGCTGTGGGTAGTAGAGCTCCAGGCTCTCAAGGAAGGCCACGTAGCCCTTGTGGCCTGTGCGTTGCAGGATGTCCAAGAGCACGCCTATAGGCAGAAGAGGCAGGGTGGGTGGGTAGAGGCCAAGGAGGCCCACGGGAGATGGCAGGCCGTGGGTGCCCCACGCTCTACCCCACAGGGCCCCGCCTGGTAGAGGGTTGTGGTGGTTGGGTGAGACGCCCTCAGGTCTCACTGGGCTGAGGACACAGTGCTGCCCAGCCGCCCTATGGTCCTGAGGAGTCTCAGCTGTGGTGGGAGTCCCACTGTCCCGGCTCTCAGCAGCACTGAGCAGACCGGAAGTGGGTCACCAGGGGGAGAAGCGTGCTGTTCACATGCCCAGGATGGAGGCCGGGCGGGGCAGGCTTCCTGGGAACCCAGGGACCCGGTCTGCAGGGGGGAGAGCCGTACTCACCCACTTTCCGCTTGCGGGTGACCAGGTTGGGGTCGCTGAGCACCTGCTCCTCATCGTCGGGGTTCAGAACCTTGCACTGGCGCAGGTAGGGCGTGATGCGTGAGGGGTCGATGACGGAGATGAGCTTCACCCGGAAACTCTCCAGCGTGCTCCAGCACTCGTCCTCGTTCTCGTAGTCCGACATGCCCGCCGCAGGCCGCAGGCTGGGGGCGGGAGAGCAGGCGAGGTAGGATGCCCGCCTCTGCTTCCTGCTGGGCCTGGGCCCTGCTCCAGGAGCAGCCCCAGGCCCGCCAGGGCCCAGCCGAAGCTCCACGACCAGTTCTAGAGTGACAGTAGAGGCAGAGCCATAGCCCCCCTTCGATAGTCCCCTGAACCCTGTTCCGTCTGCCGCCTCTGCCACCAGGGAATGGACAGACTCCCCTAAGCCAATTCAAGAAGTCCAGACTGGGTAGGAGTCCCCTCAGGGATGCCATCCTCCTGGCACACACCATCTTCACCTCTTCGGGCCCTGGCCCTGTGCGGGCCACCTCTCACACATGGCGGTGAGCGGTTGAAGCTTTGCCCCTGGGGCTTCCCTGTGGGGCTCTGTCCCTTGGCATGCCTGTGGACCCTCAGCCGGCCAAGATCTAGGCTAGGATGAGGCAGGCTGGCTCTCCCCCTTTGCCATGCAGGACTTCCTCATTCCTCAACAGGCCCCAAGTTCTGCCGTCAGTCAACAGCTGGTGACGCAACGGCCGCCTGGCAGCTTCCTGTGTTCACTGTCACAGGGCGCGTCTGTCACCTCCAACAGGCCGACACAGGGAGGGGATGGCAGTGTGGCCCACAGCCTGGCAAGGCTGCTGTGGCTCCTTCCCAGTGCCAGGTGCTAGGGATCCCTGGGCTCTTCTGCCTCAGACAAGGCCTGGCCCTGGCCTGAGGCTGGTGGGGGACTAGGCCAGCTCTGGCGGAAGAGGTCCACCCATGTTGGCATTACCCACTGCATTCTACCTGTGCGAGGTAGACATCTCAACCAGCAGGACTGGAAGCCTTGGCTCCAAGGCTGTGCTAAGGCTGCCAATCACACAGTTGTGGCGCTCTGCAGTGGGGACAGCTCCTAGCGCCTAAGAAACATGGGCATCAGCCTAGGGGGCCAGGTCACCAGTTGGAGAGACACGGGCCCAGCTGGCTCCTTCTGAAGGATTTCCCAGTTTCCTGCTGCACCAGCATCATCCGGCCCAATAGCCCAGGGGAGAATCCTTCTCACAGTGAGCCCCAAATCCACATGGCCCCACACTGGACTTAACTCGGTCCCGTCCCCCTGGTATGACCAAGTACCTCTCTAGTGCCTAAGCACCATCTAGTACTTGGCCTTGGGAGCTGACTGCTCCTCTTGGTCCAGGGCCACCAAGGTCTCCCCAGCCACCTTTCAGAAAGGACACCTGCTGAGCCTACCTCGAGGGTCCGGTGTAGGATGGTGCCCTGGCCACTGACACGGCAGTAGCCTGGGACTCTCTGGATGTGGAGGTGCTGCTGGCCGCCCCGGCTGGAGGGAAGGTGGAGCCGTGTGAGCCTCTGCACTTCCTGATGGGTTCTGGTGAGGCCACAGGGGCTGGCTGGCCCTCCCACAAGGGGATAGTCCTTGCTGACCTGCTTTCTGATTTGTCCAGGGAGGGAGGCCCCTGGGGCCAGGCAGAGGGAAGTGGAAATCCTGTGGGGAGCAGAAGCACCCTCTCTATCCTGTGCCAGTATCCTGGGGCCACTGGGAGTCCTAGACACCCAGCACTGTGGAAGATAGGGGTGGCAGACCTCCTGATGCTGGAGGACAGTTCACTCCCCAGAAGAGTGCTCCATGACAAACACTGGAGTTAACCATCATCTCTGCAAACACTCATGCAGGGTTGGGCCAGCTGGCCATGGCCAGGCTTACAGGGGTCCTGGCAGAGGTCAGTGCAGCCTAACCAGCACATATTGACCACACAAGGCTTGGCAGCCACCCTGGGTGCCAAGTGGGACACGTGAGGGCTTGTGCAGTGGCTTCAGTCTAAGCAGGCACGGGCAGTTTGTTCTCTGCGCCTCACATACAAGCTTCCCCACTGGCCTGGCTTCCCCCTCATCCTTGCCCCTGGGCATCCCCACAGCCAGTCCCAGGAGGCTGCTAATGGCAGGACAAAGCTTGGCCAACGTACAGGAAGGAGGGGCAGCAAAGCCTGCTGCTGACTGCTCTAGCCATCTCTTCCAGCAGCCCTTGGAGCCTTGTGCCCACCATGGGTGCGGGGAAACCCCAGGCCGCACCTCAGCCTGCAGAGCTGGTTGAACTATGTTGCCACTTGGCCTGCCCGGTTGGGTTGAGGCAACAGCAACTGAGGCAGCAGCTGGGAAGGGCAGGCAGCTGGCAGTTGGGACCGCTCCCTTTCTCTGACCCACAGTGGCATCTAGCTATGCAAGACATAGGCAAAGGTCATCCTAGACCCTTGGGAAGCAGGGCCCATGCCATGCCTAGGTCAATTCACAGGCAGGGATCCAGGGATCCATTCCCCTCACAGGGAGCCAGGGCCAGGTCCCTAACCCAGTGCTTGACCTGGGATATGAACAGGGATAATGGTGCCTTCCTCGTGTTCTTCAGAACAGGGCAGTATCTGGCACCTGAGCCCCAGCCCTGTGCCGTCCTGGAGTAAAAATGGAAGACCCCATGGAAGAAGAGGGAGTAAGTCAAGCACAAAGGGCCAGGAGTGTGGCTCAAGTGGCAGAGCACCTGCCCAGCAAGTATGAGGGCCTGTGTTTAAACTTCTAGTACTACCACAATCAACCAACAAGCAAACAAACACTGTATTAAAATTAAGGCAGGAGCTGGGCTCCAGGTGGCTCCAGTCTATAATCCTCTGCAGGAGGCTGAGATCTGAGGATCATGGTTTGAAGCTCATCCAGGCAGGAAGTAGAGCTGTGGGTCAAGTGGTAGAGCATTAGCCTGAACTCCAGGCTCTAAGTTCAAGTCCTAGGAGCTCCTTACCCCCTTAACCACACACAAAATTAAACTAGGAAGCCAGACATCAGCGGCTCACGTCTATAATTGCAAATACTCAAGTGACTAAGATCTGAGGATCATGCTCAAAGCTGATCTGGACAGACAAATACAAGACTTTCAGGGCTAAGAATGTAGCTTAGTGGTAGAGTGCTTGCCTAGCATGCATGAAGCCCTGGGTTCGATTCCTCAGTACCATATAGACAGAAAAAGCTGGAAGTGACATTGTGGCTCAAGTGGTAGAGCTCTAGCCCTGAGCACAGACAGGCTCAAGAACAGAGCCCACCCCCCCCCCTGTCCCCCCCCAGGACTGGTGGCACACGACTGTAATCCTACCTGCTCAGGAGGCTGAGATATAAGGATCATGGTTCAAAGCCAGCCCAGAGCAGGAAAGTCCATGAGACTCTTATCTTCAATTAATCACCAGAAAACCAGAAGTGACACTGTGGCTCAAAGTGCTAGAGCACTAGCCATGAGCTCAGGGACAGCACACAGGCCGAGTGCAAGCTCTAAGACTGAAAAATAACCAAACCAAACCAAACAAAACACAACAACAAAACCCACAAAAAATGCTGAAATTCAGCAGCAAAAAACCTCTCAAAATTCCCAATAGGTAGCCACTGTTGCCATGGTGACAGCAGATACTGGCACTAGGACTGGGGGACATGCCTGTCCTTTTGCTCTATTTGTAGTAGAAAGAGGAAGCATGCTACAAAAACAAAGCCCACAGCAGGGTCACGGGCCTGAGAGCCTGCCTGGGGTTGTGCAGCATAGAACTACAACCTATGTTCACAAAACAGGGAAAACAGCATCTCCATTCTCTTCTGGCAAGCCTCAAGCTCATGAGCTTAATAAGGCCCTGGAGCAGCCTAGGGAGGCTCTGAGGACCTGTAGCTGAGCCGGCTGGTCCCACACAGGTCTCCAGACCTGCTTTTTTTTTTTTGTTGGTCGTGGGGCTTGAACTCTGGGCTTAGGCCCTGTCCCTGCGCTCTTCAGCTCAAGGGGAGCGCTCTACCGCTTGGGCCACAGCACCACTTCCGGTTTTCTAGTGGTTTATTGGAAATAAGAGTCTCATGGACTTTCCTGCCCTGGCTGGCTTTGAACCGTGATCCTCAGATCTCAGCCTCCTGAGTAGCTAGGATTACAGGTGTGAACCACTGGCGCCCGGCTTGCCCTATTTTTTAAGACAACAAAACCACAAAAGTTCATCTTGCTTTTTAATTAAAAAAATAGAACATTTATTTCTTCCAATATGTGGATTTGCACGCAGGGACCAGGCCAGCTTGTGTCTGCTGGTCACTGTAGTGTCATTCCCTCTTAGGCCTGTCTGCAGGCTGTCAGCTTCCCAGGCTTCAGCCACTTCTCCTGCGGCCTGTGATGGGCTCCCAGGTAGGCATGGGGCCTGTGCTTCTGGGCCATAAGAGTCCTTGTCCTGAAACACAGCAGTGCCCCATCAGGGGGGCACCCTGGTCCCCAGGCACACCCACATAAGCCCACAGACAGTGTTGGCAGGCAGGAACCCCAGCAGCACCACACCATGTAAGGACAGGGGCCATGGCTCAGGTGGGCTATACAGAGGCTGGCTGCCGAACTCCTGACAATTCTGCCCTTCCTACTCTAGACCTGTTTGTCCCTGGGCCTGCTGTTCCAGGGCCCACTTTGTCTCAATCAGTACATGCCAGGGCCACCAGGCACCAGCTGCCCTGGTCCTGGTGACCAGTAGCAAAAGCAAGCAAAGCCTGCTCATTGTAGGCCTGTGGTCAGGGGAGACAGAGCCTAAGCAGGTAGACAGACTCTGCGTGTGTGCTGTGTGAAGCAGACACTAGTAAAGCGACCTTAGTGTGGAAAGAGGGCCAGTCAGGCCCTCAGAAGTCAGGGTAGGTGTTTCTGAGGAGGAGACCTCAGTGAAGAGAGGAAATGAGTGCCGGAAGTGGATGAGGAGTGCCAGGTGAGATGCTCTGCTAGGGCCTGAGGCAGAAGGCTGTGTATGAAGCCCCTTAGAGGCCTAGGCTCAGATCAGTGTTCCTGGAGAATCCCCGAGTGTGGACTTGCCTCCCCAGGTTCAGCCACATGCCTAACCCCATCACACCTGCCCCAGCTCACATCCTTGCGGGTCAGGGGGAAGGGTGGCACCCTTCACCAGGTACTTACCTACTGCTCATGGCAGCCGCCTCCGCTTCCGGGCGTGCTGGGCATGACGGGTCCTGAGCACATGAAGGTCATCAGAAGTGTCCAGCTGGGAAGGGGCTGAGGCCTTGCCGGGGTGTGGGGACCTCTGAAACGAAGACCCAGGGGAGTGACCTTTTCAGCCACAGCAGGCAGGGAGAGCGCCATGGGTCGTGACCCCCCCAAGTCAAAACACTCGGAATGTGCCGTTCTCTGCCCTTGCCCAGGACAGGCATGTGGCACGAGCTGAGTCATGTAGTGACCATGAGAGGCCTTCCTGGGGCCTGGCTTTCTGCCACCATCCTCACATGGGGGCCTCCCATCATGTTTAAGCAGTGCCTGGCAACTGGCCTCTCGATCCCTAAGAGGCCTCCTTCGGGGGGGGGGGGAGGGGGGGTGGCCTCTGCCCCTTCAGCTCAAGGACTCCATGGAGGATCAGACAGCCTCCTGTGGAAGGGCAGGCGCTAAACCTGCGCATTCCCATGTTCCCGCCTCACCCCCGTACAGGGCCTGTACGGCCCTTCTGGCTTGGCACAAAATCTGGGGAACAGCAAGGACACAGGCCCACACCTTTTTTGTTCTAAGGCTCACAGTGCCAACCCAGCTCAGAAAACTCTAAGGGAGCACAAGAGATGCCTGGCAGAGCTCTGCCCCCACAGCAGCACAGAGGCAGCAGCCCACCTCGGGGACAGCGTTGGATGAGGCCTGAGCACCCTCGACTCAAGCGTGCAGTGTGTGGGGATCTGGCCCCCACAGCGAGCCCCCCTTTACCCACAACCCACATGGGTGGCTTTGATGTAGAAGCCCCAGTCCTAGTGGGCTGAGTGAGCTTCCTTCTCAAGAAACCCACAGGCAGCCCTGCTGGGCAACTTCCCCACGCCTGCTCCCACTCCCACCCCACAGGCTGGGAGGCCCCATGCGGCCCCCTGCTCAGGGGAAGTGGGCCTCATGCCCTTACCTGGGTGGGGCTCACGGCCACCGGGCCCACTTGCACTACACTGGACATGTCCTTGCAATCCAGCTCCCCCAGGTCGTCTTCACTCTCCGTGTCCACCCTTGGGGCCAGTGACAGGGTGGTGGGGACACCACAGGGAGGCAGAGTGGCCAGGAATGCAGGGAGCGCGAAGGTTGCCAGGAACCGTGTCTTCAACAGGAGGTAGGCCGGGTTGTCCCGGAGCCGCCTCCGCACCAGGCCCAGCGAGGACTGGGTGGCCCCGGCCTCCGGCTCGGCTCCCGCCAGCAGAGAGGCGGCCTTCTGCTCCAAGGCCTTCTTATGGAGTAGGAGGCTGGACAGCACCCGCAAGTTGCACAGGGCAGGGGGCTGGTAGGGCAGCCTGCTCTCTAGCTGGGGCACATGGGCACCTTGCTGCCCCCTCAGCCACTTCCTCAGGGCAGCCTCATTCTCTTGGGAGAGCAGGCCCAGGTCCCACGCGCCCTTCTCAGGCCTCTCCAGGCTCAGTGACCCCGAGGAGTTCCCTGGTATCCCCACTGCATCACCCCTGCAGCCAGGGGCACTGTGGGTAGGCAGCTGGTTCAGTCTGGGGGGTTCTGCTTCTGTGTGGCTGGCCTGGGCCTCTGCTGGGGCACACTGGGGCTCACCGTCTTCAGCTGAGCTTCGCGACAAGAGGCCTGGGGGGGGCAGTGTCGTGGAGGAAGGGATAGGCTCTGGGTCTGCACTGGCTGGGGACAGGCAAGGGGTCTCAGCAGGGGGAGGTGGCAGTGTTGCTGGCAGCCCTGCAGGGTCGGGAGTGGCCACCTGCCCAGACACGCCCACCATAGCTTGCACGGGCACAGGGAGCAGCCCCTGTGCTGTGAGCACCCAGGTGACTGGCAGGGGCAGGCTGGCTAAGGGAGACCCCCCCTGGGGTGGCAGGCTGAGGGGCTGAACAGGCAGCTCAACAGGGCAAGGGGTGGTGGGGAAAAGGGGCAGGACTCTGGGCAGGCTCTGTTCCTGGGACGTGGCAGGGGCCTGAGGCTGCCCTAGACTGCTTGGGGGACAGCTCACAGGGCCCTGACTGAGGCCCAGAGCAGGGAGGCTGCAGGCAGAAGAGGCTGTACCGTGGGCTCCTGGGAGGACAGGGGTGAGGGTCACAGCTTGTAGGCCAGCAGGCCTCTCATCCTTGGCTGAAGCCCCAGCCTCCTGCCAGGAGCCCCAAGGGCTTGCATTGGCCAGCACAGGGCTCCCGGGCCCTGACAGCGTGGGGTTGGTAATGGTAAGGCATGGGGCTGGGAGGCCCTGGGAGGCTGGGGGCAGAGAGGGCTGCAGGACCACAGGTGAGGAGACCAACAGCTGGGGCTGGAGAGCCACGGGGGCCTGGGTGGCCTTCTTGGCACGCGACTCCCGGAGCCGCTTCTCTCGCAGCAGCTCAGACACTGTCTTGGGCTTGGGCCGGGGGCCACATGGGGCAGGCGCAGGCACCTGGGATGAGGCAGACTCAGTGTGGCAGGACCCCAGCCCTCTGCACCCTACATGGCTGGTGTTCTGAGCAGTGCCCTGGGGTGGCGCATTCGGGAAGGGGCGGCCTGTGGAAGGAGAGACACCAACTCAATGAGGAGCTCTGGGCACATGAGGAAGCCTATACGTGGTATCTGTTGAATACAAGGCCCGAGTCCTAGGTCTGACCAGAGGCCGAGCTCTAGCTACCCGTTCTCAGGTCTCCCGCCTCACCACCCAAAATACTGGGCTCTCACAGCCTCTCAGCCAGGGTAGCCAATGTGCTGGGAACCCAGACTGTTTAACAGACCACTTAGGAACAGCCGCTAACTCTCAAACATCTTCAAAACCAGGATAGTGGGGCCTCACTGATTCTGCTCACTGTGTGACAGGGCACTGGGGAATGGGACTGCCAGTGGATTCCAGGAGGGAGCCCTGGCTGCTCTGCTCCGGGCTCCTCCAGACAAGCTCTCAGCCTGGACTGTCCACCTGCTGCTGGAGGCTGCACTCAACGCACAGGCAGGGCACTTGTGACCTTTCCCACCAAGTTCAGGGAGACACATGGGGCACGGGTACCTGGGGTGCTCCGGGCACTGGCGGACTCCTAAGGACGAAAGCAGAAGGGAGTCAGGTCTGTATAGGTCCCTGCTAGGCAGCCCCCTCAGTCTCTCCCACATTTCTGCACAGTTCAGCGGTGCTGGCTGCTGTGCTCTCCTGGGACAGCCCACTCTGTAGATGCCTGGCCAGAGCCCACTGGATAACCAAGCCAAGGCAGTGTGGGGCCTGAGGCCCAGGGGCACCAGAGTTGTACTTGATCTTTAGATTAGTGACACATTTCACTGTCCTCCAGGAAACACCTGGGGGGAGGCCTCCTGCTGACAGAACTCATGGAAATTCAGTTTTTGGAGCAAATGGTGCCCACAGCTCCCAGCCTAGCCTCTGTCTAGGATGTTAGAGAATGCTGGGCTCCCAGCCTATGGCTGAGCTTCATCCTACCTGCAACTGCCTCCCAGGAGGGCCTGGGCAGGACAGAGCGGGTGGCTGTTTTGGGGGATGGGCCCACTCTTCCACAGGGTCTGGGAATGCCCCTCACCAGTGGGGGAGGTCACTGCCGGGGAGGGGACGCCCGCCTTGCCCTGTTTCTTGTTGCTTCCAGCACTACTACCTGCAGAAGACGTGACAGTGGTGCTTGAGCACCAGGCTGGAGTGCTGTGAGCGGCCGGGCCTTCCTCTCTCGAACAACCTCCATACAGCCTGCAGTGTCTATCTGGAGCAGCTGAGGGACATGGGGGGGGGGGGGGGGGGGTTAAGAGCCACCTGGCCCCTGCTCCAGCCCCACACAGAGCCCCGGTGTCCAAGGTGTCCCCATGGGATAGAGGGAGCCCTAACAATGGCTGCGCACAGAGCAGATCCAAATTCTTCCCTGCAAGCACGGTCACAAAGGCATCACAGGCCCAGGGCCTGGACCAGGGGCGTGGCCGCGCTGCCCATGAGCACAGTGCGGCCCAGCCCTGGCTTCCTCTGTGCTCCATCCTCACCTTCTCTTCCTTTCAGCTTCTACTTCAACCTGGGGCCCAGATGCCACCCCATTCCCAGGACACCAATGTACCCCATGGGGGCAGTAAACACTGACTAGCCACATTAAACCAACCACACTTATTTTCAAGGATCAAAAATGTCCTAGTTTGTAGAACTGCAAGAACAAGGCACAGCTCACCTGGATAAACAGCGTGAACACTGGAGTGCTGGCTAGGTGTGCATGCTCCAGCTTCATCCTGACGCTGTCAGCTGGGGGACAAGGCACGTGGGGAACAGCTCCGACTGCAAAGTTCCCCTACTGGAGCCTCAGGTTGGCTGCCAGGCAGGGGCAGGAGAGGCCTGGAGGGGCCCAGGCTGCCTCCTCTAAGGGGCAGCAGGCATCCCCTTTAAGCCTGCTCATCACCAGGTGCCTCCTTGCTTGGCAAGCGCAGCGATTCTTTGTGTAGCCCATATACTCCTCCTCAAAACCTTTGGGTACTGGTGCCTCTGACTCTCTCTGAGGAGCCCATCCTAGTGTGCTCCACCCCTCAAAGATTCCCAGAAGTGTTTCCCAAAGACCAGCTTGCCACAAGGAGGCATTCAAGCTCCTGTCCCTGCTGCTCTCCTTTCCCCCCACCCCTAGACCCCCGAGGAGCCTGGGTAGTACCGTGAGTCTGCACTGCCCCCGGCCTCCGGGAAGCCTGTGTGCAGGGCAGGGTGACGTCACCCACCCAGGGCGTCACGGCCAGCAGAAGCTTGCGATCCAGGAGTCTCTGGCGTAAAGTATGTCTCTGGCGCTGCCGCCACAGCCTCTTCAGGTGGGGCCCAGTCATGCCGTCTCCAGGGCCAGGTCCTGGGGGTGAGTCAGGCAGGGCTGGCTGCCTCTGTCTTTCCTTCTGCAAGGAGAAAGGCTACCTAGGCCCTGGGACAGACCAGGGTCCCTAGGGTAATCCTAGTCCCGTGCACTGGAGGCCAGAAAGGATCGTGCAGGGACCCCCTCAGTGTATGATGAGACAGGGAGGGTCTGTGGGATCAGGGTGGTGCCACAGTGGTGGCCCACCCATGAGTGTGCTCGTGTTTGTGTGCATGTGTGCTCAGACTCTCAACAGCACATGCTCCACGCAGCCCTGTTGGTTCTCAGCACCATCACTGAGGCATCTTCTGCACATGCAGCATCTCCTGATAAGGAGACTGGAGGCCGGGGCCTCCTGGATACCTCCCAGACTAACCTCCAAAGCATATGCTGTGGGCTCTGCTAGCTACATGGTGAAGTGTAATGTTCTCAGGCACAGCCTGCCCCTGAGGAGGGTAGTGGGGTCCCAAGGCCTGGCTCCTGCATGTTAACAGTTCCTTGGGCCCTTGGTAGCTCTTTTACTAGCAAGGCTACCAGTACACATAGCAGCAAAGGCCATGGGAAGTACGCTGCTTGTCTGCAGAGCTGCAGCTTCACTCTGCTGCCCTGAAAGACCACACTGCTGCTCTAGACAGAGTTGCACCCACACCTAGGACCCCAACATTTTGAAGACAGAGATGGAGGAGGGGAAAAACTGGGAGAGAACAAGGGAGTGACACTGTTCAAAAGAAAACGTACTCACTGCGTGACTTACAAAACTGTAACCCCTCTTTACATCACCTTTACAATACAATTTTTAAGAAATTATATCAAAAGCTGGGCACTGGTGGCTCATGCCTGTAATCCTAGCTACTCAGGAGGCTGAGATCTGAGGATCCAGGGTCAAAGTCAGCCTGGGTAAGTCAGTCCATGACACTCTTATCTCCAATAAACCACTAGAAAACCAGAAGTGGCGCCGTGGTTCAAAGTGGTAGAGCGCTCACCTTGAGCTGAAGAGCTGAGGGATAGTGCCCAGGACCAGAGTTCAAGCCCCACAACCAGTTAAAAAAAAATTACATCAAAATATTCATCTGCACAGAAACTGAGCGGTTAAATAAAAAACTGAAGACAGGGACAGGCAGACACCTATGACCAGGCAGGCCAGGGAGGGCTGGCTCATACTCTGTACAAGAGGACAGACACACCCTTGCAGGTTGTGATACATGGAGGACAGCTCCTTCCCTGCCCTCTTCCCTTCCCCCCACTTGGGACTGAAACAACGCAGATTTTCCTTCAAATGAAGTTAAAGTATCTCATTTGCAACTGTAGGAATGGGAATGTAGCTTAGTGGTAGAGTGCTTGCCTAGCATGAATGAAGCCCTGGGTTCAATTCCTCAGTACCACATAAACAGAAAAAGCTAAAAGTGGTGCTGTGGCTCAAGTGGTAGAGTGCTAGCCTTGAGCTAAAGAGCTCAGGGGCAGCACCCAGGCCCAGAGTTCAAGCCTCACGACTGACCAAAAAAAAAAAAACAAACCGAATGAACCTATGGAGATCTAACAATGAACCCCCATAGCTAACGTAGGCCAATAAAAAAAACAAAACTTTTTTTCCTGTTGGTATTAGGGCTTGAACTCTGGGCTTGGGTGCTGTCCCTGAGCTTTTCATCTCAAGGCTAGTTCTCAACCACTTGAGTCACAGCACCACTACTGGTTTTCTGGTGATTAACTGGAGATAAGAGTTTCATGGGCTTTCTTGCAGGCTGGCTTTGAACCTCGATCCTCAGCAATCAGCCTGAGTAGCTACCAGCACCCGGCCAAAACAAAAAACAACAACAACAAAAACTTAAAATGCTTGTAAATCCAAATGCCCGCTCAGCCATGTTCTGAATTGTGACTTGAAAGCAAACATGTTCGCTGCCAGCCTCAGGAAGGCTTCCGGCCATGGGGCCACGCTGAAATGAAGCAGTACATTCCAGCACGTGCCCCAGGGACACACTAGTGCAGGCTAGACACCAGGCTGCCATACGGTCCCTCTGCCTCCGCCTCCACCACTTCCCCCTTGCCTGTATTCTGGGGTGCTCAAGAGACCCACCTCGCAGGCTGGCTCCTCCACGTTCACTGGGTGAGTGTCTGGTGGGTGTGGGTACTGGACCCCTCTTGGGATGGTGCCTTGTATCCTGGAAGGCGGCTCCCCTCCAGGAGCAGAGGTGGTAACTTCCTTGGGGCGACTTGGGGCAGTATCAAAGCCCTTGGGGAGGGAAGAGGAGGCACCTCCTTTCTGTGGCTGGCTACCACTTTGCCTGGCAGGAACCCACAGGTCCAGGTCTGGTACTGTGTACTGTGGGGGCAGCAGCACTCTTGCTTGCCCCTGAGGCTCTTCCAGTTCCGCCTCTGAGCTCTCACTGCTGCTGCTGCTGCTGCTGCTGCTGCTGCTGCTGCTACTGCTGGCATCAGCACTGTCCTCACTGCCGCCGTCACTGCTGCTACTGGAGCTCCAGCGGACCCTGCGGCGAGGCCTCCGCCGCCGCCGCCGTCTAGGGAGACTCTGATTCCTCTGAGGGAAGGAAAGGGCCACTTGGAGGGGCAGCTAACCCAGCACAAAGAACAGCCTCAGGTCAAGTTCTGCCCAACCAGGACACTGCCAGGGGAAAGAAAGGGTGCTGCTCACGGCAGGGGTCTGGCCTGTGGCCTCTGCTGCCCTTCTTCCCCTAGCAGTCCCAGTGGCTCTCCTGGGATGGGCCTTCTGACTTCCAGAAAAGCTCCAAAAGGAACAAATGTCTTACCCCAACCATGATTTTCCACTTGCTCAGACACTGGGAACCTGACCGATGAGGTAGTTCAGAAGCAATTTTTGCCCAGTGACCTACGAAGGCAAAACCACAGGGGTACTGCTGCATGCTGCTACCTTACACAATACAAGCTGATAAACTTGTGAAGGGTCTGTAGCCTCCAGGAACAAGGCAGGGCCTTCAGCACCAACTACCCACTCCCCTATGCCCAGCAAAAGACCAAGTCACTGATGCTGATGCACCTGCATCTTGGGATGACCAGCCCAGAAAGTTCTGGGTCCAGTCGTGGGGCCTGAACTCTGGGCCTGGGCGCTGTCCCTCAGCTCTTCAGCTCAAGGCTAGCGCTCTACCACTTGAGCCATAGCGCCACCTCCGGCTTTTTTCTTTTTGCTTATGTGGTGCTGAGGAATCGAACCCAGGGCCTCAGGCATGCAAGGCAAGCGCTCTACCACTGAGCCACCTTCCCAGACCCCCCCACAAGTTCTTAATATGATCATCCAAACCAGACTACAGCCACACTTCAAGACATTTCTAATGATTTATGTGTCAGCAGGAGTGATACCCGCACCTTGAGTTTATGATGCAGAATGAGAAGGCGTAAAGGAACCCTTTCTTATGTGTCTTGAGCCAGGCAACACCACAACTAGATTTAGTCTAAGGAGATATTGTTAACATAAGCAACTTTTTTCTTTTTTTTAACTTAGGGACTGGGCACTGCCTCTGAACTTTTTTGCTCAAAGCTAGTGGCTCTACTTGAGCCACAGATCCACTTCTGGCTTTTTGGTGGTAAATTGGAGACTAGAGTCTCACGAACTCTCCTGCCTAGGACAAGCTTTGAACTGTGATCCTCAGATCTCAGCCTCATGAGTAGCAAGAATTATAAGCATTTATAGCTCCTATTTAGCTCAATAACAAAAATGAAGAAATGTTCAATGTCTGTGGAGAGAAGAGCTCCTCTTCAGGATCAGCGGTGCGGCTGCTCATGGCTACATGCTGTCAGGAGGCACAGGGGTACTACAGCTTTCCCTGTGCAGGCTTCTGCCAGAGAGTAGTAGTTAGGTCACTCTACTTCCTTCTATGCATTTGCACTTCTGGATTTTCTATACAGATTGATAGTAATTTGTAATAGGGGCGGAGAGGTGTGGCTCAGTGGTATAGCACTTGTCTAGCATGCATGAGATCCTGGGTTCCATACATTACTCCCCCCCAACACCCCAGAAAAAGACAGAGCAAAAGAAATTCTAATAGGGGAGGCCCCCCATCATCTGTCACAGCGGCCTTCTTAGGGCAAAGCGTTAAATGGTTCAAACTCTGGGCCTCTAAAGTGGCTGCAGGGGGGCTGGGAAGGTGGCTCAGTGGTAGAGTGCTTGCATCGCATGCATGAAGCCCTGGGTTCGATTCCTCAGCACCATATAAACAGAAAAAGCTGTAGCACTGTGGCTCAAGTGGTAGAGTGCTAGCCTTGAGCTGAAGAGCTGAGAGACAGCGCCTAGGTCCAGAGCTCAAAACCCATGGCCGACATACATACATACATACATAAAGTGGCTGCAGACCCTCAAAGGGACTAAAGCCAGGAGACACAGATGGGCAAACACCTCCATGACTCACCAACACCATATTTTTCTATTAATTCAATTAACTGCTCCTCTTCTTTTGCATTCCATCGTCCCTTCTTCAAGCTGAAATGTAATCTTCTGAGATAGCTGAGAGCAATGTGGAAACAAAGGAATATTTTAGTCTCCTAACTTCCCAATAATTTCTTAGGCATGATATCAAAAGCACAAGAAATGTAATGATTGGGCTGGGAATGTGGTTTAGTGGTAGAGTGCTTGCCTAGCATGGATGAAGCTCTGGATTCAATTTCTCAGTACCACATACACAGAAAAAGCCGGAAGTGGTGCTGAGGCTCAAGTGGTAGAGTTCTAGTTTTGAGCAAAAGAAGCTTAGGAACTGTGCCTAGGCCCTGAGTTCAAGCCCCAGGACTGGCACAAAAAAAAAGAAATGTAAGCCGGGCGCTGGTGGCTCACGCCTGTAATCCTAGCTACTCAGGAGGCTGAGATCTGAGGATCGCGGTTCAAAGCCAGCCCGGGCAAGAGAGACCGTGAGACTCCTATCTCCAATAAACCACCAGAAAACCGGAAGTGGTGCTGTAGCTCAAGTGGTAGAGCGCTCGCCTTGAGCTGAAGAGCTGAGGGACAGCGCCCAGGCCCAGAGTTCAAGCCCCACGACTGACAAAAAAAAAAAAAAAGAAATGTAAAGATAAACTTCACCAAAACCTAATACTTTTGAGCTTCAAGGGACCTCACCAAGAAAGACAATGGCTAGGTGCAGTGGCTTCTAAACCAAGCCACATAGGAGGTAGAGACTAGAAGGACTGCAGTTTAAGCCAGAGTTAGCAAAAAGTTGGCAAAATCCCCATCTCTGCAAGTAAGCCAGGAGTGGTAGTACAAGTCCATAATCAAGGGCTAGGAAGTTGGCTCAGTGGTAGAGTGCTTGCTTTGCATGCCTGAGGCCCTGGGTTTGATTCCTCAGTACCACATAAGCAAAAAGAAAAAAGCTGGAAGTGGCGCTGTGGCTCAAGTGGTAGAGCACTAGCCTTGAGCTGAAGAGCTCAGGCCCAGAGTTCAGGCCCCATCACCGGACCAAAAAAAAAAAAGTCCATAATCAAGTAATGTAGGAGGCCAAAGGAAGACTGCAGTCCAAGGCCAACTTTAGGTAAAACCACAAAACCCTGCCTAATTATTAACTAAAGAGAGCTAGAAACATGGCTCAAATGGCAGAGTGTAAATCTAGTTTGAGGCCTTGAATTAAAATCTTGGTACTGCATAAAAAAAAAAAAAAATAAGTAGGAGCCAGGCATTGGTGGTTCACGCTACTCAGGAGGCTGAGATCTGAGGAGCATGGTTCAAAGCCAGCCTAGGCAAGAAAGTCTGTGAGCCTCTTATCTCCAATTAACCACCAGAAAACCAGAACTGGTGCTGTGGCTCAAGTAGTAGAGCTCTAATTTTGAGCAAATTAGAGCTGAGGAACAGTGCTCAGGCCCAGAGTTCAAGACCAAAAAAAAAAAAAAGTAAGTAGGAAGACAAGCTACAGATTGGAAGGTTATTTGTAAATGGCCTATCTGATAAGGGGCCTGTAAGAGAATATACGAAGAACTTTTGCAAGCTAATACAGAGATGACCTAAACATGGCAGCACACATTTACAATCTTAGCACTCAGGAGCATGAACGGTCTGAGACTAGTCTGGGTTATATAGTGAGAACCTGTCTCAACCCTTCCCTCCAACAAAACCAAAGAACAGTAATTTAACAAACACTTGACACAGGGCTGGGAAGGTGGCTCAGTGGTAGTGCTTGCCTTGCATGCCTGAGGCCCTGGGTTCGATTCCTCAGCACCACATAAGCAAAAAGAAAAAAAAGCCAGAAGTGGTGCTGTGGCTCAAGTGGTAGAGCGCTAGCCTTGAGCTGAAGAGCCAAGGGACAGCACCCAGGCCCAGAGTTCAGGCCCCACGACTAGAACCAAAAAATAAATAAATAAATAAACAAGATAGATTAAAAAAAAAACACTTGACACAAATGCTCAGAATGTTCTCAAGGTTAACACATAGTAAGTACCTATCTTCTCTTTATTTCACTAGTGACGCTGCTCTGAACATTCTTGTAATAGTAATATATTGTTCCCACTTTCAAGTTTTTTGGGTTTCTTATCTATTGATTGTTTTGGGTTCAGTTTTCTTTTGCATGTGCTAAGGAACTTCCCTAGTACCCCACAAAGACTGTGTCATCCTATGGTCCCGCCAAGTGTGTGACATTCCAACCCCCTCCGATTTGCCGTCCTAGTGCAGATGGCACTGCGGGTCTGGCTTGTTTCTGTAATGACTGACTGGGAGCATCTTTTTAGTGCTTCGTGGACATTTGTGACAAGTCTGTGGAAGGGTTTTCTCAGACTTAACTGGGTGCTGTGCTACTGAATGGGGTTTCTGCCTGAGGTAATCCAAAGGACTTAAAAGTAGTGGGGTGCAGTATGTACCCGAGCTGCCAGAAGGAGCTGCTGCCTATGTGGACCAGGGAGCCACCAGCATCTGACTCTAGACAAGTAACTCAAATAGCAGAAAAGTCTGGACTGGCAAAGAAACAGCTTCTCCTGCTTCCCTCAACCCTGATATAGGAAGCCCAAGAGCCAGCCTCTCCTAGGACCGTGCATCCCTGAGTGATGGTACCCTCCTGGCCTCAGCTCCCTGGCGTGACCCAGGAGGCCTCCACACATCCCCAGGGCTGCAGGGCTCACCGGTCCCGGCACTGGGCATCACTCCTGCCTGGCACCTCTTCTCTGATTTTAAACCAGTCCTGCTCCCCGTACTTGGCAACAGCCTGAAGCAGCTTCTGTAGGAAGGGACAAACAAAGGTACCTCTGAGGGTATGTATAACTGTACCCCATTAACTTGAGGTTAGCTGAGGAGACACTGTAGGCAAGCAGCCACTTGGGACATGCCAGGTAAGCTTCCTGGGCACCCACCCCCTCAGGTCCCACAAACTCACAGCGTCTTCCTCAGGGGTCCAGAACCCCTTTTTCAGGCTAGGATCCAAGCTCTTGGTCCATCGGTAGATCAGCTGCATCGAGTCTCTCCCTTCCATGTAGTAGACAACTGGGGGTGGAGGGGATGTGTGGGGGTCTGCACAGATGTCCTGTGCAGATGGAGGACAGGGCTGCACACAAGATGGCCAATTACAGAGTCACACAGAGGAGAGCCTAGGACAATGTTACCCTCCCTTCTATGCCAATCCCTAATTTCAGGTATTGGGAGGAGAGGGGGGTGGAATGGGAGGCATCCCAAGAGGCCTCGTGCTCACTTCTGCGGTATGGGATGTGGTCCCCGACACGCATCTCCTGGACCAGCTGGGTGAGCATGTGGTCCTCCTCCTCTGTCCACTCCTTGCGCTTCAGTGCTGTGTTGTGCTGCTGGAATTTCTGCAGGCACTGGAAGGCACTGCGGCCGGTCTTCCCAAGGCCAAACAAAAGCACACAGGTGTTAGTGGGCCTTACCCCGAGGACTGAGCATATGGGTGTTAGTGGGCATTACCCCAAGCACTGAGCAACAGGCAGAAAGGCTCTGTGGGGCCTCCAGAGTACAGGAGGGCCTAGGAGCCAAAGGGAGCGACCTTCTTCCAGGCTCCTGCAGGTCAAAGCATGTTGCCTCAAGATGGAAATACCAAACATGGGACACACAGCCCCACAGCCCCCGAGAGGACCAGCTACCAGGGAGAGGAGAGGGCATGATTATAGGGAAGAAAGCTCCCAATAGTAACTAAGATGATGTCCAAACCATAGAGCAGGACATCTGAGCCCTCTCCAGCTCAACAAGGTGGCCAAGGAAGAGAGAGAGAGAGAAAGAAAGTATGTATGTGTGTGTGTGTGTGTGTGTGTGTGTGTGTGTGTGTCTCAGACCTTGAATTCAGAGCATGGCACTGTCCCTGAGCTGTTTCGATCAAGACAAGCACTCTACCACTTTGAGCCACAGGGCCACTTCTGGCTTTGTGATAGGTTAACTGGAGATAAGAGTCTCATGGACCTTCCTGCTAAGCTGGCTTTGAACCATGATTCTCAGATCTCAACTGCCTGAGTAGCTAGGATTATAGCATGAGCCGCCAGAACTTAGCTAAAAAATTCATTGCAAATATAACTTACCAAGTAAATAAAAATCACCAAGTTGAATGAACAAAATTACACAGCAAATCTACCAAGAGGCCTAAGAACCCTAATTTTTAGCATGATCGAAGGCCCAGAATAGACCAGAACCGACCCACTCTGCATTTAGAGGTGGATAGGCCTCTCCTCAGAAAGCAGAAGGGCTTCTGTGAATAGTTTTAGCAAGTTTAGTTTGTCATGCCCTTGGGTTCTGCCACAGACAAGTGGTAAGCTTTTTAACAATGACAGTCCCTCACACTGAAGGATGCAAAGACCGCACGACACCTATTTGAACATGAAAAACTGCATTCCTAGAAGAATTTAGGGTCAGAGAAACAAAAACACAAAGGACATATTCCCTAGAAATCCACTTACAAGTGTTATGCCAGATCCTCTCGTGCCCTTAAATGATGATCATGGGACAAGAGACCCAAGGAGAGAGCTTTTCTCACCTTAGGAAGCAGATAAGCTACCGATACACGTCAAGCCTACACAATGCTGCCTCTTACCCCTAGCTCCTCTGCAACTAGCTGCCATTCCAGGTGGCCATGCTTGGCTGCGATGGCCCTCAGCCGCTCTGCCTCCTCTGTGCTCCAATCCTGCTTGTTGATGCTTGGGTGCTCAGAGCTCTGCCAGAACTTCTGAATCTCCTCTGCACTGCGGCCTCCTTCAAACTACAGCAGAAAGCCAAGGTACACAGACTTCAGGGCGGGTGATACCAAGCACACCCAGACACAGCTCTGGACTGAGCCAGCTCCACTGGCTGGAAGGGACTATGTACTGCGTAAATCAGGCCTGTTCTGACTCACATTGACATTGGAAATCTTCTCCCAGTCATGGCTGTCCAGCCTGTTCCCCAGCAAGGCTTCTTCTGGAAGCTGGCTGGAGAAAGGCGCAGGGAAACAGTGTCACACCCAGCCTGCTGGCTTCCCCTTCCACCCAGGGGGGAGGCCCCTGCTCACTTGATATCCTGGATCTCCTTCTCCGCTTCCCTGACTTGCTTCTCCAGGGCCTGCCTCTCTGGCTCACTGGACACACGGCTCTGCTTCTGGCGTAAATACTCAAGCCTGCAAGGGAGAGCAGACACAAAGGGGCTAGAGGCCCTGGTTTTCTGAGCTGCCCATGTGGGATTTGTCTATGGCACAGACAGGAGAAAAAAGACTGCCAGAGTTTGCTTCCTCTCCTACTCTGGCTTTTCATCACAAAGAAAGCTGTGGTACAGTCTCTGAGATGTCCCTTGGGCCAGAACAGTGTTGTCTAGGACAAGAACAAGCTGCCATGCATTTGCAGAGGCAGGGCATGGCTCCCTAATGCCTGTGTCTCAAAGCCTGGCCCACCCTGCCAAACTAGGCACATAAAATGCAGGTGCCTGCAAGAAGCCTTGACCCTTAGGCCTCACGCTGATGCTATAGCCATGAACTGCTTCCCAGACCTGCTGAGGGATGAGTCCCTGCTGCACACTCAGACCATGCAGACACCCCTGCCACCTGGCCTAGCCCTAGGCCTCTGGTGCTCCAGATGTTGTATGTTTCGAGACCACTAGAGAAGCCACCACTTAAAAGGCCAAATTTGAGGGCTGGAAAGGTGGCTCAGTGCATGCATGCATGAGGCCCTGAGCTTGACTGCTCAGCACCACATAAGCAGAAAAAGCTGAAAGTGGCGCTGTGGCTCAAGTGGTAGAGCACTAGCCTTGAGCTGAAGAGCTGAGGGACAGCGCCCAGGCCCAGAGTTCAGGCCCCATGACTGACCAAAAAAAAAGGCCAAATTTAAGCCGGGCACTGGTGGCTCATGCCTGTAATCCTAGCTACTCAGGAGGCTGAGAGCTGAGGATTGTGGTTCAAAGCCAGTCCAGGCAGGAAAGTCCATGAGACTCTTATTTCCAATAAAACCACCAGAAAACCGCAAGTGGGCTGTGCCTCAAGTGGTAGAAGGCTTGACTTGAGCTCAAGAGCTGAGAGACAACACCCAGGCCCAGAGTTCAAGCCCCACGACAAAAAAAAAAAAAAAGCGCCAAACTTGGAGTCTTTGTTGGAGTGCTAACGGGTGGCAGGGGGACTCCAGTCTCGTGAGCCCACAGTCTCAGCTGCTCTCTCTTGAAGGTAGGGCCCCTGGCTCCAGGGGGGCGACAGCATCTGCAGTCATGTACAACAGCAGCGCCTGCACTTTAACACTCATGTGACCTTTCTTACCAGCAAGCCCACAAGGCAGGTCTCGAGGACAATCACCTTCCACGGGAACCAGAAGCCCAGAGAAGAGAAAGTGCCCAAGGCACACAATGAAATGAAGCTAGCTGTTCAGCCAACTATGATGATCTCTTATGGAGGAGGACAGAGTGCAGGTAAAGGCATCTTGGGCTGGCAGAACAGTGGCAGAGGACAGAGTGTGTTGGGCCAGACTTCACAAGCCCACAAGGCTGCTGGGTTTCTGCTTCAGAGAAGACTGGATGACCTGTCTGCAGACTTACTTTAGCAACTTGGGCTGGAGCAGACGCTGCAGGCGGTCGCTCACCACAGACTTCCGGAGCAGGGCTTTCTCCCAGTGCTTCCCTGGGGACAACAGTAAAATCATGACATACTTACTGTCCTCTGAACTGTCTCCAGGCCCAGGCACCACTGCTGGCTCCCAGCTATAGCAGAGAAAGTAGGTGCACCAAGGCCTTTCTGGATGCAGGTGAGCAGCTGGCTAGGTCTCTCTCCAGCCAGTAACTGCCTCTGAGGCCTACCTAAGCCTACGACAGGCCTTCCGGGGTGGGTGTTCTGAGCAGGAGGGAAAGAGATGGGAAGTGAGGGATAGGCAGTAGAGTGTAGAAGCTGGGAAGCCCACCCACGGGCCTGCCATGGCTCTTACACTTGGTCACCAGGAGCGCCTCGAAGGCCTTGATTCCTTGGGCGGCCTTCTCTCGAGTGTCTTCATTGGCAGGGGGACCCTATCAAACACGGCGGCGTCAGGATGTGTAGACCTTCTGTGCTCACCTTCAAGGACTATTGCCTTCCCCCAGGGCCCCACCGGGACTCAAGAGTGCCCATCCACATACAAGGCCAGGCAATCTGATCTCCGCACCCTGAACTGCTGCTACACAAACAGCTCTGGGCATGACTACTGCACAGGGTGGGTTCAGAGGACTCCATGCTCATGGCACAGAGCTGCCATTAGGAATGGTGAATCTATACTGGGCTTGCTAATGCCCCACACTTTCTCCAGCCCCTTGATGTCCTACTCCCAAGCAAGGGATTGGCTTGCCCCCCTTTTCGTAAGGAGGCTGGAGAATGTATCCTGAAGGATTAAAAGAGCGAAATACCACTTCCCAAGCACCTGGGAACTAGAACCCTTCTCACAGGCACAGAAGCCTTCTGATGAAAACAGGCTATGACCACTCACCACTCCAGTGACCTTGTCCTTGAAGTACGGCTTCATGAAGTGGCCTATGTACATGTTGGGAGGCAGGCTTCTGCCTTCCTTCATCTTGAGGCCTTTGGAGCCAGCCAAATCCCATAGAATTTCCTCCTGGGGTAGAAGCAGTCATGTGTGGGAAGAGGGCAGGCTGCAGAGAGTATCCCCACCCTATGCCCTGTCCCAGGAACCTGGCTAGGAGCTTCAATGCAGATGGTCCTACCTGCTGCTCCCGGTTCTGGGCCAGCAACTGGCTGACCTCTGCCAGCTTCTCTCGGATGACCTCTTGGTAGACCATATTGAGCTGCAGACAAGTCTCAGGGTCTTCAGGGAGTGTTTTATCCTTGTGGTCCTCTTCATCATTGCTGGCCTCACCCCACCTTTCCCCTTCCTGGTGAAGAAACAGAAATGGCAAATGAGGAACTGGCACCTAGAGGCATTCCCACTCCTTGAGGTCCAGTCATATTCCAGTTCCTGGGCCTCTGACGTGACACTGGTACATGAGCACCAAACGTGGAAAGAGGTGACCCAGGGAATGGAGAGAGAGGTCGGGCTTGGTAATGAGCCTATCATTCTTGAGGAGGAACATGAGAACTCTTTTCTTTTTCTTTTTTTTTTTTGTCGGTCGTGGGGCTTGAACTCTGGGCCTGGGCGCTGTCCCTCAGCTCTTCAGCTCAAGGCGAGTGCTCTACCACTTGAGCTACAGCACCACTTCCGGTTTTCTGGTGGTTTATTGGAAATAGGAGTCTCACGGTCTCTCCTGCCCAGGCTGGCTTTGAACCGTGATCCTCAGATCTCAGCCTCCTGAGTAGCTAGGATTACAGGCGTGAGCCACCAGTGCCCGGCATTTTTTTTCTTTTTCTTGTTGATCGAGGGGCCTGAACTCTGGGCCTGGGCACTGTCCCTAAGCTCTTCAGCTCAAGGCTAACACTCTACCACTTGAGCCACAGCACTACTTCTGGTTTTCTGGTGATTCACTGGAGATAAAGTCTCATGGATATTCCTGCCCGGGCTGGCTTTGAACCTTGATCCTCAGAGCTCAGCCTCCTGAGTAAGTAGGATGACAGGCGTGAGCCACTGGCACCCGGCCGAGCAACAGAGTTTAAATGCACACCCCTCCAGGCCACTTTACAGGGTAGCAGCAGGTCTGTCTCAGCCAGGTGAGTAGTAATTACCAAGACTGGAGCACCAGTGGTGTCTGAGTCTTCATTGGGCAGCGAATCTGTCAGAAATACAAGCACATGGTAATGAAAAAACAGCAAGAAGAATGGGAGCAGTGGGCAGGAAGAGCATGCAGGGAAGGGATGAGCCTCTACAATGGGTGCATCTGCAGAGCTAACTATGCAGTGATCTTGGGTGGTCTGGGCTATAGTAACTGCCAGGCTGGCATGGTCACCCAGAGAATCCAAGAGCCCAAGGCAGGATGGCAGCAGAGGCAGGCTGCCTACACAGAGACAACAGGTCCAGGGGCTAACTACGCAGTTTTTTGCGTTGTGGTAAAAGTGAAGGCCAGCTTGAGAAAAACTCAGAACCTGGCAACACAGCATATGTCCTCAATATGACAGAAGAGAAGGAAACCCAAGGACACAAGGATCCAACCACACCCTAGGGGGTCACATACAGAGGCTCACCTGCTTCAGAGCCTGAGGAATCGAGACTTGATTCAGAGACTTCCAAGTGCATGCTGGAAGAACTGGGATCCAAAATCCTTTCCAGCTCCTTGATCTCCTTTGTTATTTTCTCTCTTTCTGCATCTATGTCCATGGCTTCTGCCTGCCTCCACAATATGAGTGTTAAGAATCAAGAGTGCCCACATCCCATCCTTCTTCAAACAGACACACCTACTCAGGACAGCCGGAGCCTACTCCAAAGCCGAAACTGAGTTCTCTAGAAGGTAGACAGACCCATGCCCAGATGTGGGGAGCCTGGGTCTGTAATCTGATTCTCTTTGGCATTTCAATAACTCATACTTGTTTTCAAGGAATGTTACTGGTTAAGTCTGAGGAAAAAAGAAACTGGGAAGAGAGATTATTACAGAAAACAAGCACAGGGGCTGGGAAGGTGGCTCAGTGGTAGAGCACTTGCCTTGCATGCATGAGGCCCTAGGTTCGATTTCTCAGTACCACATAAGCAGAAAAAGCTAGAAGTGGCGCTGTGGCTCAAGTGGTAGAGTGCTAGCCTTGAGCTGAAGAGCTGAGGGACAGCGCCCAGCCCCAGAGTTCAGGCCTCACGACCAGCCAAAAAAAAAAAAAAAGAGAGAGAAAAAAAGAAAACAAGCACACACCCAAGGGCTAGCCACAAAGAAGAAAACCATCCTAAACCCAGTGTAGTAACACATGCCTGTAATCTCAGCATTTGGTGAGAGTCTGAGGATCCCAAATCTCTGGCCAGCTTAGGATGTGAGACTGTCTTTTAAGAAAAAAAGGAAAGCCATTCTCCCCTGTCTTTGGCACATGCTTCTCCCAGTTCTCTCAGCTGAGTGCCCACGCTGCAACAAAACAAAGCAACCACCAGGGTGCAGCCTTCTGATGCATTAGGAATGCACTACTCTTCATTCACCCAGGGGATGACTGCAAATCTGTAAACAGAACACAGCTGACCCCAGTTGGACCTGCAGAACCTGAAGACCACTTGCAAGTTCAGAGTGGCCATTTGGCCAGGAGGCATCTTCTTCAGAAAGCCTGGCTTCTAAAGAACGAGCAACTGGTTCTTTGAAGAGAACTACACATTTCCTGTCCTTGTTTCCAGACAAGTGAACAAGGTCACAGTCCCAAATTCAGATACTGAGTCGGGTTCCACAAGACCACTTTCCACGACATCACAGGCTGCCTTTTTGCCTGGTGCCCCCCTCCTCACAAAAGACAACCTCACAGACTCCTTGTGGAATCCGGGGTGAGGGGTTGGCTGAGGTGCTGGTGGCTCACACCTGTAATCCCAGCTGCTCAGGAGACTGAGATTAAGGATGGCAATGTGAAACCAGCCTAGGTAGGAAAATCCATGAGACTTATTACCTCTAACCATCAAAAAGCTGGAGGTGGAGTTATGGTTCAAGTGGCAGCGTGGCAGACTTGAGTGAAAAAGCTCAGGGTAGCGCCCAGGCCCTGCAGGAATAGCAGGAGAGGAGAGGTGGGGGAGAAGAGGGGAGGGGGGGAGTGCGGGAGAGGGGTGAGAGAGGAGAGAGGTGGGGGTGAGAGAGAGAGCAGGGGGGGAGAGGAGAGAGCAGGGGAGAGGGAGAGGAGAGAGCACCAAGGGGGGAGAGGAGAGCTGGGGGAGGAAGAGGGGGGAGCACGGGGGAGGGGAGAGGAGAGGGGAGAGCATGGGGGAGGGGGAGAGCACGGGGGAGGGGGGAGAGGGGAGAGCATGGGGGGAGGGGAGAGCATGGGGGGGAGGGGAGAGCACGGGGGGGGGGGAGAGGGGAGAGCACGGGGGGGGGAGAGGAGAGGGGAGAGCACGGGGGGAGAGGGGAGAGCACGGGGGGGGGGAAGAGGGGAGAGCACGGGGGGGAGAGGGGAGAGCATGGGGGGGAGGGGAGAGGGGAGAGCACGGGGGGAGGGGGAGGGGAGAGCACGGGGGGAGAGGGGAGAGCAGGGGGGAGGGGGAGAGCATGGGGGGAGGGGAGAGGGGAGAGCAGGGGGAGGGGAGAGCACGGGGGGAGGGGGAGGGGAGAGCACGGGGGAGAGGGGAGAGCAGGGGGGAGGGGGAGAGCATGGGGGGAGGGGAGAGGGGAGAGCAGGGGGGAGGGGGAGAGCATGGGGGGAGGGGAGAGGGGAGAGCAGGGGGGAGGGGGAGGGGAGAGCACGGGGGGAGAGGGGAGAGCATGGGGGGAGGGGAGAGGGGAGAGCAGGGGGGAGGGAGAGGGGAGAGCACGGGGGAGAGGGGAGAGCACGGGGGGAGGGGAGAGGGGAGAGCACGGGGGGAGGGGAGAGCACGGGGGGAGGGGGAGAGCATGGGGGGAGGGGAGAGGGGAGAGCAGGGGGGAGGGGGAGAGCACGGGGGAGGGAGAGGGGAGAGCAGGGGGGAGGGGAGAGCAGGGGGGAGGGAGAGGGGAGAGCAGGGGGGAGGGGAGAGCACGGGGGGAGGGGAGAGGGGAGAGCACGGGGGGAGGGGAGAGGGGGAGAGCAGGGGGGAGGGGAGAGCAGGGGGGGAGGGAGAGGGGAGAGCAGGGGGGAGGGGAGAGCACGGGGGGAGGGGAGAGGGGAGAGCAGGGGGGAGGGGGAGAGCACGGGGGAGGGAGAGGGGAGAGCAGGGGGGAGGGGAGAGCAGGGGGGAGGGAGAGGGGAGAGCAGGGGGGAGGGGAGAGCACGGGGGGGAGGGGAGAGGGGAGAGCACGGGGGGAGGGGAGAGGGGAGAGCAGGGGGGAGGGGAGAGCAGGGGGGAGGGAGAGGGGAGAGCAGGGGGGAGGGGAGAGCACGGGGGGAGGGGAGAGGGGAGAGCAGGGGGGAGGGGGGAGAGCACGGGGGAGGGAGAGGGGAGAGCAGGGGGGAGGGGAGAGCACGGGGGGAGGGAGAGGGGAGGAGCAGGGGGGAGGGGGGAGAGCAGGGGGGGAGGGAGAGGGGGAGAGCAGGGGGGAGGGGGGAGAGCAGGGGGGGAGGGGGGAGGAAGGAGGCGGGAGCTGGGGCGGACGCAGCCCTGCCTGCCGAGCCCCGGGCCGGGCCGACGGGAGCACGCCGGGGCCGCCCGACCCTCCCGGGACCCGGCTGCCGGCCCCGGGGAGCGGCGCCCCTCGGCGGGGACGGCCCTGCCCGGCCGGGCCCCCTCACCTGCGCAGCGGCCGGCACGGTCTCAGGGTCTTCACCTGAGGGGACGGCCCGGACCCCTCCCGTCGCCAGGCGACCGCAGACCCACGCTTCCGGAGGCCCCGGAAGCGGGTGGTGCCGCAGGAAGTCCCGCCTCCGAGCAGCGGCGCGGGGCCTGCCGGGAGGGCCGCACGGCCCCGCCGCGCCGCCCCGCCCCCCCAGCCCCCCGCCCGCCCCCCGCCCCGCCCCCCCGGCGCCCCCGCCCCGCCCCCCCCCCCCCCCCCCCCCCCCCCCCCGCCGCTGATGGCGCGGGCGTGCGGAACCCCGGGCCGGGCACCGTGGACTGGGTCCATCCCCCGCCCCGCACGCCGCGCGGAGCCGGCCCCACGGGCGCCCACTCGGGGGCGGACGCTCCGGCTGACAGGAGCGGGCTCGAGTCCACGGCTCCTGCCTTTGGAGACCTTGCCAGCCCGAGAGTGCGAAGACACCCGGCCCCCCCCCCCCCCAGCCTGGCAGGACACTCGGTAGTCAGCCAGCGGGACCGGGCCACGCGGCTTAGAACTGGCAAGACTGGACAGATGAACGCGGGGTGCTTCCGGGCGCCCGGAGTTTCTGCTGTTCACCAAGGCCTGCCTGCAATGGGGCTCAAAATCCGGGCACGAACTCCTACGCTACCCAGGAACACCTCACACAGACCAAGCGAACTGCAGACACGTGGCTGTGCCCCTCCACCCGCGTCGGCACCTCACTCCACCCCACTAGCCTTAGCCTGTAGCTGCCACCGTCGCAGGGAGCCAGAGCCAGGGCAGGTGTGGCCTGAGGGCTGCTCTGGGTGGCTCCCCTGTTCCAGGCCCAGCCAGTGAAGGAGCCCCAGACCTCATCTCACTTGCCTGTCCCTCTGCTCCAGAAAGTCTTTCTCACACAGGCCTGGGGACAGGTCTGCAGGAGATGCAGACTGTTCTGCCCTAACTGGCTGACCTGGGAGTGGAGAGAGAATGGGATGCATGATTCACAAGGTCCATACAGGGGCTAGGAAAAGCCCCCGCTTTACCTGTAGTTAGTCAGAATCTAGCAGTTTAAATATCTTGTCTGAAAACCCAACCAACCTCATTTGTAGGGGCATTCTGAAGTTAGAATCCCCTGTCCAACACTCCCAAAACACTGCTCTGTAGCTTACCCACCATGCAGACAATGTGTTACCCCCAGTCTGCCCCTGCTCCCAAGGGCAAGGACCTAAAGGCTGAATAAGCCAGCACACGTTATCAGCAATGCCAGGATACCCAAGAGACAGTCCTTGGTGCCAGAGGACAGTAGGAAGGCATGCCAGGAGGGCCGATGCAGGCCTATGCTGATTGCAGGTCATTACACAGGCCTGCTGGCTCTCAAGCATGAACAAACAGCCAAGCCAAAGTGAAAAGGCGATGCACGTTAACTTCAGCATTTATTTAAACAGAAAGCTGTCAATCTGAACAGGAAGGGAAAGGAACTTTTAAAAATGTAACATTGATAAGGAAATAGCCAAAAGGCACGGATGGCTGTTGTATCTTCCCCACTGGAAACCCGGCACCCCCTGGGAGGCCTGCATTTGTTCTAACTTCCTGAATTCTCATACAAAATGGCCCATAGCAGAACCTCTAGCCAAAACCAGCTTTCCCGAATTAAAGTATCTATTTCATCCCTGAAAGCTCAGTGGTCAGACAGCTTCACAATGTGGGATGTCATGACCTCAGTCCCCGCAGTCATCTACTCAGTGGAACCTCTGTGCTGGGGCCACGGATCACAGGAGCTGCCCTGTAGAAACTACCGGGGGCTCGCACTCAGTGGGGCACCGAGTGATCATAAAGACACCAAGTCCAAGTCCCTATCCAGGCTGCTCACCTCTGCAATAGCTTATAAAATCAAGGCTGAGTAGTGAGCTTCTCATACAGTTCATGTTCTGAGATGATAACAAAGTTATTAGCTCAGTGGTACTTTCATATTTAAAATTAAAAGATGACTGGATTTTGTAAAACTTTTCAATAGGTTACTGCATCTGGAAAACAGTGTGAACATCACCAAGAAGCACTGCACATAAACTGACAGGAGCCGCTCCAGTTGCAGGTGACCAATAATAAATACTCTTTTAGGTCATGAAATCAGCATCTCATGATAAACACTTTGGGTGAAGACTGCATAGTTAAGGGGTGCACATTCAGTTAGGGGTGCAGTGTTGATCTCAGCACACACACCTGGGGGCTGGAAGCAGCTAGTGGTTCTCAAGAGTTCTCCTCCCCATCTTTAATTTCAGAAATTCTGTCTATAGATTTAAGGATTTCAGCAACAAGATTCAGTGTTTCTGCCCCAGAAACCAGCTGCCTAAAATGGAAAAACAGATATTAGGGGCAGTTACTGCAGTGATTCAGCAACAGAAGGACTAAAGCAAAGGGGTTCCAGAGGGGAAACCCTCTAGTTGGCTGGGGCTCAATAGGAAAATGACTCTTATTACCCACCAGTGCTGGTATGCTGGCCAGCACCATATACAGTACCATACACCCCAGACTGGGGGCATTTGGCCCCCAATTTACAACAATGGAGAGGAAGCCACTGTTCTTCAGAAATGGAAAGGCAAATTATCTTTCCCCAGGCCATGTGTGTTACAGTAATCTTAAGATGCCTGGGGCGGCCAGGAGCCATGGCCAAACATGATTGAGGGCATGCTGTGCACTGTACTTGGTAGGTAAGCTTTATTAAATAAATTTATGACATAGTGTGCTTTCAATTTCCCATAGGTTTATCAGGATACACCTGTATTACATCAAGCTTCTATCATCATCAATAATAACAGCAACTAACAGTGCCTTCTATGAATGCACCTGATTCTCATAATAGGAGAGAAATTATTATCATTCCCTGTATTCAGAACCTTTGGTGGCTCACATCTGTAATCCTAGCTACTCTGAAGACTGATATTTAAGGATCAAAGTTCAAAGCCAACCTGGGTAGGGAAATTCATGAGATTCTGATTTTCAATTAACCACCAAAAGGCCAGAAGTGGAGCTGTGGCGCTAAGTAATAGAGTGCCAGCTTTGAGTGAAGCTTAGGGACAGTGCTTAGGCCTTGAGTTCAGGCCATAATAATGGCACAAGAAAAAGCTGCCTGGCTGCCATAGCACAGCCTGGTGGCTTAACAAGACCATCCACTGCACTTCCTTCTCTGGAACCCCCCAGTCCAGTTATGGACTGCAGAGCCTAGGTACCACCCGGAACAGCATGCCAACCTTGCCTGTCACCTGCCACGGGGCTTTTGGGCCCCAGTCACTCACTTTATGGATGCGTGTGCGCTGTTCATGACCACACGGAGGTTCTGCAGGGCTACGTCGGTGTTCTGCTTCACCACTGTCAGGCTGGCGCCTTGCCCTGACCGCAGGGCTTCATTCTCCCGCTTGAAGTTGGAGATCTGTGCCTGGGGAGGGTGGAAGATGGAGGAGGGGAGGGAGGAGTCAGCATCGGGGGCAATCCAGTTGGAAACAGATTTCCCTTGGTAGAGACAAGGACTTGGCCTCGGACTGGCACCCCTCGGGACAGATGCTCTTGCCTAGCTGGGGATTCTCCTAAGGGAGGGGCATACACCTCAGACACAAGCATGTACTGAACTCCAGAACATTCTAAGAAGTACATACCCCACCTGGACCTGGGGCAGGGATCCCTTTGTTTCAGGCCCAAACAGAAAACTTTGGCCATTCTGATTTGAAGCAGACATGAGGTAAACCCAATGGAAGGTCGTTCGCTTTTTCTTCTTGTGGTTCTGGAGATTGAACCCAGGGCCTGAACTACATTCCTAATACTTTCCCGTTTTAAAATTTTATTTTGATGGGGCTGGGAAGGTGGCTCAGTGGTAGAGCGCTTGCCTTGCATGCATGAGGCCCTGGGTTCGATTCCCCAGCATCACATAAGCAAAAATAAAAAAAAATTTTTTTTGAGACAGGGGACTACCAAATCGCCCACACTAGCCCCAAACTTGGCAATCACCTGACTAGCCTCCCCAGTAGGCATGTGCCTCCATGCTTGGTTCACATCTTTTTCTTTTTTGCCAGTTGTGGGGCTTGAACTCAGGGTCTGGGCACTGTCCCTGAGCTTTTTGTGCTCAAGGCTAGAGCTCTAGCACTTGAGCCACAGCGCCAATTCCAGTTTTCTGGTGGTTAATTGGAGGTAAGTCTCATGGACTTTCCTGCCTGGGCTGGCTTTAAATCACGATCCTCAGATCTCAGCCTCCTGAGTTGTTAGGATGACAGGCATGAGCAACCAGTGCCTGGCTCACATCTTTTTCTTGAGCTCACATATACATGGCTTCACAGGAGAAAAGGAAACTTTTTTTTTTCCGGGGTAAAGGGGGGTGGGGGGGACCTTGAATTTAGGGCCTGGGCTCTGTCCCTGAGCCTCTCTCTGTGCTCAAGGCTAGCGCTCTACCATCTGAGCCACAGCCTTTCTGTTTATATGGTGCTGAGAAACTGAACCAAGGGCTTCATGCATGCTAGGCAAGCACTCTACTATCAAGCCACATTCCCAGCTAAAAAGGAAACATTTAAGGTCTTTTCTCTGATTACCTGGAGCAAGCTTATTTCTTGCTTTAGCTTCATGACATGATTTTCTGCCTTTACAGCTCGTTTCTGTTGTCCAAAAAAAATAAGCACAGTTATCACTGACAGCACATTCTCAGTACAGGAGACTTATTATCCTGATGCGGCCTTCCCCAGCCCCACCTCTATGGGCAGAGCCTCCAGGACATCTATCCCCAGCACCTGGGCTCTACCCTGGTTCACGGATGGCCTTAGAACCACCCACCCTGGGGTAGAGAGTACCCACAATACCAAGGGATGCTAGTCTACTAGACAGGCCCAGTGAGCACACAAGCACGGTTCGAGGTGTGCCCTGCCCAGCTGGCTAGCCCAGAGCAGAGCCCTCCGTACCGTCATCAGCTCAAGGTTCTGCTCTACTTGCTGGACCACTGACTCCAGGTCATGGAAGTCACTCTCCTCCTTGATCATCTTTGCCTCCAACTTCCGCTCAAGCGTCCTCACCCTTGTAAAGGAAAGGTCTGAGTTGAGTTCATGCAATCACTTTATTTCTCTTTTTATTGGTTGTGGGGCTTGAACTCTGGGCCTGGGCGCTGTTCCTCATCTCTTCAGCTCAAGACCAGCACTCTACCACTTGAGCCACAGCACTCTTGTTTTTTGGCAGGTAACTGGAGATCAGACTTTCATGGACTCTCCTGCCTGGGCTGGCTTTGAACTGTGATCCTCAGATCTCAGCCTCCTGAGTAGCTAGGATTACAGGCGTGAGCCACCAGCGCCTAGCCATGCCATCATTTTCAAGAACACTTTTAAAGACACTTTAACTTGGGTTAGTGGATAAAACACACTGAGAATCTAACCCCATAGGTTGAACCTCAAGCAGAGGTGAGGCAGCAGGGCCTCTTGAACCACTGTGCTGGGATCCCAACAGAAGAAACGGGGCTGCCTTGGGCTGCAGCTCCCTGGAGTTGTGCTGATTTGGGTCTTAATGCTGAAAGATACTTTCATATAGAGGACAAGAAGTGTAGCTGGTGTTAAGAGATTTACAGGGTAGCCGGGTACTTCGATATCACTTAGAAACCACGTTCCCTGAGTGATAAAGTTCACTCCTGACTAAAAGCTTACATACATTTCTGTTTGGCTTTCAGAGAAGCTCTGAACCTCATTCAGCTTTCTTCTTAGCTTAGAATTTTCATCCTTCAACTGTAGAGAAAGAAAATCCTGATTAAAAAGCCCAGTATGCCTCACTCACAACTTTTCTTGTGGTGCTGGGAATGAAATCTAGGCCCCTGTGCATGTGAGGTAAGTGGTCTCCTTACTGAACCACACCCCAGGCAGAAATACCTTTCCTCAGAATTTTTTTTTTTTTTGGTCAGTCATGGGGCTTGAACTCTGGGCTTGGGCGCTGTCCTTGCACTCTTCAGCTCACAGCAAGCGCTCTACCGCTTGAGCCACAGCGCCACTTCCGGTATTCTAGTGTTTTATTGGAGATAAGTCTCATGGACTTTCCTGCCCGGGCAAAGGCTTTGAACCATGATCCTCAGATCTCAGTAGCTAGGATTACAGGCATGAGCCACCGGTGCCCGGCCTTTCCTCAGAATTTGGACTCAGGGTCTTTTGTTTGCTAGGCAGGTGCTCTACCACTTGAACCTTTTTATGCTTTATAGTTGAATTTTTTGGTAGGGGTTTGCCAGTCCTGAGACTTGAACTCAGGGCCTGGGCACTGTTCCTTAGCTTTATCACTTCAAGGCTGGTGCTCTACCACTTGAGCCATAGTTCCACTTCTGGCTTTTTGCTGGCTTGGTAGATAGGAGTCTCATAGACTTTCCAGTCTGGGATGGCTTCAAACCACAATTCTCATATCTCAGTCTCCAGAGTAGGGTTACAGATGTGAGTTACAGTGCCCGGCAGGGCTTGCATTTTTTAGTGTGGCTGGTCCCTGGGGACATCTTCCTACTACCCAGTGCATCCTGCATAACTATTATAGGAACAAGCAACCATGCCTGGTTCATGGATGGAGACAGGGTATCACAAACTTTCTGCCTGGCTGGCCAGGAACCTTGATCCCCTAGCTGCCACCTCCCAAGTAGCCAAGATTACGTGTGTAAGTCATCACACTTTACCAGAACTGATACACAGAAATACCCTAGGTCAATGGAATCAACACACAGCATACTTAGGGAGAATGACCTGTGGCCACAGACTCCAATTCTTCCCACAGAAGTCTTGTAGGATGATTGTTATTGAAAACTCTACTTCATTTAGGATGCTCAACAAGACGTCCATGTCATGGACGTGTCCATGTCATCCTCTTCTGATAACCCAAGCTGCCTGGAGCCAACCAGCTCTTAACCCTCAGTGCTCCTCACTGAGGTTCATACCAAAATCAACCTGAGGTAGCCTTCCCCTTGGAGAAACTCCTTTCTTGTCATTCCTGGGGCTTGAACTCAGGCCATGGGCACTATCCCTGAGCTTTTTTGTTCAAGGCTAGCGCTTTACCACTTTGAGCCAAAGCGCCACATCCAGTTTTCTGGTGGTTAATTGGAGGTGAGTCTCACAGATTTCCATCTCGGGCTTTGAACCATGATCCTCAGATCTCAGCCTCCTGACCGGCTTGTTTTATTTTCTTTTTCAGTGCTGGGGTTGAACCTAAGGCCTCCTTGCACACTAAGCAATGCTCTGGCACTGAGCTCCTCCTCCAGTGCATACCACAGGGACTCACTCTCACAGCATGTTCCCTGAACATCTGTCTGGTCTACGCAGCTATGCCCAGGACACCCAGGAAGCAGGACACTAGGAGATCACTGCTCAGACCTGGGCTCCATGCCCAGCGCCATAAGGCCCTCACTTACTGCTTCATAACTTATCTGCAGTGTCCGCAGGTGTCTGTCTCCTAGGGACTCTCCATGGGCCGCAAAGTCTGTGCTAGGACTCCCTGCTGGAGATGCTGGAGAGACACGTGAGTCTGTGTCACTCAGAGTCCACGGGGGCAGAGACTCGGTCCCAACCAATTCCGACGGGGTGGAGAAAAATGACAGGTAGGTGGCGCAGGGTGATGTGCTGGTGCTGGCCCTGGGCGGGTGGGTCTGCTCCACAGCAGATGGCATATAGGCCCCGTTCCACCCATCGTCCTCGTCGTCCTCTTCATCCAGGAGGTCCCCAGCCCCTGTTGGGTCTTCGAAAAATGGCTGTTGATATTCCAAGCCATACCCCATGGTCTGGGGGTTGGAGGAGCTGTGGTCCAGACCCAGCGTATGCCTCGAGGTCTCCTAGAAACAATGAAGGCAAATGCTGTGACCTGGAAGCCACCACATACCCGTTTTCTTTCTCATGTTCAGCCTGAGACCTGAAGGGATTCCCCTGTCATCTACCCCAAAGGGGCCAAACTTGAGCTGCAATGCTAACCCTCCACTAACAGTAAGAGTTCCCAAGTTTTGCTCCTCCTGCTCCCACTGTACACTCCAAAGTACTGCGAGTTAGAAGAGATGCCCTCTAAAGCCATCTGATGCAGATCTTCACATGTACCTTTGGGTAACTTCTACTGCCGGCTGTGTCCTCTTTGGATAAGCCAAGGTTCTTGGTTTTCAGAAACTCCTTAAATGAAAATGGGTTCGCCTCTTCAAGGTCTTCAAGTTTGTCATCTGAAATGGGCATCGGAAAGACAGTTAGAGGGAACTGTCTCGTTCATCCCTCCAGAGCCCAGCATGTCCTTGGAAATGCCACCACCATCATTTCACCATGACTCAAGACAAGGGGAAACAATGCTGCTTCCTAAGGGGTCAGAGCATACATGCATCTGCATCCTTGCCGCTTCTCAGTCCCCAGTGGAACTCTTTGGTAACACCCCCCTCCCCTTCCTTGGCAGTACTTGGGTTTGAACACAAAGCTGGCTAGACAAGCTCTCCATTGCCTGAGGCTGGTAGGTATGGTTATCTGTGAGGCAGGGTCTCCCTTTCTGCTCAGGCTGGCCTAGAATGTGATCCTTGTGGGTACTTCCCACCATAGCAGGGTGACCCAGTTGTCTCCCGTTTTCTTATAGTGCCACGACCTTATACAACTAGGTAACCACTACACAACTGAGCTCTACTCCAGGCAATCCCTGGAGTCTTTTCTCGTTACTGGGCTGAAGGTACCATGAGATGGGACCCGGAAGCCCCTCAGGTAGTGAAAAGATTGGGAACTGTCCCATCTTCCCACACAGGTAACTAAGTGAACTGTCCCTCAGCCTTTCTCTACACGTAGCCACATTTCAGTCCTTTAGCCTACATGCCAGCCTGGGTAAGTGGGCTCTGACCCTGCTGGCCCCTCTGGTAAAACTTCCCCCTTCCTGGATCTTCCCACATCTACATTCTGTTGCCCTCATCGTCTGCTCCCTGAGTCAGGGTAAAATGCTTGGGGTTCTATCTGTACTTGGTTTTTGTGGCTTAAGGTACACTCCTTATATCCTGGCAAACCAACGGCTTCCTCTGCAGGACATGTGACTGGCACCAAGTGGTGGATAAAGAGAGAAAGAAAGGATCACTGAACTACTCTACCTCCAAAACGTGTCTCATGGGCTCCTGCTGGACCTTGCTTAGTACATTTCCCCTTTCCATAGCCAAAATCTGTAAAGAGACATCATTACCCCACCATGATCACAGGGGATATTACACAGCAGTAGTTTTCTGGGGGCAACTGTGGACTCTCACTGAGGAACTTAAGGGACCAGACCAGGGCTCCTGTCCAGGCAGGTGACCTGGCTCCCAGCGACCGATCCTGATGTCTGGGGCAGCGAAGATGCCTCCAGTAGATTCTGGTGCCTGTGTGTGTGGGCATGCTAGAGATACACAGCTGGACTGTCCAGAATGCCAGTGTGTGTGAGCACACACACGTGTGCGCGAGCACACACACGTGCGCGCACGCTAAACACAGCTGGACTGTCTGAATGCCCTTGTGTGCGTGGAAGTGACACACACCGAGGGCCTGTCCGAATGCTCCAGAACCAGCCCAGCCCCTGACCTAACCGCCTACCCACCTGCACCGGTGCTGGCCGAGTAGCTGCCTAGCTCTGCCTCGCCCGCCGCCAGACGCATCGCCAGCGGCCGCCAACTCTAAGAGTTGGGAGGCTCCCGGCCCTTCCCCGCACCCGGCGGCCCGGGGGCCGGCCTTCCTGCGCGGGGGGCCGGCTGTGGGGAGGGGCTCCCGGGCCAGACGAGAGCTGGGCGGCGCCCGGCCTGCGCGCCCCGGGCGGCCGGCGCCCCGACTCTCACCTGTGTCTCCCACGGAAGCCAGCACCGGGCTGGGCACATAGCACATAAACGTCGGCCGAATGCCGAAGAAGTGGGGGTGCAGGTCCCCGCCATGGGGGCGCTCACAGTCTAGCTGGGGGAGACAAGACCGGCGCTCATAGAACGCAGGAGCTGTAAGCGACAACGAGAGCGGCTTCACCGCGGGCCGCCCGGCCCGGCCCCCCGGCCCCCCGCCGGCCCCGCGGGCCCTCACCGTCGGGAACGACGAGGCTCCGGGCCCGGGACAGCGGGGGCGCGCCCGGGCGGCGCGCGTAGCCCGACATCGCCACGCCCGCCTAGCCCGGCAGCGGCTCCATGGTCGGCCGCTGCGCCGTCGCCCGGCGCCGCTCCCAGCCTCTCGCCGCCGCTTCCGCCAGCGCACCGGAAGCGCGCGCGCGCCGCCGCGGCCGGCGGGGGCGGGGCCCTCGGCGGAAGCGGAAGTGACGGCAGAAGAGCGGCGGTGCGATGGCGACCGTGGTGTCGGCCGCCGCGCGGCTGCTGCGCGGCTCCGGGGCCCGGGGCGGGCGGCCGAGGTGAGCCGTGGCGCGTCCCGGGCGTCGTCCCGGCTTCCGCGCGTCCGGGGGCGCCGGCGGGGCACGCTGCCGGGCCGGGCTCCGTCCCGCGCCGGCCTCGGCCCACCCGGGCGTCCCGCGTGCGGGCGTCCCGGCCACCCCCTGCGGGCGTCCCGCGTGCGGGCGTCCCGGCCACCCCCTGCGGGCGTCCCGCGTGCGGGCGTCTAGGCCACCCCCTGCGGGCGTCCCGCGTGCGGGCGTCCCGGCCACCCCCTGCGGGCGTCCCGGGTGCGGGCGTCCCGGCCACCCCCTGCGGGCGTCCCGCGTGCGGGCGTCCCGGCCACCCCCTGCGGGCGTCCCGCCGGCCGGGCCGGCCACCCCCTGCGGGCGTCCCGCGTGCGGGCGTCCCGCCGGCCGGGCCGCCTCGGGGCCTGGGGCTGCTGGGGTGTCCGCCCCCTGCACCGCACGGGCTGGGGTGAGGCGAGGGGAAGTAGTTGCTGTGCCCAGGGGGTGACTGGACTGAGTATTGACGGTGTACATTTACTGAAGTGAGGTGCGTCTAGTGGTAGAAGGTACTGGAAAAGTCGAGGCAGTGGGATGAGAGGAGGCTCGAGTCGGGCAGGGTGAGATTGAAGCCAGGAGCTGGCGGAGGGAGTAGACGCGCGGAAAGCCCGGAGCAGGAGCGGGAGTTGGGTGCTCAGCAAATGTGTCGCTGGGACGGGCTGACGAGTCATTATGACTTGGACAGCTGGAAGGCGGGAAGAGGCTGGATGTGGTGCCGGGCCTTCCAGACCCCGTGGGACTGTGGCTTCTGGTTAGACTATAGCGAAGGTGTGAAGGGCACAGCTGGCGTAGCTTTGTATGGACACATTAGTTCCTGCTAAAAAGCCTTCTTTTTTTTTTTTTCCGGTGGCTCATGCCTGTAATTCCAGACTGAGGTTTGTAGTTCAAAGCTAGCCCTCTAGCAGCAAAGTCCATGGGCTTTTATTTCCCTTTAACTACCAAAATGTTTAAAGTGGAACTGTGGCTCAAGTGGTAGAGTGCCAGCCTTGATAGAAAAGGCTCAGGGACAGTGCCCAGGCCCCGAGATTGTCCTAGTTATTGACTGAGTGCCCAAAACCTGTAAAAGTAAATGCTTCAGAAAGGGAGAAGTTGCTAGTACTGGGGTTTAAACTCAGGGCCTGGGCACTGTCCCTTAGCTTTTTCAATCAAGGCTGCCACTCTACCACTTAAGCCACATCTGCACTTCCATATTTTTGATGGTTAATTGGTGCTAAGAGTCTCACTAACCTTTGTGTCCTGATTGACCTTGGACTATGATCCTCAGGTCTCAGCCTTCTGAGTAACTAGGGTTGCAGGCCTGAGTCACCGGTGCCTAGCTTGAGAAGTTGACTTTCAATGCAGAGAAAAATAATTCCGTACACCCATGTGGTCATCACAGGTATGGGCGTTTCTATTTCACAGGTTTGGACTCCCTGCACACAGGCAGTTCAGCAGTGGAGGCGCCTACCCCAGCATTCCCCTCTCTTCCCCCTTACCTGGTGTGCCCAAGACTGTTTTTGCTACAGTTGATGGACAGGAAAAGTTTGAAACTAAAGTTACCACACTGGATAATGGACTTCGGGTAGCATCTCAAAATAAGTTTGGGCAATTTTGTACAGTAGGAAGTAAGTACTCCTGGTGCATGGGGTGGTCTTTCATGCTTGACTGTGTGGTGCCCTCAGTTCACTGTCAGTTGTAACTAGCGTACCAGTTATGAATTGTGGCCTGAGTGAAGGCTTGTTAAACAATCAGAAAACAACCCAAATAAGAAGCAGTGGTAATTACTGGTGATTGCATTTAGCAAAATGGCTGTCCCCTTCACCCTCCCTTCTTCCTGTAATTCTGAAGATGTTCACCATGTGCAGGATTCCCTGGAAAGCAGGGCATGGTCAGGATAATGAATGTGCTCCCCTATAATTATGTTGGCCATAACAGTCATGGTTTTGAGAGATTTTTCTAGATTAAATCTGTTTTGATTATTTAACCTGTCAATTTTTTTCCTTATCAGTTCTTATTAACTCGGGATCAAGATATGAAGCAAAATATCTTAGTGGAATCGCTCATTTTCTGGAAAAGTTAGCATTTTCGGTCAGTGTCTAATTTGTAACTTCTGTGACTATGCTCTTGGGTAGGAATACATACACACATATGTATATATTTTTATTTTTTACTTTTTTTTTTTTTGGCCCGTTGTGGGGCTTGAACTCTGGGCTTGGGTGCTGTCCCTGCGCTCTTCAGCTCAAGGCGAGCGCTCTATCACTTCAGCCACAGTGCCACTTCCAGTTTTCTAATGGTTTATTGGAGATAAGAGTCTCACAGACTTTTCCTGCCCGGGCTGGCTTTGAACCGCAATCCTCAGATCTCAGCCTCCTGAGTAGCTAGGATTACAGGCATGAGCCACTGGCGCCCGGCTAAAAGTAATACTTTTTCTTAGATATATTTCAGTTATTCTAAAAACTGCTTATTTAAGCTTTCTTATTTTATAGTCTACTGCTCGATATGACAGCAAAGACGAAATTCTGCTTGCCCTGGAGAAGCATGGTGGTATCTGTGACTGTCAGACTTCAAGGTATGTCAGCTTCATGCATACACAATTATGTGCGTATGTGGAACTCTCCTCTTTGTCTCGGTCAGAGTCCCTTTGAGCCCTTTCTGTTGGGAGGCTGAAGAGATTGATGATGGCCTGAATAGGTGTTGAGTGGAGAACTGGGGACAGAGAAACACAGCCCCCAAATGGGTGCAGACTCCACCAATTCAGCAAGTCTGTCAGCTGGCAGCCAGGGACACAACATGATCTGAGACACTTGAAGGGTGGACACGAGAGCCAGGGCTGGGCGGGGGAATGACAAGTTTAGACTGGAGGTGGAAAGAGGCACAGAAAATGTGGCATTGGGACTGTTCCGGTTGACAAGATGGGGTAGTCTAGATCCAGGTGCGGCCAGTGGCCAGTGCCCAGGTCTGGCTGCAAGCAGCAGTATGGCTGTGGTGCAGCCAAGGCATTTATTTGCCCAGTGTGTGTCGGTACCTAGATTCAAAACTCCAGCCCTGTGGAAGAACCTGAGCAGTGGGGAAGCTCTTCAAGGGGCCCTGGTAAACCCTCCTTGGTCCTGCAGGCCCATGGCTCAGCGTGGCCTCTGCTTTGTCCTCACATGGCTGTGCAGCAGTGCAGCACTCCTCCTCACAGAGCTGTGATCTGGTGTCCTGCACGGGCCCACTCCCTTCTGGGACTTGGATTCGCTCGATCTGACATCCTACTGTTCTGGCTTGTTCCCTCCCCATCCTCCTCCAGCCTTGTGCTGTCTGGAGTGTTAACTAGACTACAAGCTCCCTGAGAGCAAGACCAGAGCTGTGGGAGCTGTGTATGTTTCCACATGGACCAAAGCTGTGGAAGGCCACGAGTATTTGTATGGGCCATGCGCCTTTCCCTGTGGACCAGTCTTCCTGCCAGGGCCTAGGAAGCACAGGAGAACGGGCCTCTCCTGAAAGAGTGTGTTGGTGAAAACTGCAGAAGAGTTGGCTGCGTTTGACTCCATGGTGTATTCCGCACAGGAGCCTCATCTGCAGGCAGCCATGGCTTCTCCCACCAGGGAGTTCATACGAGGGAGAAGGGAAGAAGACTGCAGGTCCTAGACCCAAACAGTAGAAAGTCCAAGCTGGAGCCCCAAGTCCGATGCGAGTTTGGCTCCTAGCAGTGCTGACTTCTCTTTCTTACAGAGACACCACCATGTATGCGGTATCTGCTGACAGCAAAGGCTTGGACACTGTGGTCGGCTTGCTTGCTGACGTGGTTCTGCACCCACGCCTAACAGGTATGAGCCACAAGGCCGCCCTGGGCCAGCAGGCAGCAGGGTCAGTGAAGTGCTGGAGTTAGACCAAGGCCGCCCTGGGCCAGTGGGCAGGAAGAACACTTGTCACTGGAGCTGTCCATTCATGGGCCAGGGACAGTGCGACTTCATTGAACATGGTGCTGATGTTCAGAAAAGTCTGGCGTTGTAGAGTGTTCGGTGCTTGAATACCTTCCTCTGCCCTTTGAGAGTTTCACTAGGATTTAGTCTTAGAGACAGTCACAGACTGCGTCCATACTGCCAGAAGTTTCCACTGCATGACTCCTCCTTCCTTGCGAATGACAGGACTTTGAGTTCCCACTTGGAATGAGCCTTGGGGAAGAGGTGCTGGGCACCCCAGCTGCCTGGCCTCATACCCCAGGCTTAGTTCTGCCTTAAGATCCTGGGGTACTTGGGCTAGCCAGCTGAAAAAGGGCGTCCTGACTGGTTTCCTAAGCACTATCATGTCTGCCCTGGCGCCTGTGAGGCAGCCGGCGTGGGGCAGGGTTAGAGGGAACTAAGGCTCCAGGCCCCAGTCCCTGCTTACCCAGGCTCCTCACACAGATGCCCCGCCCCTCAACAGTGGAAGTGACCCCTGCTCCCACCCAACCCAGCCTAGCTCAGCACCTGGATTAGTGCCACCTTCTGTGTTGTGGCTGGTGCACCCTAAACCCGTCTCTGTTCTTCCAGATGAAGAAATTGAGATGACACGGATGGCTGTCCAGTTTGAGCTGGAGGACTTGAACATGCGACCTGACCCCGAGCCACTTCTCACCGAGATGATCCACGAAGTAAGAGTCCCCATGGCAGTGCCTGCCTTGTGGGGCCCGAGGTCCCTGCGCTTACCTCATAGTTGTATTTGCAGAAGCTGCTGTGTGTGTGGACTTTTGGGTTTCCGTTTCTTAAGTGAGTAACAAGATCTTGGCGGTTCTCAGCTACAGGACCCTTTTAGTTTATATCTTCTGTGAACTTTTGTTCTTGAGAGGTAGATTGCACTACATTTACTTTCTTGGTAGAGAGACTTGAATTCAAGATTTCCCAGCATGCTTGGCAGGCATTGTACTACTTGAGCTATGCCTCTAGCCCATTTTGCTCTAGTTATTTTTGAGATTAGATTTCATAGGGGTTGGAGGCCTGGCTCAGTTGATAGTGCACTAGTCAGTGAGTATAAGTATTAGGTACTGAGTTCAAATCGTGGTCTCAGACCCCCCCCCCCCCAAAAAAAAATAGTATCTCACTTTTTTCCCAGGCTGGCCTGTACTGTGGTCCCCTATTGGTGCTTCCTGCTGAGGTTCAGACATGCCCACTCTCCCATCTATTGGTTGAGATAGATCTTGTGAACTTTTTGCTCAGACTAGCCTTAAACTGAAACTCTCTGCCTCCATTTTTATGCATTTTCTTAACAAGCAGACGGTGTCTGACATGAGCATTCTTTTCTCCAGAGACTGAGCTGGAGGCAGTGCCAGCTGTTGGGGAGACCTCTGTGTTCCATTCCTCACGCGTGTGTCCCTCCCCATTCTCCAGGCTGCATATCGGGGGAACACTGTGGGCCTGCACCGTTTCTGTCCCACAGAAAACATAGCAAAGATTGGTCGAGAAGTGCTTCATTCCTATCTGAGGAACTACTACACCCCTGACCGCATGGTGCTGGCTGGAGTAGGTGTCGATCACGAGCATCTGGTAGAATGTGCCAGAAAGTACCTCCTGGAGGCCCAGCCCGCTTGGGGGACAGCCGAGGCTGTGGAGGTTGACAGATCTGTGGCACAGTACACTGGGGGGATTCTCAAGGTAACCTGCCGTCCTGGCTGTGCGCACACCTGGTGTGGGCTCTGGCGTGCGTGTGCCTCTGTGTGCGTCCCCCCTCAGCGGGCAGCTCAGCCCTGCACAGGCACGGTGTGACATGCACTGTGTGATAGAATGAGTGGAGAGAGGCCAAGAGTGCTGTGTGTTCTTTGTCATGTTTCTCGTAAACTTTCCTGTTACTTTTACTTCTTTTTTTCCTTTGGCTGGTCCTGGGGCTTGAAATTAGGGCCTCCAGGGACCGGGGAGGTGCCTCAGTGGTAGAGTGCTTGCCTCACATGCATGAGGCCCTGAGTTCGATTCCTCAGCACCTCATAAGTAGAAAAAGCAGGAAGTAGCGCTGTGGCTCAAGTGGTAGAGCGTTGGCCTTGAGCTGAAGAGCTGAGGAACAGCTCCCAGACCCAGAGTTCAGACCCCCACAACAGAAAAAAAAGAAAAATTTGGGTCTTTGTCTCTCTGTGCTCAAGGCTAACACTACCACTTGAGCACCACTTCTAGTTTTCTGGTGGTTCATTGGAGATGAGTCTCACGGACTTCCCTGCCTAGGCTGGCTTTGAACTGCGATCCTCAGATCTCAGCCTTCTGAGTAGCTAGGAAGACAGGTGTGAACCACCAGCATCCTGCTCATTCTTACTTTTAAAAACAAAGAGGCTGGGCGCTGGCTCATGCTTGTCATCCTAACTATGCAGGAGGCTGAGATCTGAGGATCGCGGTTCAAAGCCAGCCCAGGCAGGAAAGTTTGTGAGACTTATCTTTAATAAACCACCAGAAAACCAGAAGTGGTGCTGTGGCTCAAGTGGTAGAAGTACTTGCCTTGAGCTGAAAAGCTGAGAGACAGCACCCAGGCCCAGAGTTCAAGCCCCACAACTGATTTTAAAAAAGAAAGGAACTGAGTTTGGGCCGAGAGCCTGCTTGTGCACGACTTGTCCACCCTTGCACACAATCTCAGCCTAACACTTGTGTGGCCTCACAGGTCGAGCGGGACATGTCCAATGTCAGCCTGGGCCCAACTCCCATCCCCGAGCTCACGCACATCATGGTCGGCCTCGAGAGCTGCTCCTTCCTGGTGAGTGCAGGGTGGGTCGGCGCGCCCAGGTCGGTGGTGAGGCCACTCGCGGGTGACCCCACCCCACTGTCCTTTCCTGCAGGAGGACGACTTCATCCCCTTTGCCGTGTTGAACATGCTCATGGGAGGAGGGGGCTCCTTCTCGGCCGGTGGGCCTGGCAAGGGCATGTTCTCCCGCCTCTACCTCAACGTGCTCAACAGGTGGGTGCTGCCTCTGGCGGGCACTGCCTGCCTTCTGAGACCACTCGAGAGCTAGGCTCTCGGGGCTCACGCCTGTAATCCTAGCTGCTCAGGAAGCTGAGGTCCAAGGATCACAGTTCAAAGCCAGCCTAGGCAGGAACGTCCTTAAGACTCAGCTGCAGGTGGCAAGGTGGCACAAGTAGTAGAGCACTAATCTTGAGCGAAAAGGGCAGTGCCCAAGCCCAGAGTTCCAGCCCCAGGACTAGGGGGAGGGGGGAGAGGGGGACGGGGATGTGCATGTGAGCCATGTTTTCTGCAGTGGCTCATGACGTGATATGGCCATGACCTCCCCCTCGGCCTCTCCGTGTCCCTCACAGGCACCACTGGATGTACAATGCAACTTCCTATCACCATAGCTACGAGGACACGGGCCTCCTGTGCATCCATGCCAGCGCTGACCCAAGGCAGGTGAGGGCCACGCTGCATCACCTCCGCCCCCGCCCCCCCCCATCATGACCCACCTGGCCAGGCTGACAGGCCCAGATCACACCCTCATTTTCACTCTTGCTCTTCTCCATAGGTTCGAGAAATGGTAGAAATCATCACAAAGGAGTTTATTTTGATGGGTGGAGCTGTTGATGCGGTGAGTGAGGCCTCTGGACCCCTTGCAGCCTGTCCCAGCCGGGTTTGGGTGGCCGGCGCCTCTCTGGTCTCCCAGCCCCAGCCGCAGGACACTGCGCTCTCTCTGCTGCCCACAGCAGTCGTGAGTGAAGGCAGCCCTGGGCCTTTTCCTGGCTAGAACATACTTTTAATACTCACGTGAGTTTTAAGTTTTTAAAAATTTACTTACTAATTTTATTATCTTTAGGTAGCTGTACAAAGGAGTATTCAACAAAGCAGTATGAATGCAATCCACCTTGGTTTTTTCTTTTTTTTTTCTAGTCCTAGGGTTTGAACTTAGGGCCTGGGTGCTGTTCCTGAATTCTTTTGCTCTACTACTTTGAGCCACAGCACCACTTCAAGTTTTCTGGTGGTTAGCAGGAGATAAGAGTCACAGACTTTCCTACCTGGGCTGGTTTGAGCTGTGATTCTCAGATCTCCGCCTTCTGAGTAGCTAGGATGACAGGCATGAGCCACCCATTGCCCAGCTAGTTTGCACTTATTTTGATGTTTGGAAGGTCTGTCACTTCCTGGGCCAGAACTGGTTAAAGTAAAATTTTTTAAAAAGCCAATTTGCATACACCTGGGGAACTGCCAGTGCCCAGATGCACGTGCCGTGCATGCGCTGTGGGCCTCCAGCTGCTGGTGCTTGGTAGCACACACTGCTTGCAGGTTTTCTTTGCTGCATGTGTTTTCTAAATTTTCTCTAGTGTTCACACAGTTACATTGTAATCAGAAAGGAATTATTTACTTAGGAAATAAAACCTGTTGGAACTTCAGTACTTTGCTAGGCGTGGTGGCAAGGGAGCTCTCTTACTCTAGTATCTTGCTAGAAAATGCTTTCTGCTAATGTCAGTTTGGGATAAACTAATAGTATGTAAATATCTGTCTGAAATGCAAAAAGAAAAATGACCTGTGCAGAGTGAAGACTTCCCTTCCCTAGAGAGGGTAGCGCGTCTCCACGGCCATCTGCTTCCCATTGTGTGCTTTACAAAGTGGCGGCCCGCAGACCCGGTAGCTGATTGTTGCTTGTGCTGCTCTGGGCCTTCATGACCCCATTCCTCGAGCCACAGTGTTTTGTCCACACCCGGCCAGAGGCTCAGTGTGTGCAGAGCACCATTTGGTGGATTCCCCAGAGGCCTGGGGCACTTTGGTGAGCTGTCGCCTGGCCCAGGGTATGCAAGGACCCGGATCTGCTCTTCACTATTTCCTCCTGGTTTCCTTATGTGGTCCGCTTTGGGGCCTGGCCTAGAACTGAGCATTTCACCTTCTGCAGCAAGCAGCCAGGCAGCAGGGAGTTGGGGCACAGCACCCTCACGCCAGGTGTGCCTGGAACCTTTGGGCCCGTGGATGGCCTTTTTGCTGGGATGTGTTTTGTTTTTTTTTTTGTCGGTCGTGGGGCCTGAACTCTGGGCTTGGGCACTGTCCCTGAGCTCTTCAGCTCAAGGCTAGCACCCTACCACTTGAGCCACAGTGCCACTCCAGCTTTTTCTCCTTATGTGGCGCTGAGGAATTGAACCCAAAGCCTCATGCACGCAAGGCAAGCGCTCTACCACTAAGCCACCTTCCCAGCCCCCTGGGATATGTTTCTGTGAGTCCCTCTGCCAACTAGAGCTAGCTGTTGGTGACCATGGAGGTGTGTGTCCTCAGGTGGAGCTGGAGCGGGCCAAGACACAGCTGATGTCCATGCTCATGATGAACCTGGAGGCCAGGCCTGTGATCTTTGAGGACGTGGGGAGGCAGGTGCTGGCCACCCATTCCAGAAAGCTGCCCCATGAGCTGTGCACACTCATCCGTGAGTACGCGCTCAGTGAGGCAGCCGCGCGTGGGGGGGTTGGACTGTGGGGGTGGACAGGAGTCCCTTAGGGTCCGCTATACATAAGCCTGGTGTTCACTAGGCAGCCTGGGTAGGGGGGCTGGGTTGTGGGCACTCACAGCCTGCCTGGCCTGCGCTGGCTCCTCGGAGCGTGTGACCTGGCTTCCCTGCAGCCCGCCCTCCTGGGCCTACAGTCCTGCTGGGACTCGGGAGCACCCTGTCCTTCCCTTAGGAGCCTGCTCCGGTCCTTGATTGCAACTGTCCAGTCTCCTGAGGCTTCGTCTTCTCTAAAAAACAAACCTAAGCTGGGCACCAGTGGCTCATGCCTATAATCCTAGCTACTCAGGAGGCTGAGATCTGAGGATCATGGTTCAAAGCCAGCCCAGGCAGAAAACTCCATGAGACTTTGATCTCCAATAAACCACTAGAAAACCGGAAGTGGCGCCGTGGCTCAAGAGGTAGAGCGCTAGCCTTGAACTGAAGAGCACAGGGACAGCGCCCAGGCCCAGAGTTCAAGCCCCTTGACCTGGTGGCTTTCTGGGCCCCTTTTTCTTCTTTCTCCCTGTCTCCCTGTCTTCCTCTCTTCCTTGTCTTCCTCTTTCCCCCTCTTCCCCTTCCCCAACTCCCCCCTCCTCTTCTCTCCTCGGCTCCCTCTTTCTCTCCCTTCCCCCTCCTCCACTCCCTCCTTCTCTCCCTCCCCCTTCCTCCACTCCCTTCTCCTCCTCCCTTTTGTGCTAATAGAGGGTCTTGAACTCAGGTCAGGGCCTGGGTGCTGTCCCTCAGCTCTTCAGGTCAAGGCAAGAGCTCTACCACTTGAACCATAGCACCACTTCCAGCTTTTTCTGCTTATGTGGCGCTGAGGAATCGAACCCAGGGCCTCATGCATGCAAGGCAAGCACTACCACTGAGCCACCTTCCCAGCCCCCCTTAGCTTTTTTGCTCAAAGTGTGCTCTACCAGTTGAGCCACCACTCACTCCACTTACAGATTTTTAATGGTTAATTAGAGACCAGAGTTTCGTAGACTTTGCTGCCTGTGAACTGTGATCCTCAGATCTCACCCTTCTCCGTAGCTGGGATCACAGCATGAGCCACTGTGCCTAGCAGCTTTAATTTTTAGACAGGATCTGATTATAGTTCAGGTTGAGCTGCAACTCTGAATCCTCTCTCTAAACATTGGGATTACAGGCATACACCCCCAAGCATGGCTGTCTGATGCATTTGAAAATAACTAGAGCCATCGATAGCTTCGCTGTGGGCTGGGAGCTGCCTCTGTCCTTTCAACCTGGCCCACCCCCCCCCCTCAGCGGCAGGGGGCCTGGAGCCCTCTGCGGCGCCCAGGCTGGCCAGAGTAGCGCACCTCAGCCTCTCCACCCCGGTGCACACACATGTGCTGGCATTGGCCCAAAGCTCTCTCGCTGTCCTTGCCAGGCAATGTGACGCCGGAAGACATCAAGAGGGTAACTGCCAAGATGCTGCGTGGAAAGCCCGCGGTGGCTGCTCTGGGAGACCTGGCTGACCTGCCCACCTATGAGCACATCCAGTCTGCGCTGTCCAGCAGAGATGGGCGTCTGCCCAGGACGTACCGGCTCTTCCGATAGAGCCCCTCCTTATCCCTGGGGGCCTGAGGCTGCAGGCGAGCCTGCTTCCACACGTGTGCCTGTGTGACTCAGTGTAAGGCGGTCTGGTCTGGCTGTATAAACGGCATGCACAGGGGCTGTTGACCTGAATGAGCTGATGTGGTCTTCATGGAGCTTTCCCCAAGGAGCAGGCACCGCCCTCGCGCCAGGGAGAGGCAACAGAGCTTAAGGTGCTGGGTTGGGAACCACCTTTTGCTGCCTCAGAGCTGGGCCCCTAGAGCTGGACATGTGCTCCCCCGCGCCTGACACCCAGCCTGCAGCTGCTGGAAGAGCTGGAGGCTGGGCCGGCCTGACACTGCACACAGGCTTGAGTGCCAGTGGCCTGCTTGTGCTGCCACAAGAGCATAGGCCCTGCCAGGAAAAGAGTGGCTTCTACCACAGTATTCCTTCGCCCTCAGCTGAGAGACAGCCTAGGAAAAGATCCTTAGTGGCCACTAAATAGCAGCCCGCACCCTGAGAATTGCCTGTGTGGTACAGCATTTCAGCCTCTTTTGCCTCCATTATGAAATGCATTTGGGTTCAGGAAGTCATCGTGCTGCTATACTCCGGACAGGGGCTTCCTTAGGCCAGAGTCAACCCATGGTGCCAGCATAGCCTGTAGTCAGACGCTTGGCGGTGGAGAGATGGGCCTTGAGCCTGTGTGTGCCACTGCAGGTGGTCCTGGAACATGAGTAGTTCTCAAACAGACTCTTGCAGAACTTAGCAGGAGCTCTGGCAAGGGTTGGGCCTGGGAAGCTAGATAAGCCACAGGGGCAGTTCCTACCAATTGGTGGCACATGGCAGTCCATGGTGTGGGAAGCTGTGCTGCATGGTTTGTTAAAGGCAGCAATCTCCCTGCTGTCTGTAGTGAGTACTGAGAAACCCAGACTTTCCAGGCATCAGTATGAGATCTGAGGATCATGATTCAGTGATTCAAAGCCAACCCAGACAGGAAAGTATAAGACTCTGATCTGTAACTAACAATCCAAAAACCAGAGGTAGAGCTGTGGATCTGGTGGTAGAGTTGCTACTCCTAAGCAAAAAAAAATCTAAAGAACAGCGCCCAGGCCTTAGGTTTCAAAGGATCTGTACCCAAGACCCCCAAAAACTAATCCCCCCCCCCAAAATGGGGGCCCAGCCCTAGTACCTCCTAGTTTGTTTTAGCCTGCCACCTGTCCTTACTGTCCACAAGGGAAGTGTCTCCGCAGACTACTGGCTGGAAATCACTCCATCCCCTGCAGCTGGAGCACGGGAATGGTCTGCCTGAGACCCCTACCATGAGCCAGGTGTTGGGACTTAGTAGTTACCACGTGGGGATGAGGCTACCGCTGGAGAGAGCCTTGCAAGACAGGTGCCCCCAAGAAGGTGTAGTCACAGCTGGAGCCAGCTGCCCGGGGTTCCTCTTCACCTGCCAGCCGTCTCAAGACATTCAGAACACCAGGAGTGGTGTTCTGAAAGCTGGCACTGCCAGCCAGGGGCTGCTCTGCAGTGACTTGTTACACTTCTTTGCCTGGGGCACCCGCTGTGCCCTGCTCTCTGTGCCAAGGCTGCTCCCTCCTTCCTGTCGCCCTCTGGGCTTCCAGCTCCCCTTCCTTAAACACTAGTGTGCAAAACTTCTGCCTGCCCCGTGGATTCTGAGGTCTAACAGCACTGTGCGCCACAACCAGTAGAGCCCCACGGGGTGGAAGGCAAGCCAGGCTCAATGGTGTATTCTTTTGCTAGACTGGCACTCTACCACTGAACCGTACCAGCAGACCTTTTGCTGCCCGGGCTGGCTTTGAGCTGTGATCCTCAGTTCTCAGCCTCCTGAGTAGTCAGGATTACAGGTGCAGTCCACCAGTTTCAAGGCTTTGTTGTGTTTTGTGAGCCAGGAGCACTGGGTATAGCCCAGGTGGTGTCACTCAGCATCCTGAGTGCTGGGATTATTCGCTCTGGAACATGCTGCCTAGTTAACCATGAGCTCAGTTTTAAAGACACCTGGTTAGATTTTCATTAACCTGAATTTTTAACTTTCCAATTGAAATGCTGTAATGCTAGTGTCAAGTTCATTCACCACACTTGGGCTCCTCAGATGTAATGACTTCCCAAGATTCAGCCGAAACTAAGGTGCTCCAGTGTCCGAAGGGTTTGGCTCAGCCTGTAAAGGGTGTCAGTGGCTCACACCTGTAATCCTAGCTACTCAGGAGGCTGAGATGTGAGACTTGAGGTTTGAAGACAGCCCAAGCAGTAAAAATTTGTGATTGTCATCGCTAGCCACCCACCCAAAAAACCAGTAGTAGAGCACCAGCCTTGAACAAAAAAGCCCAGGAACAGCATGTAAGGCCCAGAATTTAAGCCCTATGACTGACAGAAAAATCCTTCAAATCCTTCTCATTTCAAGCCTCATCACCACAAAAACCTTGCAGACAGACTGCCGATTTATTTGGAATCAAGCAAAACTAGAGTCTGGCCATCTGGGTAGCTTGAGGGATGACCTACCCTGGTCACAGCTGCATTGCCTTCAGGTTCACGTGTTTGTAGAAGCTGGTGCTAACAAGCGTCACCTGGGGTCTGCTTGGACTGCAAGTCATTGCAATTCGGGTCAGTTAGTCTGGAGCAGCGGCCCCTCTTGGCTAACCCTGCGTGTGTCTTGAGCAGCAGACTGGCGCTTTGTAGCCTTGAGAATGAAAAGGGCCTGCATACAGATGCTTCCTTCGAAGACTCAGCCTTGGGCTAGAAAGTTCACAATTCAATATACACATTTATTTAAAAATATAAATATGGAAAAATAAATAATTTTAGAAGACTGGTGTGGCTATCCCTAGGTTTTAATACACTCAAGGGAGCAGCAGAGGGTTTTAAGCTCTAGGGACGGGAGGCAAGGTGGAGCTGTCTGACTTAGGGTGTGGTCCCGTTCTGTGGCTGCTGTCACTAAAGCAGATGGTCGCAATCCATAGAACTCGAGTTTCACAAGGCCGGGCTTGGCCTGGGGGGGGGGGGGTCGGAGCCCTGAGACAGCCTAGCAGAGGGATGCCAGGCCACATCCTCAAGTGTCTAGCTTTGGTCTCTGGTGGCAGGGTTCGTGGCAGCTAGGGTCTGAGTGTCCAGGAGATGCCCAGCCCTGACCCGGATGCCTGTGTGCCCATGTGAGGGTTCTCTGTGGACACCTAGAAACTAGGGCTCTGGTTTGGGGTGTGAGTGAACGGAGGAGAGGCTTCTGGCACTAGTGGGCATGAGGGGAGGCACCTCGTTCGGTCCACAGCTGTGTGGGGGTTGAGGGGCGCCCCCTGGAGGCAAAGGCCTGCCATGCACCCACGGGGACGTGCCAAATGAGAACCGCTCACCCAGCTAGAGGAAGGCCGCTTCTGCCCCACGACAGCCCCCCCCCCCCCCCCAGCTGCCCATCACTGCTGCTGCTTGTGAGGAAGCAGGACAGGACTCCCAAAGGGGCAGGAGTTGCCCAAGAGCAAACTTCTGCCTTTGCAGCGGCCTGTGCTCCAACATTCGCCTGGGCTGCCATGACCCGTCTCCAGAGAGCGACTTCAGGAAACAGTACAGACAGTGCTGGAGCTCTGGTTCTTCAGCACTTGCTGTTTCTGCATCTCTTTTGAAATCCGTCTTTTAATTCCTATCAAGTACAGTTCTCGGTCAAACTTGCCGGCAGCTAGTGGGATGCTGTGGAGGAGGAAGCGTCAGGAGAGCGCCCAGCAGGAACTAGGGCTTTCTCATCTAAAGCCCTGTGCCTGTTCCCAAAGGGCCCAGCCGGGGTCACAGGGCAAGCTTCTGCATGCGCCGCGGGCTCATGGGGCAGTGACCACAGGGTTGCTGGTGCCACAACTCAGGAAGGGTCACCCCACTTGACAGGAGCCACTTGGAGCCCAAGCTTCAGCCCACTGCTGTGCGGGAAGACACCCAGAGGGACTTACTTGTCCCGTCCTGGCCTCACTTTGACCCGGAACAGGCCGTACACAGGGCGGTGGTCAGATGTCTTGATGCCAAGGCAGGAAGAGTACTTTAAGGGACAAATGTCCCCCTTGTGGCGGCTTCTATACAAGACTCGGTCCTTTAAGAGACAGTGAAGCAGGAGCAGAGCTAGTGCAGGCCGCCCCTCTGCACGGTGAGCCCCGGGCCCCAGCCCCAGATCACCCAGCTCTCTGGCAGCAGTGGGAGCTGTGTTGCCTCTGTGGCCGCCCCACTGTCTCTAAACCATGCCATGCCCAGCATGAGACCTGGGCTGGTAAGAGCAAGACCAGCTGGGTGCAAGGGCTTCCCACTCACTCCTTCCAGGGGTGGAGCTGTATGGAACGAGGGCCCAGGGCCAGGGCCCATGTAGCGGCAGGACATGCATGAGCTGTGCCCAGCCGTGCGGCCCGGAGGGGGCCTTGTCCCACGCACACTTGGCCAGCCAGCCGTGCGGCCCGGAGGGGGCCTTGTCCCACGCACACTTGGCCAGCCAGCCGTGCGGCCCGGAGGGGGCCTTGTCCCACGCACACTTGGCCAGGTAGTCCCTGGCCTCAAGGCAGCTGCCTGGCTGGATGTCATGTGTCAGTGCCACCCAGGCTGGTGGTGGTCACCAGTGCTGGGACCATACCGTGTAGGAGGGGGTTCTCTGTTTGGAGGTGCTGTCGTAAGTATCCTTCCCAATATCAAACTTGTATGACGGGAGGAAGTGGATATCGGGCTCCTGGAAGCCCTTGAAGATGGACCCTGCAAGGAGCACGCAGGTCGTTAAGAGAAGCTCAAGGAGCCTGCTGCCTGGCCCAGGCTGCCAGCCCGCGCTGCCCGGCCTCGCACCACCCACCTTTCTTCATCTCCCGGGTGAGCTGGTCATGCCGCAGCAGGGCTGGCACGTCCACCTCCAGGTCCTGCTTCAGGATGGCCTCCACCGCCCGGCGCCCTCCGCTCAGGCGGAAGTTGAAGTCTCCAAACCAGAACACCTCATCGAACCGGGTGGTGACATCCGCTGGGCACACGGGGAAAGAGAATGGCGCTGGCCTTCGCGAGTCCCAGGCCACGAAAGGGGACTCATCTGTGCTCCACTCCCCAGAACCACAGCCTGGCAGCAGCTCCGGGGACCGGCAGGAGCATCAGAGGGGCGCTGCTCAGGCTTTGTGGTTGAGTTGAGCCCACGGCAGGTGATCCAGAGGGTACCCAAGCAGTCCCCCAAACCTCCAACAGCTGTCCTGATGGGTATGGGATGGACCACGTCTTTCCAGTTCCTTTGCCCAGCCCGACTAAGCACAGCCAGTGGTCAGCAAGGAACAGCTGGGCCCAGCCAGTGCACGGCGGTCTCAGTGGGAAACTTCCTGCGCTCGGCCTCTCCAGAGCCCCAAGAGAGTGTGGGGCAGAGGTCACAGTCCTCACCTGCGCTGGAGCGGTAGGGGTTGGTGTCTGGTACAGTCCTGGGCAGGGCCAAGGCCTGGATGGTCCTGGCGTAGTCCATTAGCCTCTCGGCCACCTTTCCGTCTCCGGCTGCGGGAACAGGACAGGGGTGGGGTGGGGCCTGGCACCTGTGGCCTCCGATGCATCTAGGGTGGAGAGGAAGCTGCCCTCACAGGGCAGTGACTTACAGGTGAAGTGAGAGGTGATGAAGAGGAAGGAGGTGCCGAAGAAGGTGAAGCTGAGGCCCAGGGCTCCCTTGGTCTTGATCTGAGACACGATCCGAGTGGTCACAGTGGAGCATTCCACCTCTGTGTGACGGGGCAAGGGGACTCAGTGGGCAGTGGGGCCGTGCCCGGCTGGGCATGCCGTGTGTTCTCTCCCCACCCCCTCCGCCATGTGGTTGGATGGGTGCTGCTGGCACCTACCCGAGCAGAACCAGATGAGGTCCCTGCGGATGAACAGGGACATGTACAGCACCCCGTGCGCGGCGGAGGACAGCAGCACGTACCGGGGGCCCAGCGTCTCCTGCAGGCGCGTCTCCCACTCCCGCCTGGAGGAGGAAAAAGGACAGTTGGGGACACAAGGGCTTTCAGCCCCACTTCCCCCTTCCTCCCCGGCCGGCCCCAGGGAGCACCAGAGGCGGCTCCCTGATTTTGCTTCATCAGGCTGCACGAGGAGACATTTATTCACCTTTTTTGGCAGTACTTGGATTTGATTTTCTGGGGTCTTAGGCTTGCTAGGTTGATGCTCTACTCTGAGTCTTTGGTCCCCTAACATCATGGGCTTTAAATGGCCCAAACCACTGTTCATGAAGAGGCTGGTTTGCATTTCACCAGACACGGAGGCAGGCTGCCTGTACAGCTCACTGGGGTCTCAGCCTCTCGGCTTGTCCTTGTGCTCTCAGGACACCGGCCAGCCTCGTGGTGTTCAACAGGGTTTGCTGCCCAGGGGTAATCACAAGGTGCCCTGCACCCTACCTGTCGGAACAGCCTTCCTGGACCCCGATGACGTACAGGTCCTGGGTGTAGTCGGCCTCGCTGGGCAGCAGGAATTCGTCCAGGCTCACTGGGAGCTCCTGCAGGGGAGACGCACGGGGTTACCAGGGCCGCCAGACGCCTCCCAGGCCAGCGTGCGAGTCCTTGCTCTGCCCAGGAGGCGATTATGAGGCATCTCTTCTGAAGGAGCCGGCGCCCGGCGGCATGCAGCCTCCCAGAGGGCTCAAGTGAGGGCAGCTCCCTTAGCTCCCTCTTTTCCTCCCCAAAGCATGAGTCTGTCTCCCAGCAGCTCCCCACCCGTGCGTGGCTCCTCCCTGCCGTGTACCCCCCAGCCTGGGCTGACCGCCTCTCTGCGCAGACACCATTGGGCATGCCCAACACTGGTCTCTCATGGAGACTCATGGTGGGAGGTATGGCTGGGGGGCCAGAGGGGGTACCCAGCTGCCCTCCTCACACACATGCAGTGTGGCTGGCAGGGGCTGGACCAGGGCCAGGAGTTCCCGCCCCTGAGGCGCAGCTGCCCCTGAACCCGAGCCTGCCCCACTCCAGCTCTCTCACCTTCTGGCCCTGCATGTTCCAGGTGGCCACAAATAGGGCCACATTCCGGTCTGGGAAGTACCTAGCCAGCTCATCTGCCCCCAGCAGGGCCCCGCTGGCCAGGAGACTCCCCTCCAGATAGCTCCTGCAAAGCAAAAGCAGACAAAGGGCTCTAGCATGACAGCGCTCAGCTAGCTCAAGAGTCTCCTGCATTCAGGATGGGGTACATGGGGACTCAGGACTCGTGGTCCCTGGGGCTATGAGGCCCTAAGAAACAACCTGAATGCCCACAGGATGCCAGTGAGCCATCTGCCCTGGACTGGGATTTCTCCTGGCCAGGACACCAAGCCCACGCTCAGCTGTGACATCTCAAGCATGGCTAGCTGGGGACAGGAGGGCGTCTGGCCCTGGAGATGCCAGCGCTGGCCTCGCAGGACACACAGGTGCCCCATACGCCACAAGGCTGGCCAGCCAGCCACGCAGACACGCGGCATGGGCGCAGCTCTGAAGGCCGTCCGGTTTCTGTTGCGTTGTGTGGCTCTGAAACTATGGTGCAAGAGCCACAACAGACCCCATACGAACAACACCATGGCTGCGTGCCAGAAAACGGTATTTACAGGCACTGAACTCTGAATGCAACCTGATTTTTTCCCAGCCATTTCTAAATAGAAACGGCTTTGATGGTTGCCTGCGGCTGGGCTTGCGGGGCCCTGTCCCTCCCCCCCCTGCTTCCCTCTCCAGGTACATTCTCCAGACCCTACCAGGGGCGGCGGCAGTGGCCACCCACCCTGCTCCACAGGTCTGCGTCCCTCCCACCCGCCTTTCCAGCGGGGAGGGCTCTGCCTAGGGCAGAGGGAGGGCTGCGTCCGGCTTTCTCACCCTGCCAGCTGTTCCCGTGTGCTCCACCACATTGCCTGTACAGTCCTTTCTTTCTAGAAGCCTTCCCTGCAGAACGCTATCCAAACTTTATTCTACTCCGCCTGGCGCCAGCCCTGGGCTAAAGGAGGGCACTGCTAAGCCAGGAGTGGTCTCTACAGTGAGAGGAGATGGCTAGAGGGTGAGGTCCGTCCAGACGCTCCTATGACAAGCCTAGGCAGCGCCTTTCACACCCTCCAGGGTGAGGACACCCCGTCTTCTGTGTGCCACACCCCAGCAGCCTCCAACAGCCACAGGCACAGACTGATCAGGCTGACAGATGACACGGAGAAAATGGAAAACAGGTAAGGCACAGTGGCTCACAGCTGCAACCCAGCTACCAGAGAGATGGAGATGATGAAGGAAGGATGCTCGAAGGCCGAAGTTAGTGAGATTGCATCCCAAAAAACCAAGCTAGGTGTGATGGCACACACTATAATCCTAGTGGCCCGGGAAGCCATAGGAGGAGGGTGGCAGGTGGGAGGTGACAGCCAAGGCCGATCTCGTGTGTGTGTGTGTGTTCGTTCTAGTACTGAGGTTTGAACTCTGGTTGTAAGCACTTGTCAAGTTTATGGCCTTAAGGCACAGCAGGCTCCACTGCCCTTGGCTGTAGCTGGCCTTTGCTGCTCTCCCAGAGCAGGGAGGCACCAGGCCATGGCCGTGGAAGCTCCACAAAGCCCAGAGCCAGGGCAGGTAGAGAGCACAGGGAGGAGGAAGGTGCTGGGCCCTGCCTCACCCACCACTGTCCAAGGCAGGAAGCTGAGGCTCAATCCTCATTTTCTAAGTGGTCAAGCTAATCCAATTGCACACAACTTAAGAACTGTGGCAGTGCTTCACGGTGCAGATAGTCTCTTTAAAAGGCCCCCCCATGGTGACCAGTGTAACAGAGGTGATGGGTCTGGTCTGTTAACATCTAAATGGGCCCAGGGGCTCACTTCCGGTGTGGTGAGGAGGGCTCACCTGCAGAGCCAACCACAGGCCCATCTTCCGTGGCCACAGGAAGTGGAAAGGAGGCTCCAGAACCTCAGAATGTAGCTTTTTTGGACACAGTCTCCCCAGAGGAAATTGCTTTGGCATCTCTGGGCGGGAGCCCGGGTGCAATGACCACGGTAATGCAGCCTCCAGCCAGGACGTCTGCTCTCGGCAGCGGGGCAGAGCCGCTGGACCTCTGCCTCCATAGCTGGGATCGCTTGAAATCTGGTGTGTGGGCACTTGAGGGCAGCCCCAGCAGGATGAGACTGGACTTTGAGGGGGAAGGGGAGGAGAGACATGAGCTCGGGGACTCCAGATGAACGCAGACTCTGGCTTCAGGAAAGGGGCACCAGGACCGTGCTTGGCTGTCATGGGCAGAGAAAGGCTCCCATCAAGTGAGTTTCTACAGATTACTAGCATTACAGACATGCTGGGAAACAAGGACCTGCACATCCTCAGTGTGGGAGACCAGACGAGAAGCTGAGAGGAGTGCTCAGCAAGCTGCATCTGGGATGTGGAGCATCTGCAGCTCAGGATACTGTAGAGGCTCCCCGAATCTCCTGGGGGGCGGAGGACAGGGGCACCCAGCCTGTGCAGCTCTCCTTATGAGTGAGCAGGTTTACACCTGGCTAAACATCCTGATAATATGCCACCTTGTGCCCAGAGGCCATGGGAGAAGCATGCTCAGCCCTTCCAGTGGCACCCCTGGGCTCCTAGAATACAGTTAGCAAATAACAGCATGAGAATGGAGGTATGGCTCAAGTGAGAGCCAGCTGAAGTAAGCAAGCCAGCAAGCCAGCCAGCCGAGGTGGTGAGTTCAATCCTTGGAACAAGGAAAAAAAGAGAGAAACCAGGTTCAAGGTAACATGGCTCTGACAAAAACACCCATTACAGGGTGCTGGAGGCTCACATCTGTAATCCCAGCTACTCCAGATGCTGAGATCTTAAGGATCATAGTTCAAAGCCAAGCCTGGGGCAGCGAAGTGTGCTCCATCTCCAAAATAACCAGCCACTGAAGTAGTACAACTTAGCAAGCAGGCATGCTGAAGTAGCAAGAGGCCCTGCGTTCAAACTCCAAAACAAAACAGTCCCACTGACAACGAATGCTATCTCACACAAAGTACAAAAAGACAAACTCCAGGAGCAAGAAGAGGGCTGGAGTCCAGTCTCATCTGCTTACACAAGGAGTGAGCACAGTGACCCGCTTGTACAGGTACACTGTGCCCATGGATGGCACTGAGTCACAAAGGAAAAGTTCTGGAAGGACATTGTGTCTGGGAGACCTGCCTAAATCTCTGCCGGTGCATCTTAGATAGTCTCTATGGGGTGTTCGTGTGGTCCCTCACATAGTGACCCTAGAGCAGGGGTCACCGGGTAAGGCCAGGTGCTGCTCCCCTCCCCCCTCAGGCCCTACCTGCTCCGAATGTCCTTGGTGCGGATGGGTGCCAGGAGGCTGAAGGAGGATCGGGCGGCGTGGAGCGGGTGGTCGTCAGAGGCCAGGGGGCTCCGGGGTCGGCAAGTGCCCAGGCTGCTGTGGGCCCGGACCAGCTTGCTTTGTGCCCGCGGCTTGCGGTCAGCATGCTCTGAGTCAACCTCATTTGCTGCGCTCGCAGGGTCGGAGGCCGCGCGGTGGTCGGACGCGGGCGCTGAGCGTGGGGGCCGCAGGCCGGGGGGCGGCGGGGAGCTTCCAGTTGGCAGGGCCTCCCTGTGCAGGGGATCTAGGGAGGTGCTGGCCACTCCAGAGAGACGGTTACTCCACCCGGGTGGACTCCCCCCCTCGCTGCCCATAGCCCTGCGGGCTTTCGGGACCTCCTGCAAAGACGGGCCCAGGCAGGGCGCAGGGTGGCCCTGGGCGGCCGCGGCGGCCGGGCCCTGGGCCTGGTGCGGGGAGCCCGCGCTCGGGCTGGCGCCGTCCCGCTCCGCGGCCGACAGGTCCTCCTGGCTGGTGGGGAAACGCCTCCTCCTCCAGGCCTTGTCATCGAGAGACAGGGCTCGCTCCAGGCGGGGCTTCATGGGGGGCTGCGGGGTGACGGGCTTCGCCTCTGCTTGGGGGTCCTGGCTGCCGGCGGGGGCTGGCACGCCGAGGGGGGGCGCGGGGCTCTCCTCCGAGCCCTGACCGAGAGGCGCGGCCGGGGCGCCCGAGCCGGCCGGGCCCTGGCGTGCGCTCAGGAGCCGTCCCGGGGGCGTCGCCTCGTCCGTGGGCCCCGGCCGCTCGCCGGGGCGCAGGCACGCCGACTTGGACGGCATGGTGGGGCCCGCCGGCCGGCACCCCGCGGCCCGGGCCCGGGGAGGCCCCGCGGTGCCGGCCGCACCCGCCCCGGCGTCGGGGAGGCCCCGCGGTGCCCGCCCGGCGTCCGGGATGCGCGTCAGGGGTGGCCGGCGGCGCGCACCGAAGAAACCCCGGGCGGCTCCCTCCCTGGCCTGGGGCGCTTCTGGGGCCGAGGCCGCATGGCTGGAGCCGCGCGGTGCCCAGGTGCCTGGAAGCCCGGAAACCGCCGTGAGTGGGCCCGCTCTCCGGGAGGACGCCAGGGCGCGGGCGAGCCGCGCCGCCCGCCCCCTCCCGGGTGTCCAACCGACCGGCCCACCGGCCGGCCCTCCGCCCCGCCCTCGGCGGCCGCCCCCTCCGCCCCCGGCCCTCAGCCCCCACCTGAGGTCGGACTCCGCCGGGCCGGGCGCCGGGGGAGGCAGGGCCAGCACGGCCAAGGTGGCCCTAGCAACAACCGCCGCCCCGCGCAGGGGTCGCCGGGCTCTGTTCAATGGCCAACCTGGTCCCGGCCGGGCTCAGGGGCGGCCCCGCGCACCGCCCGGCCCGCGCCGCCACGGGCTGCGCGCCGCCCACAGCGGCCCCTGGCGGCCGGAGGACCGCAAGGCACGGCCGGTCCCTCGGGGCAGAGGCCCCGCCCCGAACAGATTCAAGGCAGCAAAGGCCCCGCCCCTCGGCAGAGGCCCCGCCCCGAACAGATTCAAGGCAGCAAAGGCCCCGCCCCTCGGCAGAGGACCCCTTCCTCCCCCCCTCCCCATTCAAGCACAGCAGAGGCCCCGCCCCGGGCGCGGACAGACTCAACCACAAGGGCCCCGCCCCTTAGGGCAAAGGCCCCGCCCCAAACAGATTCAAGGTAGCCAAGGCTCTGGCCCTGGAGCATTGGCCCCCTTCCTGCCCCCCCCACCCCCCACCCCCCAGACTCAAGCACAGCAGAGGCCCTGCCCTGGCGCTGACAGATTCAAGCACAGCAAAGGCCCCGCCCCTTGGTGAAGAGGCCCCACCCTAGACGGATTCACGGCATGCAAGGCTCCGCCCGTGGGGCAGAGGCCCCCCCTTCCTCCCCCCTCCCCCCCAGACTCCCGCACAGCAGAGGCCCCGCCCCATACGCCGCCAGATATCAGACCCAGCGCACACCGCGCCCCCAGCACCCTAACAGACCTGGAGGCCTGGTTGTCAAAATTTGTAATCCCACAAATCACAAGCCTCAGGGTAAGGTATTTGAGAGCCCAAAATATTTTATTTAACTATTTGCATTTAGGAAAAATAGCAGCTCCCACCTCCAAGGAAGCTTCTTGAATCAAAGTGGTTGGCAGTGGACAGAGCCAGGGCAGGGCTGGACTAGAGAGAGGAGGGTGGGGGCCTTTCTCAGTGACTGGTGGGAATGGATGGATCCAGGCATACTGGTCTATGGAACATTCTGGAAACTATTCTGGGAGGAGGGGGATCTTTCCTAGATGATGAAGTGAACCAGAAAACTGGCAAGGGCTGTGCTAATTCCACATTCTACAATTTCTACACTTACATTTTAAAGACCAAACAAACCGCTTATGTTGCCCCAGCAGAACCTACCCAAATTATTACCTACTGATTTTTTATAAATATTTAAATATTTCTCTTTTTTCGGCCTCTTTAGATCAACAGCGAGGGCAGTCGTAAGAACAGTCGGTGACGCTTTAAAGCTCTGAGTGCAGAGGCGGCTCTCCTGCAGGGTGATATGGCTGAGTTGCTGCTGGAGGTCCCCACGTGGGAATTAACTCAGGGGCAGAGAAGCCACGTTCCAGAGCATCTCCAGGAAATCTTTCAAGCACTCCTTATAGGTGCTCCCGACTCCTCTGAGGATGTCTGCTTCAGAAGAGCGCTGAGGAGCTGGAGGGCACACGAACCCCTCATGGTGGGCAGTGTTTCTCGGTTTGCAGCCTGGCTACTTCCTCTGGGAGGAGTCTGGCCAGCTGCCAGGAACCCCGTTTCCACACTGCTTCAGCATGCCTGCCACTGCAGCTGGGCCCAGTCCTCATCAGGCCACAGAGAGCTGAAGTGAGACTCTGAAACCAGGGCTTCCCTCCTGGATGTGAGCCAAGGCAACTGCTCGCCCTCCAGCACACCCTTCCTTTGGCTGTGACCTCTTCCCAGCTCATAAGACAGGGGAGAGCTGCCAGCGTGGTGCGTGCTGGGGCTGGGGCTCCCCCACTTGGGTCAAGCACTCATGCTTCTCTCGGTGTCCTGGAAGAACCTGGGAATGGGAATCATCTGCACTACTTCTCAGCTGGGTCTCAGGGAGGCAGGCCCTGGTTGCGGAGGAACAGGGAGCAGGACTTTCCTGTGGTCCAGCCCTGCCCAGCCAGCCTCACGTCATGTGGCTCTCAAGTGGCTGAATCACCATTCTTAAGTCATCGTAAGTGACTCAGAAAGGAACACTGTTCTTTTATGAGAAAGATCTTTTGTCAGATTCACTCTATCCAGCATCTGAGAGGATGGAGTTGGTTTTGCAGTAATTCACACACATGGGCGGAAAGGAGGGGGCGCACAGTGTGGCCGGCTCTGAGCTGCGGCTGTATCCACGGGAGGCCTCCAGACCCGAGGCAGGTTGCGGAAACAGTCATCTTGGGGTTCCAAATGAGAATCCAAAATGAATGATTTCTAGTTCAACACCGGATATTTCCTCTGGCCAATTCTTCCCAGTCTTGAATTCCCCGAGTTGACAGAGGCCTACAACAAAAGAAACAGCAGCACCGTCCTGTACATGTCCACTGGGTACTGCCCAGGGAACCCGTGGTAACACAGACAAATGATTACCGGTTATAGCCATAAGAACTGAAGAGCTGGCCCCAATCTCCCTTGAAGGGACTGAGATTTCAGCACTCAGTGTTTCCTACTATTCTAGGTTGTAGAAGTAGTTCAATTTTAGTTTGCTATTTTAAGGGCCATGAGGAATGAGGCTAATTCTGCAGAGTTGGCCCAGCTGATTGCTTGGTGAGTCTGGGGTGAACAGTGGCCTGTGGTCACATGGTGCCACATGGCATGGGTGTTGTCAGGTACCAATGGAGATACCACCAGCATTTGCTCTTCTCCCCTTTCAAGATTTCATTAGGATCAAAGCGCAGGGATCTAGTCTACTGAACTACAGCTGAGAGGAAAAGGGGAGATAAAAATGACCAAAGCTTGAAGCTATGAAGGGGACACTGGTGATAACTGGGGACAGGACAGCCCTGGCTGACGCGGGGCCGTTGCAGGGAGCACCAGAACCAGTAGGAGAGTTGTCAGGAATGAGCAGGGCAGCTTAGGGGTGCGTCTCAGCAGTAGAGTGGCTGCCTCGCTGTTGGAAGCTGAGTTCAAATGTCTGTACTGTAGAAAGGGGGGAACTAGAAGGGAGGCCAGGCCTAGCAAGTGGCTGCGGCAAAGTCTATGTGACTGTGTGTCACTTAAATGTCACATTCAGATTGCCACGTGTCCACCTGAACCCTTCCCCGTTCTCCCACAAAGCTCCCCGCGCCCCGCCCCCTTGCTGATCACACACCAGACTATCTTCTCCCAGGCAAGAGACTGACAGACAGAAAGCAGAGGAGACAGAACACAGGAAACTATCCAGAGAGCTTCTCTGTTCTCTGGCATAAGTACACACATGACCAGGGCTGGCGAGTAGGGCAGTGCCCACCGGCCTTAAGAATAGAGTCGTGTCTCCAGGCCGCAGAGCGAGGATGAAGGGCCTGGAAGCTCAAGATGGGCACAAAAAAAATGCAAAGACAGCTTCAGTTCTGAAGCAAATTCCTGCCCAAGGATTCCACCCAGCCCAACCATCAACCCAGTGACCAGGGCAACAGAGGTATTTTCCCTACAAAGTCACCACCATGTCACGAAGCTCCTAGAAGGTGTGCCACCAAGACAAAGGTTTTAACGGGAAAAGGCAATGTGGAGGGTTCTACACCAGCAATTGCAGCTTGAGACAGGCCCCAGGGGGTGGAGAAGAGATGGGAGTCTGTGGCCACAGGCTCCATAATGGCAGGAGCCATAAAGCCCAACATGAAAAGCCACACATCACACACTTGCCCCCTAGAAAGGAGAAAGATGCTCACTTGGTCCACACCCAGTGCTGGAGCAGAAGGCCCCGGGGGTCCAGACCCTCCCCTCCTGTGGAGGCGGCCACCAGAAAAGGCCTGAATCTGAAGATCCCAAAGCAGTGACGGGAGCATGGCATGAATGGAGGCGGAAGTTGGCTGAGAACCCAAGGGGGTGGGAGAGGTGTGGGAGGGGGGAGGGGCCAGCGGCCCATCTCCTCACACTTCTGTGGGTGAGCAACTCTGGATGAGAAAAGGAAGAGTCTGGGGAAGAAAAGACACATTCACTGAGCAGCATGGTGCCAAGTCAGCAGGTGAGAGAGTCAGATTCAGGCAAAGGTAGATGCTACTCACCTGTGCTAGGTGAGCAGGGTTGTAGAAGGGCACTGCCCCACTGGGAGGGGCCCCAGCAGGGCCGTGGTCACCGGTAGCCTGCAAAACAGAGAAGCTACCTGAGCAACTGCTGCCTCAGCGCAGACACAGGCTGTTCCTCAGAAAGGTGCTGGCGCTCTGAAGAGCCACAGCGTGGGGCAGAGGCAGCTCTGACAACACTGGTATCATTATGAGTGGCAACGATCAAAGCAACATGCAGAGCGAAATGCTTTAAACACCACTACGTGCAGACAGCGCAGGCCAGAGAGATGCCCTGTAGTGTCGGCCAAGCAGTTAGGAGACCGGAAGTAGGTGTGTGTCAATACACAGATGAGAGACAAGGTCTGTCCCCAACCCCCTATAAGATGCCATCAGACAGTCCTGCTGGCCTCACACAGACTTCTTCAAGTTACTCAACAAGAAGAAACCTTTCTTCCCAAAGGAGCTTCCTGACCTGGGAGACACTGTCAGGCCAGGCTGCCTTGTAGAAAAACCGAGAACTCATCCAGGTGCTCTGAACCCCGGGATTAGTTCACAGATGGGGCACCTGGAAGCTACCACAGACTCTCCGCTCTGAACCCCAGGGTCAGTCCCCAGACGGGGCATCTGGAAGCTGCCACAGTGTCCACGGGCCACTTAGGGAAAGAAGCACTACATCTCAGAAGGCTTGGCTAAGACAAAGGTGTGTTAGTGACAAAGTGTGGAACGATGGACCAGCACTCTCAAAGGGACAGTTCTACTACACACACCAGCCCATGGAAAGAGAGAGCGGCCAGCCACAGGTACCTGATGAAAATGCCGGCTCACTTCCTGTGAGAGCGAGCTCATTGAGCTACAGCGCGAGAGCTACGGAACAGCAAGAACACACACAAGATACAGACGTGAAAATCAGCATGCACGGTGTGCTCCCAGGCGCCAGGTGCGCTTCCGAAAGCTTTATGATGCCGTTAGGATCAACAGAATTCAAACAGGGCAAAGCCAGAGTTAGCTTTCTTCCTACTTTAACACAGGTCTTGTCAAGAAACCATTCGTCTTGTGGAGGAGTGGGAGCTCTCACTTACACCTCACAAGTCAAGCACAGTCGCGCTGCGCCGAGGGAGACCCTGGACGAAGGAAGGCAATGCCACCCTCCCCCCACTCACAGCTCCTAAATGGTGATCAAACAAGTGTCGTGTTTTTCTAGGAACATAAGGTTTTTCAAGCATTTTGCTCCATCCTGCCCTTGTTGTTTCTGAGTCTATGCAGCGCCCCTTCCTGTTCATTTGCACTCCTTTTCAAAGGCTGGAAGACACTGCCTTTGGGCAATAAAGCTGAGCCTGCCAAGCCTCGACCAAGGGGTGGGGCAGGAACGGGGTCACTGCAACAGGCCAGGCCACTCCCTACCTCTCCTCCCTGGGAACCATCCAGTCTGGAGGGCGTGAGTTCTGGACCAGGGGCTGAAGCTGAAGAGCTGAGCTCCTGTGAAGGAAACAGGAGATGTGGCAATTACCCAGCCCAAAGGAATTGAAGTCTTTCTCACCAGGAGGAAAAATAATGGCAGCACCTAGCCAAACATGTCGTGCAGAAGGGGTCTCCCACAGAACCCCACTGCTCTGCCTCAGGGTGACAGCACAACCACTCTGTGCCTGGCACGGCCCTAATGGCTGTGAGGCGCACGGGGCCTTCTGATTCAAGCCCATCACCACTGCCCTCTCCCACAGTGTAGTGAACTGGAGCCAGGCTGACCCAGGCCTGTCCCGTTCCAGATGCCCTGCTCTGGGCTGCACAGTGTGTGGGAGTCACTGTTCCTTTTAGGTGAGGCTATCCCTAGCTTGCGTTACTTACAGCCAGACAATTTCTTATCTGCGTTGTAGCTTAATTTTTTACGATTCTTTAAAAATAGTGGCCAAATGCATATAAAATGGACCTCCCTAATTCACAGCGCACTAAGCACTTCCTCTTGTTGTGCAGCCATCACCCCTACTCATCTCCACCAATCCCCACCCCCTCTCTGGCCCCGGGCCCCCACTTCTACTTGACCTCTGTGTTGAGCAGTGAGAGCAGAAGGCCATCTGTGCGCACACGACACAGACAAGCACAAGGGAAGGGGATGTTGGACCGGACAGGATGGCAGGCAGGCCCTCCCTGGGCTTTCTTCTTCCATCTCATTGTACTCCACTAACCTGGGCTTCTGGGCTGGGTTCTGGCTTGGGCTGAGCCCCAGCTGGAGCCTGTCCCCTGCTGCCAGCGCGGTCTGCAAGCTGTGGCTCTTCTGCATCTGTGAATAAGGGGGCAGGAGGCCATCACCATTTCCCAATCTCCAGGACATCCTTTACAACCCACAGGGTTGTAAGGTTGTGGCCTCATGAAGAGGCCACAGGGAGTCCACAGGGAAGGGTCCCACTTTGGCCTTCGTGGAGGAGAGGCCACAGGGAAGAGGCCCATTTTGGGCCTTCATGGAGGAGAGGCCACAGCTGCTGAGAAAGTGCAGGCTGGCTCAGCCACTCTTAGTGGGAGATGTGGGCCAGAGGCTCCCAGACAAAGACTGGTCAGGTCAGCCAGTGGAGGCAGAGGAGGACCTGCTCAGGTGTGTGCTGCCTACCTGGATTGGGTATTAACAAATTAGGAGGGATTGGGAGTGGGGCGAGTGGAGCGAAGAGGTCGGCGGGAGCAAGAGCCGGCTCATTCCGCTGAGTCCCACTTGGGTTCAGAACATCCACGTAGCGAGCCCTGGACCCACCTACGAGGGGTTGAAGAAACAAATTCCAGGTGACTGTGGGGCCTGCGATGTCAGCGGGGCAAGCAGGGGCCCAGAGGAGGAGAGGTTCCGTCCGAGGAACCCACTGGCTTGCGTCTGTGCACTTCTGGGAGGTTGCCCACGCATTTCCACCACGTCACACATGTCTCACAGGGCGTTTCTAACCGAGGGGACACATCTGCACCCATGGGTCATCAACACGGGTGCGAAAGAGTACCATGTGCACGGAGAAATAGACTCTTGCCACAGGTCTACCTCCATAAAACGTTCCAGCACTGTACCAGAAGGCTACCCAGGGCCTGCTCAACGGCTCTACTAGACATCACCCAAAAATGCTGGGGCTATTACCTGCTTTTCTAGAAAACACGTTCACGGAGGCTGTGGGAGGCCCTTGGGGCCCAATAGGAGCTGTCTGTGGAGCCCTGGGGAATGATGTTGGAGGCGGGGGTGGCGCCTTCTTCTGCAGGGGGAGAAACAGCTCAGAAATCCACCAAGTGTCCCAGAAACCCAGTTAGGACTTTCTAAAGGGAGGGTTAAAATGCCTGAGGGTTAAAGAGCAAAGGAGGGGATTTCTTCCCCTTGCAGCCAACACCCCAAGAGCAGCTTACCTCCTCTTCTGGCTCATTCAGATTTACCCACTGGTTTTTCTTTTCATCCCAAACAATCTGCCAAGATTTTAAAAATGAAAAAAATCAGTAGATTAAAGCTCAACACAACAGAATCTGATCACTTTGGAAACATTAAGCTTGAGGACAAGTACGTGTTTATATTCTATTCTGAACCAGATGCACTGCACACCAACAACAGGCAATCTTTAAAATACCCTGCAACTTTGTGCTCCATTTCATGATACTCACTGATTTGTTCTTGTCATCTGGCAAATAAGCTTCTGTCCTTTTCTTCCCGGGAAGCCAGCGAGAGAACCAGGACTCACTCTAAACATAAAACCACCACAAGAGCCTTGAGGGTGACGTTGTATGGAAAGCACCCAGCACAATTTACAAATCCTGTCTGAGTCTGGCACAGAGACAGAGGGCAAAACAGGAAGAGGGGCCAGCCCAGGGAGTCAGTGCTTACTGAGGACAGAGTCAGTATGAGGAAGTGAAGTGGCCGGTGAAAGGACGGCGGTGATGCTGTACACCGCTGTGAATGCGCTTCATGCTCCTGCTCAACTATGCATTTAAAAGGGTTTGTTAAAGCCGGGGTGATGGTACAAGCCTTTAATCTCAGATACTTGGGAGGCAGAGGCAGGAGGATTGAGCCAGGAACACATTTGTGAGATCCTATCTCAAAAAGGACTGGAAGCATAGATGACGCGGCAGCATGCTTGCTAGGGAGCCTGGGTTTGATCGCCAGGACTACAAAAAAAGGACAAGAGCGGAGAAGGGTTGGGTGAGGGTGCTCTATCTCATGTATCTATGTGCAGTACCTCCAAGGCCTCTTGAATATCAGGCAAGTGGTCCACCACTGAGGCATACCCCCTTGTTTTATGTGTATCTTTAGGACAGTTCACAGCTGAACCTGGAGAAAGTCTCAGGCTCCTCACTGAGGAGTACATGCAGGTAGACCGTCAGGAGGCTTCAACCCAAAGCCCCGGGGCTCTTCCACAGCACAGAACCTGGGTGACACAGTGTGTACTTTCTGCCTCAATGAGTAGCTTCTATTGAACAGGAAAGCGAAGCCCAAAAGGGCAACACAGCCACAGACACCCCAAGTTCTATTTGGAAAGGTACCAGGCCTGGTCCAGAGTCTGCAAGTGCCTGCTCACTTCAAAACCGAAGGGCTGGGGAGCTGGACTCTGGTGGCTCATGTATGTAATCCTAGCTACACAGGAGGCTGAGATCTGAAGATCATAGTTAGAAGCCAGTCCGGGCAGGAAAGTCAGTAAGACTCCTATCTCCAATTAACTAGCAAAACACTGGAAGTGGTGTTGTGGCTCAAAGTGGTAGAGCTCTAGCCTTGAGCAAAAGAGCTCAAGGACAGCACCCAGGCCCTGAGTTCAAGCCCTGCAACAGACAAAAGGATTGCTGGCATGGTTCAGTGGTAGAGTACTGAAAAGCTGGGGATGTGGTCCCGTAGTGAGTGAGAACCACCAAAACCTTTTTAAGAAACACAGAGCAACAAAAAGAATAGAAGCATTGTGCTTTGCCTCCTAAGTCATGTTTTAATTAAAATATTTATTTTCAAGACACTTGCTAAAAACCAAACAAAACCAGCCAATTGAACCCTCTTAAAATGCACAGATGTGTGCTCTATGGGCACCATTAAGATCATGAAGGCCTGAGAGGTGCCCACACCTGACAAGGATCCGCACTGCACGCAGGAAGAGCCCTGGTTAAAATCAGAGCAAGCACTAGGCGGGAAGTGAGGAGGGAGACAGCACAGACGCTTCAGCACTATTGCTCCTCGCCGAAGCCAGCCTGCCACAGTGGAGCATCACCAGCCCACAAGGCCTCCAGAGCCCAAATGCCAGGTGAATCCAAGCTGGGGAAGCAGTGAACAGCCAACAACCTGCTCCTTTGAGACCCAACGCAAGCACTTTAGAAACCACACAGCCCCGCCCAACACAGAGCACACACAATCCCCGTGACAGCACACTCCTTTCCAGGGAGCAACCAAGGAAAATACTACCATGGACTACTAAGAGAATATCTGTGTGCCATGATTTGTGATGACCTCAAAGGAAGCATAATCCAAACACCAGAGCTGGAGCAATGTTACTGTGGCTCACACACAGCAGCAACTACAGGGTATCAGGGAACGAGGCTGCTGGCCATGTTCTGGATAGAGCTGCTGCCCTCACTCACCTGGGTTTGTTCACACACAGGAACGCTCACTCCACTAGCTGCCTTGCACTTTACCTGCTCACCATGCATGTGCTATACCTCCAGAAGGTTTAATTAAAATGCACACAAATGCATTTTCCTTCACCCTGACTTACAAGAATTGCCCCAGGATGCCGAGCCTCCCCACGTGGCACCTGCCCAGCCTCTGCCCAAGTGGACGGGTATGGTAGGTTTGGCTGTGCTGTACCTTCTTTGGTTCCTTGACTTCTTTTCTGACTGCCTGTGCAGGTCTCTTTGCCTCAGGAGTAGGTGTCAGAGCTGGAGCAGGCTGTGTTGAAGCTGAGCTGTTATAATCCCAAACCGGGGGGTTCTCCAAGCCCTGCGCCGTCCTTGAGGTGCCCTGTCCCCAAGTAACACAGGAATTGGCTCTCAACTTAGTTCCTCATGAGGGACCAAAGAAGCTAAGGGAAGTGCTTCCTACAACTGCCTTCCCAAGCAAGGCAGGGGAAAAAGATGCTCTGAGGCTCCTAGTCAGCTGCAGACATGGAAACCACTCCTAGCAAGGAGTGACATGATGCTCACGTACGCAGCAAGGACAAGACTGCTTAGATTGTCAGCATGCATTTCTCAGGGCCTGGGTGCTATCCCTGAGCCTTTTTACTCAAGGCTAGCACTCTACACTTGAGCCACAGCTCCACTTATGGCTTTCTTTCCAGTGGTTAATTGGAGATTAAGAGTCTCATGAACTTTCCTGCCTGGGCTGGCTTACAACCAGGACCCTCAGATCTCAGCCTCTTGAGTAGCTAGGATCACAAGTATGAACCACCTGCACCTGGCTCAACATGCATTTTAAAAAATAGTAAGAGGAGGCTGGGCAATGGTGGCGTTTGCCTCTAAGCTGCTCAGGAATGCTGAAATCTGAGGATTAAGGTTCAAAGCCAGCCAAAGTAGATAAATTTGCAAGACTACCTCCAATTAACCAACAAAATGCCAGACTGAAGGGGTGGCTCAAGTGGTAGACCATGAGTGGAAACACCAGCCATGAGTGGAAAAAGTTAAGTGAGACTGTGAGGCCCTGAGTTCAAGACCTGGTATTGGCACATACACACAAAAAAAGATAAAGAGGTCTGAAAACAACAGCTCATGCCTATAATCCAGCTACTCAGGAGGCAGAGATCAGTAGGCTCACAGAAGCCACCTTGGGCAAAAAGTTAGCAAGACCCCAACTCTAGCTAGGCATGGTGGCTCATGTCTGTCGCTCCAGCTACTTGGGAAGTATCGATAGAAAGACTGCTTCAGGTCGTCTGGGGCAAAACCATAAACCCTATCCCCAAAATAACTAACAAAGAAAAAAAAAAAAACTGGGGCATGGCTTAGGTAGACCACCTGTCTACCAAGGGTGAGGCCAAGTTCAACCCCTTGGTATCACCAAAATGAAAAAAAGAAAAGGCTGAACGGGACTTTGAAATATTCATTCTTGGTCTAAGACTACATTCACATGGTTAAGCTCTCCCTTTTGCTTTTCCAAGGACAGGATGTTTAAAACATGGTAAAGCTCATAATGCAAGTTCAAACCATAGGAAATTATCCACTGACAGGACATCCACATAGGGCTAAGTGTCTGTAAAGAAGCTTCCAGAACAGATTTGTATAAAAGCATCTGTCTTTCCCAGTTGGGAGTGAACAGAGGAGGTATTTGTACCAAGCCTTTCTGCTGGTATGAATGGCAGCCTCAGAAAACCAATGAACATGTCGGGTCCTGTTGTACTAGAGATGTGGAAGCCAAAAGGTTCTCCACTTTAATAATAGCCACCAGTGGCTCATGCCTGAACCCTAGCTGCTAAGGCTGAGAGCTGAGGATCATGGTTCGACATCAGCCAAGGCAGGAAAGCCCATGAGACTTATCTCTAATTAGCTACCAAAAAAGTGGACGTGGAGCTGTGCTTCAAGTGGTAGAGCAATAGGCTTGAGCACAAAAGCTCAGGGATGGTGCCCAGACCCTGAGTTCAAGCCCCAGGACTAGCACCAAAATAATAGTAACAATAATAATAATAAGGGATTTGTTATATTTGCGTATTTTTACACCTCTGAATTCTCTCTCCACCTTTCCCTACCAATGCCTTTTGACTCTTCACATGTTTTTTGTTGCGTTGTAAGAGTGGGACAATACCAAATTAGCAGGTTTTCCACCAAAATCCTCTTCACTTAGCTCTGGAAGGGAATTTCTGACAGGCAGGTCCTGTGGTGCCACTCCTGTTAAAGCAAAAGAGAGAGACGGGGTTGTGTGCTGCTGCCCCCCAAACCAGAAGGAAGCACGGCACTGTCACAGTACCTCTGCTGAGTAACAAACAGCTTTGCGGGACTTGACCACACTGGTGTTCACTTCTAAAGCCAGACTGAAGATTTCCCCCAAGGTATGGTTACATTTTTGCTTTTTAAAACCAGGCTTACAGCTAGGTGCCAGTGGCTCACGCCTGTCATCCTAGCTACTCTGGAGGCTGAGATCTAAGGTTCGAGGTTCAAAGCCAGCCTGGGCAGGAAAGTCCGTGAGACTCTTATCTTCAATAAACCACCAGAAAACTGGAAGTGGCGCTGTGGCTCAAGTAGTAGAGCGCTCGCCTTGAGCTGAGGAGCTGCCAGGCCCAGAGTTCAAGGCCCTTGACAAATAAAAGTTAAAAAACAAAAACAAAAAACAGGCTTCTATTTTCTTTTGCTCACATGGACAAAGCTGAATCAGGCACAGGCAGGCACGATCACCACTCAATCTGACTTCCAGACAGAAATACGTCACTTTCAGCTATGCATCCCACAGGGACTTAGAAGGACCACCATGAGCAGACCCTGCAGATGTCCCAAGGCTGCTTTGCCACGTCTGAATGGCCATTACCCTTCACGTCATAAACAGCCAAGTCACACAAGGGCTTGACAGTGCAGTGAGGCTCTTAACCCCTTTTAGCTCCTTGGCGGGGGGTGCGGGGGTTCTGTAATGTAATAGAACTTTTGGTCCACAAGCAATGCCTCAATATGGAGGCCAATGTAGTTCTGCCCTTAGCAGAGTACCACAAGACACACCTGGGTCCAGGCTCCTGGTCTCCTGGCGCAGGGGGCCACTTTCTGGGTGTGGCAGTGCCCCCGGTGGCAGGGGTAATCCCAGATGCGGAGCTGCAGCATCAGGCCTGGCATGTTCTGGGAGGCCAAGCGCAGATCCTTGAGATCCATAGCCAGGATCTAGTTCCGGGGGGCCCCGGGAAAGCGGCACAGGGAACATTGGCACCCTGGCAGGATGGGCTGGCTGGTCATCAGGGAGCGTCTGTGGAGCTGCAAGGCACAATAGGGAAGTATGAGTCTAGGGTCGTCAAGGCTGAGTGTACACAGGAGGCAGACACTGTGCATCGCCATGCTTCTCTTACACAGGGATGGCTGAAGCCATCACCCCCCCCCCCCCAAAATCAGGGGTCTAGAGAAAAGGTCAACACTCATTTTCTCAGGGCTAAGAGCAGAATGGACACTGGTACCCATCACGTGTTGGGGCAGGGGCCTCAACCCACAGTATGATCCCCAAACCACACCTGGCTTGGGTGCCGCTATGTTTATGGAGCCCTCTCCTTCACTACCAGAAGTCAAATGGGCCACTCATGCCCAGAGCAGGACCCATGGCCTGCCACATCACCAGGGCAAGGGGTGCACCATGAACAAAAGCAGAGAAAACCAGGCACAGGGGTACGTGCTTGTGGTTCCGGCTACTCAGGAAGCAGAGGCAGGAGATTGCTTGAACTACTAACTTTTGGGTAACACAGCAAGACCCTGTCTTTAAACAATAAAATGAGCCAGATACTGGTGGCTCATGTCTGTAATCCAAGTTACTCAGGAGGCTTAGACCTGAAGATTCCAGTTCAAAGTCAGTGAGGGCAGACAAATCTGAGAGAGTCCAACCACCAATTAACTAACAAAAAGTCAAAAGTGGAGGTGAGGATCAAGTGGTAGAGTGCCAACCTTGAGTGAAAAAGCCAAGTAAAAGTTGCTAGGCCCTGAGTTTAAGCCCTATCACTGGCACAAAAGATAAAAAGAAATTAAACGAAACGAAACTGTCCTGGGGAAATGAAACAAGGACAAAGAAAACCATCCCTGAGAGAAAAAGCCAACCAGAGTGGATGGGGAGTCCATGGACTTGGCTCAGGAGGTGGGGTAGGTGGGCAGACTGTGAAGGGGTGGGACTGGTGGCAGTTGAGTCAGTTATGTGACTGGAATACCAAGTGGGAAGGGAGGGGCAGTACTGGAGGTCAGTGTCTGGGGGCTGCTGTGGGCACATCAGATGCATACTGCTACTCTCCCATCCAGGAAGGAGTTACGGGGCATGAATAAGAGAGGTGTGAATCCCAACTCCAGGAGGGATGGGGTGCCCTTTCCTAAGAAGAGAACAAGGGGAAGCAGATGCGGGGCAGGTGTGGCAGGGGCTTTGTCCTAATGGTGCACGTTCACCAGGTTCCCACAGGCACAAACAGCCAAAAGGCAGACTCAGGGGACGGGGCCACCAGGACGGGGGATCAGCGACATCAGCAGATGATTATCTGAAGCTTTGGGACTTGATGAGCTCAACAGAAGAATTAACATAAAGGGAAATGTGGAGACCAAGGGGTCCCCCAAACTACTGTGGTGGCACGCACTGTCTCCATTCTCATGGCAGCAAAAACCAAAATAAGTTCCCTGCCCAAAAGCAGGTATCAGAGAGCAATGTCCCACCTGAGGGCAGCAGCTGCACGTCCTGGCTCAGGGGCTCCGTGCTCCCCATCAGTAGGGGATTGTCAGCTCCCAGCCCTGCTGGCTGGCCAATTCCTGCACCATCCAACTGCTCTACCTCAGAGCTTGGTGTGCTGGGACACTGCTGGGGGTCTGCTCCATCCTGGTTCCATAGCACAGCCCCCTCCTAAAGGAGAACAGAGTTAGAGCCTACATACAACATTCTACTACCAGCCCAGGCAGCCCTGCACACAGCCTTCTGCCTGCTGATCTGATCGCTGCCTCCACAATACCCAATGTCCTTCCTGTACAATTAGGAAATTCCTGCAATATACACATTTCCTATGTTAATTGCTGCAGTTGAACATCTGCAGTATGAGAATGGGCACAAACCATCTTGTCACACATCTACAGGCCAAGGCCTAGGACAGGGCTGTGCTGTCAGAAGGCATACCTGGATCTGCCTCTCCACACATCGCAGTTGTACCAGCCAGGCAGGCTCCACAAAAGATTCCTCCTCCGGCTTCTCCTTGAGCTGAGGGTCGAAGAGGCGTAACTGGGAAGCCATCTAGAAGCCCAGAGGAACAGAGAAACTGCTAGTGCAGGTGACACAAGCAAAACAGTGTCCTGACAGTGCTAAATGGGACGTTAAGGTTTTAATTGGCAAATGCAGGTGGGTAATCAGAACCTAAACAGTGGAGTTCTCTGTAGACCTCACATGCTTGTGGGATCAGCGGGCCTGACGATCAGCCAGCAACTGACCATGTATCCTTGACTCCCTTGTCCTCGTGCTCACATCCCTTCCCAGGAGGAAGGGATATTGCGAGGCCATGCTGGGTAAGACGAAACAAGTATGGCCTATGTTGGTGACTACTAAAACTGAGGGATGGGGACAGGGGACTCCTCAGTCTCTGTACTTTTGTGTAGACTCAAATGCTTCCATGATAACAAGCTTCCCTAAGTATCATGAGTATATGCTCAGGAAAGGAACTACTTGACACCTCACACAATGGGGCCACAGTGTGTGGACAATGGCGGAGTGTTCTCCACACCAACCTTTGGCAGCTGGCCACACACTCCATCAGATGTGTAAGGAATAGGCTTGCAAACGCGCAGCCAGGACCACCTTAGCTGCGGAACTGCATGGGGGAGCTCGTGACCTCCAGGTTAATCTGCCTCAATCACCTGGAACAAGGAGCCTGCTCACAGAGAAGCTTACTGCTCGGCTTCCACATTGGCATGACATACCTGAAGAACTCCTGTGCTAACACTGTAAACCCAAGCCAAAGGACATTTCAGTATCTTAACTCCAAGACAGGTCTGAGAAGTTTTCAGTATCCCGACTCCCCACCTGCACCAGCTGGGTGACGAGCACTGGGGAGAAAGCGGCAGGCTGCGCCAGGATACTCTTGGCGATCACTTCACAGTAGTGGAAGGCCTGGGTGGCAAGCCCCATCTCAGCCAGGCGACAAGAATAGATGAATTTGAACACCTGCAACAACAAACACAGCTTCACTGTCCCCGGGCTTTCCCTGTGTTTCCTGAGAAGATGCTGTATGTTTGACTCTCTCTGGATGTCTCATTACCAATACCACCCACCATCACCCCTTATCCTCTAAGCCTTATCCTCTGAGGCTCTAAGGTCAAATAATTAAGCTTCTAACCAACCCGTTCTCTTCCCCTGCAATGTCTCTGACATGGCCAGCAGTGGGGCCAGACTCTCCACAAACTCTGCTAACCACTTCATATGCACACTGCGGCCTACTACGTACGGCCCTTTCTAAACACAGCTGATGTCAAAGTACTTGAATGGTTTGTAATGTTGAATATTTTAAGAACCAAAATGCTAACAAATATCCTCAGTATCATTTAGCTTTTGAGCATTGATTAAACATCTCTACAAGATGTCCCCTCCTAAATCTCATCATTATTTGTACAAGAGTTCAAAAAAACCCAAAGAATCACTAGACACTGTGTGGAAAATGAACTATACAACTTGTGGGTAGGGACAGGAGAGAAAAACTGGGAGGGAGCAAGGGATGCAGTGACACTGTCCAAAAGAAAATGTACTCTCTACCCGACTTATGTAACTACAACCTCCCATATATCAATATTTAATAAAAATACGTAATAACATATTAATAAACATATAAAATTAAAAAATAAAGTAACAATCAAAATATTTTTTAAAAAGAATCAAGTCTTTCAGCACTGCTCCCCCCTACACATACACAAAAGCCATGCCACGTGCTCTTGCTTACCTGGAAATTAGGTAAGAGGCAGGTCTGGGCCCCAAGGGACTGAGCATACTCATAGGCCTCTGTCCTCTGGATGGCTTCATTGGTGGCAAACTTCAAAAATGGCAAACTGTTGGGGAAGGAAATTGAAAAAGTGACCAATTATAAGGCTGGCCATTTCTCAATTAACAGAGGGGAATCGTTTTCTTCTTGAAGGAAAATAGACGCGGCCCCGCTGCACTCCTCACCTGTGATTTGAGCCTATCAAGACAAGTTTTGTGGTTCTCTTCGTGTAAACCCCAAATCCAACTTGAGCCATCAGGTAGCAGAAGTGTGCGGCATCCAAAAGGCCTTTGGAGGCTGAGGAGAGATGGAGCAGCGCACTTCAGTTCCGAGACATCCTCCTTTCCCAGTGACGTGACCAAAGACACTAACAACAAAGCCAGGGCTCTGACAGGTCTGCAGGAGAGAGCACAGCCAATGGCCACCCCACCGACCCACCTAGCGTATCGCCCATTGTGGCCATGGTCCTGGATTCCACATCCATGTTGTTGTTCAGGTTGGATAACACCATAGCAAGATGTGGCCTCCAGTCTCCCCACTTCTCATCTCCACAACACTACAATCAGAACACAAAACATATCCTCATCCTCAGAAGAACACCACTAATTCCCTAACGGTCAAGCCCAATGAGAAAGCTGAGCAACATAAGTCAAGCTGGGCACTGGTGGCTCATGGCCTGCAATCCAAGCTATTCAGGAAGTTGAGATCTGAGGACTGTGGTTCAAAGCCAGGCAGGGCCGAAAAGTCTGTGAGATTTTTTTTTGGGTACGGTCGTGGGGCCTGAACTCTGGGCCTGGGCACTGTCCCTCAGCTCTTCAGCTCAAGGCTAGGGCTCTACCACTTGAGCCACAGTGCCACTTCTGGCTTTTTTTCTTTTTGCTTATGTGGTGCTGAGGAATCGAACCCAGGGCCTCAGGCATGCAAGGCAAGCGCTCTACCACTGAGCCACCTTCCCAGCCTAAGTCTGTGAGATTTTTTTTTTTTTGGGTCCGGTCGTGGGGCCTGAACTCTGGGCCTGGGCGCTGTCCCTCAGCTCTTCAGCTCAAGGCTAGCACTCTACCACTTGAGCCACAGTGCCACTTCCGGCTTTTTTCTTTTTGCTTATGTGGTGCTGAGGAATCGAACCCAGGGCCTCAGGCATGCAAGGCAAGTGCTCTACCACTGAGCCACCTTCCCAGCCCAGTCTGTGAGATTTTTATCTCCAATTAACCACCAAAAAGACAGAAGTAGAGCTGTGCCTCAAGTGGTAGAGCACAAACTTGAGCTTTTTAAAGAAGCTCAGGGATAGCACCGAGCCTATGTTCAAGCTCCAGTACCAATGCATACACATATACACTCAAAGAGAGACTAAAGTCTCAGATCCTGTGATGAAGTCTTTTTTTGTTTTTTTTTTTCTTTTTTGGTTGGTCATGGGGCTTCAACTCTGGGCCTGAGCACTGTTGCTGAGCTCTTCAGCTCAAGGCTAGCTCTCTACCACTTGAGCCACAGCACCACTTCCAGCCTTTTCTGTTTATGTGGTGCTGAGAACTGGACTCAGGGCCTCATGCATGCAAGGCAAGCACTCTACCACTGAGCCACCTTCCCATCCCCTGTGATGAAGTCTTTAATGAGAACAAACCCAACAGTGCAGGGCCCAATGCAGCACTCACCGTGGATGCAGCAGGCATCCGCCCGGACATGAGCTGATAGACTGTCTGCAGAGGATCATTGATCGGAAGACTATTGGCAAACCTAGGTGGACACGAGAAAAGAAAGATTTAACTTTGACTCAGTTACAGAAAAAACCCTGAAGTCTAATTTCAGCTCTTTTATTAATGGTCAGATTGAAGTTTAGCCTTGGCAGATGACAGCTATCTCAGCTTCAAAAAGCATAAAAAGGGGAAAGAACAGGGAATTTGAGGTCTTAAAGGAAATATTGGAAACCAGCTGGGTGCCAGTGGCTCACATCCACAATCCTAGCTACTTAGGAGGCTGAGAAAGGGAAGATCATAGTTCAAGGTTAGCTTGGGCAAAAAAGTTTTCTCAAAACCCCTTCTCAACCCATAGCTAGCTGTGGTGGCACAAAGGTGGAGTTTGGGAAGATCACAGTTCCAGGCCAGCCCAGGAAGATAAGTCTATGAAACTTTGTCTCCAAGGCAGAAGCTGTCCAGGGTGGTGTACGTCTATCCCAGCTATCCTGGGATCAAGACCTTACCTCAAAAATAACCAATGTGAAAAAGGACTGGAGGAATGAATCGGTGGTAGAGCACCTGCCTAACAAGTGCACGGTCATGAGTTCAAATCCCAATACCACTGAAAATATTAATCAGTTGACAAAAAAAATTAAAAATTGCTCAATAGCTTGACCCAAGGAAAAAAAACCCAGTAAGCTCAGAGCTCAAGCATGGCAGCCTCAGAGCACAGCAGGTCACGTGTGTGGTGCAGCCATGGGCTTAGCACCTAGCAAGGACTGTGTGACAGCTGTCTTACCTGGTCATGACACGGGCATGTGTCCGGCTGTCCATCTTACTTGCAAGCAGCAGAGCGTGACCCCACAAGCCATTTTTCATTGCAGACTCCAAAGCATCCTGCAATGCATTTGGGATTTGTGTGAGTCACCTCACTCTGTAACTAGGACCCAGACTACTGTGCCACCTAGGATCTGCGGATGCTCCAGGAGGGGACAGTCCCCTCCCCACTGAGGGCCTAACGCCAACAACAGTGGAATGTGGAGGGGCCAGGGGCTTCAGGACCATGCAACACCAAGAACAAAAGGGGTAAGTGCAGAGGCACCTGGGGTTGGTCTCAAGACCACACACCTTCTTGCGGCCATACAGCAGAAGCTCTCGGAACCGTTCGGTTTCCTTCTCAAGCATGCTGCTGGTGGTGGCTGTCTGGCTGTCAGTAAGGAATGAGAGCTGCGCTTCACCGGACTCCTCCTCCTCCGCTTGTTCCACAGCCTCATTAGTGAAGTCTATGAGGTTGGCTTCGTGGGGTGACTTCCCAGGAAGCCACACTGTCCTATGATCTCGTAACAATAGCTCTGCGATGTCGGTCCCCACCACGGTCTGTAAGGCCACCAGGGGGAGGGGGGAGCAACACAAGGCTTTAATGTGAACAGAGGTTCCAGCAAGGTGACAAGACAGGCCCCTGATGCTGTCAGATGAGAATCCTGATCAGCTGACTGCAGGTGGCAAGTTAGAACACCAAAGACACAGTGTGTCCTTGATGGGGCCAAAGGGCTGAGACGTCTCAGCATGCCCCACACAGCATCCTGCCTTCCCCTCCTCTCCCCAGGCTGAAGCCAAGATGCCTTCTTGGTGTGGCAGGCCTGACACTATGACACACACAGGAATGATCCTGACACCAAAAGTCAACAGAGAGGACATTCTACAAGGAAAGGAACGTACCCCATTCTGTCTGCACAACAGAATAATAAAATTCCATAGAAGACTTGCAGACTCTTTGTCAATCAAGTTTTCATTCTGCAAACATTTTGTAGCTTTGTTCTGTGCAAAATTAATAACATCCACTTTATGGGTGTCGTCTCTGGAAGAAGAACAAGTATTCTGAGAATGGAGGCCAGGGCTGTGAAGCCAAACTCAGCAACTGTCTCTGTGCAGACTCAAGACACCAACGAGGAACTTACTTGCCGAGAGGTCCGGGGAAGGAGCGCATCTCCTCCTGCTCGGGTGTGTGCTGCAGTAAAGTCTAAAAGCAGAGGGGACAGGAAGTAGTTCACACATGTGGTCCAAGCCCCGGATGCTGCCTGCACCAAGAGCCCAGGATGCAGATGCCCTCCTGAGACCCTGCCTATCTTACTATGTGGGGCACACGGTTTTGTCAGTGGGCCCACATGGGCTAAGACAGATATACTTGGCGCCTCTGCCCCTCAGCCTGCTGCTACTGCTCCAGACTCCCTCACAGCACCCTCTCCACCTGTCCATACCAACACCCCCCAAATCAAAATCAAAAGATGTGAATAAAAATACAAAACATCCAGAAGTGCTAAATCTAACACCCACAGCAGTTGCTTAAAAGACCAACTACTATGTGAAAAACCCTCCACCAAACAAAACTCCCCAGGTTGTAGCTTCACAGGCATAAACATTTCCCAGAAGGATGGGCAAGGTGAATCACACCAGCAATCTTAGCTATTAAGGAGGCAGAGATAAGAAAGGTCAGAGTTTGAGGCCAGTCTGGCAGAAAAAGTTAGCAAGACCTCAACAAGCTGGTTCATCCAAGGTAATGGGAGAGAACTAACAGAGAGGCTGACTGCAATCAAGGCCAGCCTGAGCAAATAAAGCAAAACCCTATTCAAAAAAAATAACTAAAGCAAACAAGAGCTGGGGGAATGACTCAAGTTGTGGAGTACCTGTCTAGCAAGTATGAGGCCCTTAGTTCAAATCCCAGGGCTGCCAAAAAAGGAAAACAAAACAAAACAACTAATTCCCGGGTCTGTGTTTCCAAACATAAGAGTCAAGTTGGTTGCAGAAAAATCACAACCCAGCTGGGTGCTGGTGGCTCATGCCTGTAATTCTACCTACTCAGGAGGCTGAGATCTAAGAATCGTGGTTCAAAGCCAGCCTGCGCAGGAAAGTCTGTGAAACTCTTATCTCCAATTAATTACCAGAAAACTAGAAGTGGTACTGTGGCTCAAAGTAGTTAGCACTACCCAGAAAGATCTCAGGGACAGCACCCAGGCCCAGAGTTCAGGCCCCAAGACAGACCAGAAACATAAATAAATAAAAATAAGTAAATGATAAGGCATGTGGCACAGAGGTCCCTAGCCTTACCTCCAAGCTATGGATCTCAACCAGCGCAGGCTGTCCTTCCGAAGGTAGGTTAGGAACCACCTTAATGAGGTGACCGCCAGGTCCAAACCTGGCACAGATGTGAGGCACTGAAAACTTCTCAGGAGAAGTCGGTCTTGATGGAACTGCAAACAATTCAACAGAAGAAGCCATTGGCTTGCTGCTCCCTGTGCTCCACAAGTACAGTCCGACTCCTGAGCAGCTCCACCAGCTCAGCTTGGCCTGACCACCACAGAGCACCCAACCACAAAGACATAGGAGACACTAGGAGACTAGGAGAAAGACCAATGCTAGTCCGAGGGGATTTCTGTGTTCTGGAAGCCTCCAGAAGCAAGACTTGCTCAGTCAGATAGATACACAGAACAAGTCTACCAAGGGGAAATGAAGTTTCCTCCAAGACTGCTCACAGACATGGCCAGTGCTGGGGCCATGGGCAATACCTCCAAGGGCCTATCCTCAGAGATACACATTGTAACAACACATGTGTGGACCTGGCCCCAGGGGCATCCAAGGGCCAGCACTGACCTGCATCCCCAGTTCTACCATTCTGACCTTAGGATGCACAGAGGAGCCAGGCCAGGCCCGCCCTTCAGAAATCCCAATCAAGAACTGACTCCTACAGGGTAGGATGTCAGGCAGGAGGATCTTGGACTTATCCAAGACACCCTGCACTACTTAGTGACACTAAGTTTCAACAAAAAGAACCTACTTCTCCTTTTGACCCACTGGTAGCCTCCCTCAGTGCTGCTGAAAACACACCTTGCTCCACGGCAGGCCAGGTGCCGTCAACAGGATAGCCATACTCTGGAAAGCCATGGGTAGTGCCGATATTGCTGCCATAGGTGCCATAGACATAATCGCCATGAAATGAGCCAGAAGGAGGCGGGGCCTCAAAGGAACCAGTAGTCACGTTTTGGCTTCTGTAAATCTGACTCTTGGGAAAGAAAGCAAGCAGGGAAAGTGAGCTCCCACAAGCATCAAGAAGGTGGTGGGCACAAAATTAACAGGACTTAAGAAACAAAGAACTTCCACTCATCTGGTCGAACCACTACTAAATAGCCCCATGCTGCTGATCACATGTATGGCATATATGTGTACACCGGAGGGGAACCAGGAAGACGACACAGAACTAGAGGGAATCAGGGAAAAACATACAACAGCGGGACCCATTAGCTGCACAGGACATTGACCAAAATGAACTAAGCAACTTAATGGCAGCGATGGGAGGGAGGGAACAAAAATGGGAAAGAGGAAACAGCTGATGCTATGCAAAACAAAAGAAATGTACATACCACCCAATGTGGAAGAAATAACTATCGCAAACCTCATAGAACTCATAAATGTTATAGACTGTGATAGACAATTTGCTCCAGGAAAGTTAGAATGCGTTTGTGACTTTAACTGAGCATCACTATCCCACAATACTGTGAAATTTGGAAACTTATGTAATCACTTCATCACAACAAAAAAAAAAAGGTGGTGGGCACACTGTTGGAACCATGGAACTGAGCTACAGACAGAAATGCCCGCCCATCCTACTGGGCGCACCTGGTGTGAGTGTGAGCTGAGGCTGCTGCGGCGGCTGGGCAGACTATGCCCACTGCGCAGACTCCGAGCTGAGTGCTCGCTGTGGACGCTGCGCCGGTCGACCTCCTCCCCATAAGGGTCCCTATGAGGCTCAGTGTCATCATCAAAGCTCCCCGTGAAGCGAGGGTCATATCTCCAGTGATCATCACACTTTTCAAGCCTAGAGGAAACAGGAGCTCAGGGCAAAGAACAAGAGACAGGACAACTCCTGGGGATGACACGCATCTACTAGCTAACTCCAAAGGCCGGGCTGGCCCTCCTCACCATCCTCCCTTCCATCCCAAGGCAGTCCTCATTCTGAAGCGTCCCCAAGTTCAACCCGGGTGGCCTCAGAGAACACAATGCAGATATACTTCCAGTGTGGTCTCTTTTCTGGGCCATGGCAGGACAAAGAGACATGGATGGAGAAAAGAGGGGGCCAGACAGAAGGCAACCCCAGAGCCACCGTGAAGGCACTCATGGTAGGCTGGTTCTCTTCCCACAGCCCAGAGCTGGAAGCCCCAGAGATATGGCCAGCCCTTCCTCTTTCCAAGTATCAGACAAGCTCTCTGATGAACTCAAAGACAGGAGAGTAGGTAAGCAAGCACATGGCAAGGCTTAACCTAAACTCCTTCAGCTGAACGCTATTACCCACCTGTCCCCATAAGCATAGGTTTCCTTCCTGTATGGGTCAGGCTCGGCATCATACCAGGGCCTTCGGTCCCAGACATGGGTATCCCTGAGTCTGGAACCATGGTAACGTTCCCAGCGACCCGGGTCTGCAAATTCAGGAAGAAGGGTCAGTGGGGCACAGAAGGAAGAACCACCCAGCTCTCCTGGAGCAGTCATCTTGTCTTCTCCCCCCTGCTGAGGACACCAAGGCTCCCAAGGATCCAACTGCTCAGGATGATGGACCTGGCCCTAGAGTATGGACCTTCACAACACGGACACCAGGTGCATCCTGCCTCTGAGACACCGCACAGCTGTGGGCAACCGTTCAAGGTATTTCTTTTCTTTTTTCTTTTTTTGTGCTAGTCCTGGACTATAACTCAAGGCCTGGGCACTGTCCCCAAGCTCTTTTTTTTTTCCCCTTAAGGCTAGTGTTTAAACACGTGAGACACAGATCCACTACTGGCTTTTTGGCAGTGGACTGGAGATAAGAATCTCACAGTTTTAGCCGGGCGCTGGTGGCTCACGCCTGTAATCCTAGCTACTCAGGAGGCTGAGATCTGAGGATCGTGGTTCAAAGCCAGCCCGGGCAGGAGAGACCGTGAGACTCTTATCTCCAATAAACCACCAGAAAACCGGAAGTGGCGCTGTAGCTCAAGTGGTAGAGCGCTCGCCTTGAGCTGAAGAGCTGAGGGACAGCGCCCAGGCCCAGAGTTCAAGCCCCACGACCGACAAAAAAAAAAAAAAAAAAAAAGAATCTCACAGTTTTCCTGCCCAGGCTGGCTTCAAACCTCCATCCTCTGATCTCAGCCTTATGCTGAGCATGATCCATATGTGATTACAGCTGTGAGCCACCAGTGCCCAGCTGAAACACGTTTACTATTGAACGGAAAGAGAACAGACATCTGTGGGTGCTGGTGGCTCAACTTATAATATCCTAGCTACTCAGGAGGCTGAGATCTGAAGATAGTGGTTCAAAACCAGCCTGGGCAGGAAAGTCTGTGAGACACTTATCTCCAATAAACCACTCAGAAAACTGGAAGTGGCGCTGTGGCTCAAATGGTTGAGTGCTAGCCTTGAGCTGAGGAGCTGAGGGACAGCGCCCAGGCCCAGAGTTCAGACCCCACGACCGGACCCAAAAAAAAAAAAGAACAGACTAAGAAAGCACTCTGCCATTGAACTATATCCTGAGCCCCAAATACTACTTTTTAATTTTTAATTCCCAATCACTTGACTATAAGTTTTACTAATATTTCTTCTTCCTAAAGTGATCCAGAAGAAATTAAGAAATAATTCAGGGTTGGGAATGTGGCTTAGTGGTAGAGTGCTTGCCTAGCATGCACAAAGCCCTGGGTTTGATCCCTCAGAATCACATAAACAGAAAAAGCCAGAAGTGGCACTGTGGTTCAGGTGATAGAGTGCTAGCATTGAGCAAAAGAAGCTCAGGGACAATGCCTAGGCCCTGAGTTTAAGCCCCACGACTGGCAAAAATAAAATAAAATGAATACATACATTAAGAGGGAAAGAGCCCTTCTGGGAAACTGAGGCAAAACATGGACACATCAGGCGCTCCGGAGCTGTGGAGCCTGAGGTATAAGAATGTACAGCTAGGGGGGGCTGGGAAGGTGGCTCAGTGGTAGAGTGCTTGCCTTGCACGCATGAGGCCCTGGGTTCGATTCCTCAGCACCACATGAGCAAAAAGAAAAAAGCCGGAAGTGGCGCTGTGGCTCAAGTGGTAGAGTGCTAGCCTTGAGCTGAAGAGCTGAGGGACAGTGCCCAGACCCAGAGTTCAGGCCCCACGACCGGACCCAAAAAAACAAAAAAAACAAAGAATGTACAGCTAGGGGCTGGGAAGGTAGCTTAGTGGTAGAGTGCTTGCCTTGCATGCACGAGGCCCTGGGTTCAATTCCTCAGCACCATATAAGCAGAAAAAGCCGGAAGTGGCACTATAGCTATGGTAGAGCACTAGCCTTGAGCTGAAGAGCTGAGGACAGTGCCTAGGCCCATAGTTCAGGCCCCATGACTGACCAAAAAAAAAGTACAGCTAGAACAGACAAAAGAACTCCCCTTCTCTGTGGGCCTGTTCTCTGAGATGCCTGTCCTGCTTGGGAGCAGGTCTGGAGGCTAGCCAAGAAGTACCAGACCAACTCAACCAGATGTTCCACATCCACTGTCCCCCGCCAATAAGCAGCGACTTGCCTCTGGTGGCTTCTGAGACAATGAGACTAAACAGCTAGTTTTTCATTTATTTCCATTTCATCAGCTCACAGTTGAGTAGTCAAATGGACAATACAGCAAAAACTAGTGTTCACTATACTTTGTTAGAAAGTCAAGGCAGCCACCATTATGACAGAGATGTAGCATGACATAGGATGGAAGCCATCAATGTGATTACTCTTAGATACAAAGAATTTTCAACTATTGTCCCTTGAATAAGAACAGGAAGAGATAATTTAAAGAAAAAGTTTGCTCAAAACACACAGCAGAGTATGACCCACACACAGCAGCTCGTTCACACAGAGTCATATGGACATTGCACTTGCTAATCTCTAAATTCTTGAACATACCTCCATAATCATACTGGCTGGAGTAATAATTTGCATAGTAGTCGCTCTGACTGCTCCACCCACTCCTGGAATTACCATATCCTTCAGGATACCCTTGCCTGAAAAAACACAGAGCTGTTGAACACATTACCTACTGAAGTATGGCAAAATGTCAGTAGTACACATTATACCATGGCAGCGAGCACTTACCAAAGCCATCTGGTTGTGAAAAAACGCTAATTACAAGACCAAAATGGTTAAGAGAGCTGAGGTTATGAATTTCCCACCTTGTAGCTAACTGAAATTTAGCTCAACAAAATCACTACTTGACAGTACTAAGAAAACTAACACATTTCTTATCCTTAGTGCTACATCCTAGGAGTTTTTAATATGTTTAGCAGAACGAAACAACATAAATTGATTTTAACCAACTAAAAACGTCAACTTTAGTGGGGCACCTGTGACTCACACCTGTAATCCTACCTACTCAGGAGGCAGAGATCTAAGAAGCACAGTTCAAAGCCAACACAGGCAGGAAAGTCTGTGAGACTCTTATCTCCAACTACCTACCAGAAAACCAGAAGGGGCTGTGGCTCAAAGTGGCACAATGCTAGCCTTAAGGGAAAAAGCTAAGGACAGCACCCAAACCCTGAGTTCAAGCCCCATGACTGACAAAAAAAAAAAGTCAATTTCAATAGTTGTTAGGCCCAACCACTAGTGTGGACTCCATGTGACTTTGAGAGACAGAGCATAACTATGAGTAGAGCTGGATCCCCTAAGCCTGATGTACATCTGCATTCTATAGGCCTAGATCTACTCATGGCCCTAATCTGAGCCAAAGAAAAGCTGAGATTTAAGCCATGTGCTTACAGGCTCTTGCCTGTAATCCCATCTTTCAGAAGGCTGAGATCTGAGGACTGTAATATGTAACCAGCTCAGGCAGGAAATCCATGAAAATCTCATCTCCAATTAACCACCAAAAAGAAAGCTGGAAGTGGAGCTGTGGCTCAAGTGGTAGAGTATTAGCCTTGAATGAAAAAGCTAAGGGACAATACCCAGGCCCTGAGTTCAATTAATGTGCAAAAAAACCCCAAAAACCAAACCAAAACAAAAAAACAGCTGGGTACCGTTGGCTCACACCTGTAATCCTAGCTACTCAGGAGGCTGAGATCTGAGGATCGCAGTTCAAAGCCAGGCAGGAAAATCATGAGACTCTTATCTCCAATAAACCACCAGAAAACCAGAAGTGGCGCTGTAGCTCAAGTGGTAGAACACTAGCCTTGAGCTGAAGAGCTGAGGGACAGTGCTCAGGCCCAGGGTTCAAGCCCCATCACCAACAAACAAACACCGACAAAAAACACAGAACAAAAATTGAGATTTAGAGCTCCTCTAGTACTCTTATAATTCTTTTTCTGCTGGTCCTAAGGCTTGAATGAACTCTTTCACTGTCTGAGTCCTTCTCTGTATATCTATCTCTGTCTCTTGCTCAATGCTAGGGATAGAATTCAGAGCCCCACATAAGTTAGGCAGGTGCTCTACAACTCATCTACAGCTCAGCACCTCAACTAAAGAATTAGATCTCTAGAAACAGTATCAATAGCATTGAACTTCATAAAGAACCACACACGTGGTTCAGTGTCTGTCTTCGGGGGAAGGTACACTGAAGTCAGTTAAACAGGCAAAGATTCACAGCAAAGCCTTTGCTCTTCAGATAAGCCACAAAACCTTGAAGAACTAGCACATGGAACCTTTTGGAAACAAGCACTGAGGCTTTGTACATTAGTAACTGGATGTTCACACTGCTAGGCTTATGAGCAGTGTGTCCTCAGGGCAAAGCTCACTCCTATGAGCAACATTCAAAACTCTGGCAAAGAATGACCACAGGAGCTGAGGTGGCAAAGTCAGAAGTGACCAGGACCCACACCCATTGTTTGCTCAAAGCCACCAATGGCCCTTGCATAGACATAGCTCAAAAGCCGACTCTGGAGCTCTAAGACACAGTGGACTTTGACCTAGCTTACAGGCTTACTCAGAGGGCACACACCATGGTTCTTTCCAAATCTCTATTGCATGATTACAAAGCAGAGCCATGGCTAGCAGTAGTACAGGAAATGCAGGCCAGAAACAGATGTAACCCTTCTAGCAAAGGAGGCAGAGCCAGGTACAGAATACAGGTCCTATATTCGGGAGTCAGCCTGACAGATCCATCCACAAATTACGCCATCTTTGTGACTAGTCTTCCCGGGTGTCTGGAGACTTCAGAGGAAGCTGAACTAGTTAAAAGAGCCTTGTGCGGCCAGCAGCAGACTGCCAGGACAACAGAGGCGCCTGGTGACAGGGAACCACCACTTGTCCCTGAATGGCACAGAAGCTGCTTCTTTGTGGCTCTGTATAAGGTCTGGCCTGACCAGCAGGTGGGGACAAATGGTAACTGACCAATTCTATTGGGACTGCATGTGAAAATATACCAACATACATAAGTTTGTACAATCCTTTACAGACACAGAATGTTTCCAGTCATCAAGTTACTATCGTGGCCACACAAACACCTGTCAGGCATTAAAGTAAAGCAACAGCGTGGATGTGTTCCCACCTGGCTGTGGGCCGGTCAGAGCAGTGGCTTGCTCGGGAGCTGGGCCGCTCAGGATCTGGATAGCGGTAGTTCTCTGTGTAAGCGGAGGCTGAGCTGTCATAGGGCCTGTATCGAGGATCATACAGGGCGTAGACGTCCTGTGGGAAGGAGGTTTAGGCAGTTAGACTCCAAAACAAGCAGTCAGTTATCGAGCATCCAGCTTGAGCTTGTGCTTTCAGATGATCACTCTCCAAAAGCAGGACTGTAGGCGGGCTTCCTTCATGTGAACAGAGAGACAGAGGGTCGACCTCAGGCTGTCAGCCCAGGCCTTGCTAAGACAACCCAGACAGATCCACAAGGCCTTGCCAGCGGGCAGCGACTTTCTGAGGGCACCATGAGGCGTGTGCCTCTTCAAACCTCCACTGACAAGGCCTGTGATCATTCATGTCCTGCTTTAGCCACCACCTCAGCCAAGCAAGAGGACCACTGACCCACTGGAACCTGCAAGTCATAGGTAGCCTCACTACAGAACCATGGCCTGAGCCCGTGTCTGAACATGAGAAAATCTGAAAGGAGGTAAGACAAAATACATGTGAGCTAGAACTCATCCTCCTGTGTATAACTGCTTCAACTCTGCCACTGCCCGGCAGATAATGAAAAAAGTTAAGTTTCTGACCACCATTGGAAACGACAGCAACATAAAGAAAAAAATGTGCTCATATAAAAGTATTTCCACGCTTCAGTCCCAGTAAGAGCCCACAGCAGCCTGTGGCTCCTCTCACTCTCCTGTCCCCAGGTCAAGCAGATGTGGGCTCCGTGGTGTGGAAATACTGTCTAGGCTCCTTTCTAGAAAAAGATTCCCAGGAAAGACTTACAAGATGTCTAGCATTACTCCTGTTGTTTCTTAACGCTGGCTGGCTTGGGGGGTTCAAACTATGTAAAACCCAGGCAGGGTGGCATACTGAGCTTTTAAGAGGCTGAGCCCAGGAACCAACCTTCGCTAAACAATAAAACATATAAGAAGCTGGGTGCTGATGGTTCACACCTGTAATCCTAGCTATTTAGGCTGAGATCTGAGGATCACAGTTCAAAGCCAGCCCAAGCAGAAAAGTCCGTGAGGCTCTTATCTCCAATTAGCCACCAGAAAACCAGAAGTGGTGCTGTGGCTCATAGTAGTAGAGCACTAGTCTTGAGCAAAAGAGCTCAGCAACAGTACCCAGGCTCTGGGTTCAAGCCCCAGTCTGACAAAAAAAACAAATCAACAAACATATGAGCTTCCAGAGGATAAACTTTGCAACACAGAGCTCTAATTCTGCACCAAATAGACAGGTGTTACAAGAAAGGGGGCTTTTTTGTCATATAAAATGGGATGCTGTGTTGTATTTAAAAAAAAGAAAAAAAGTTAGCAACAGCAATTCATTACAAGCAATTCAATGAACTGCTGTTGGTAGGAGCCTAAGGGAAGAGCTGGGTGGTAGCCAGAGAGAACTTTTCTCAGGTGCACTGTGAAGGCCTGGAGAGAAGAAATACAACGAACCAAAGTGAGGGCAGGAAGATGGCTGAACACTGGCACTCTTACCTGGTAATACAGGGAGGCTGTCCCAGGATCAGACAAATAGAGTGAGGGGTACTGGGACTGGTAGGCATCGTACAACGGTCTGTAATAGTAGTGGGATGCCAGGTCTGGAGGTGGTGGGCCAAATGCATTTGGAGGTGGTGGGTGCAGCCAGGGCTGCTCTGATCGTGGGGCTGCCTGGCTTGAGCTGGTGGACACAGCCGATGCACTGGAGGACTGAGGTGGCGGAGGCAGCAGCTGCTGGCCTGTGTCAGCTGGAGCTGGACTTGATGGCCGGGCTGAGCTTTGGGACCGTCCCTGTGCAGATGAACTTTCTGTATTGGCAGGTTCTGAACATGGTGCCTGGGGCACCTGGGGAGAAGTCTGTGGCTGAGGAGGGACGAGCTCTGGCTGGGCTTTTCCCACACCACACTGGTCCTGTGCATCTTTAGTCACCTGCTGATAGAAATGGTCTGCATTATGCGTTCCAGGCCCAGATTGTCTGGGATGATTGGCAACTGTTTGCTGAGAAGCTGGGCAGTCTGAAAAGGATGAGCTATACATTCTTCCAGAATTTTCCAAAGTTCTGTTTAGAGTGAAGTCTAGGGCTCCAACTGTTTCTTCACGGTTAGTGCACTGATCTGCCTTCTCATTATTACTAGGTACCAATGTACTGCTTGCAGGCGGGACTAAGGTCACACCTGGGCTTCCAGCAAAGCTATTAAACTCAGGAGGAACTCCTGCTGCACTGCGATTCTGACTTTCTGCAAGAGGAGTCTTTGGAACCGAATAGGACAGTGACTGAGCCAACAAACAGGCAGGCTGGCTAGAAACCATTTCAGAAGACCCAGAACCACGAGGCACACTGCTGGGGGCAGTACTGTTAGACAGAGACAAGCCAGTGGCAGTATTAGCTGGGACCCCAGATACTGCAGCATGGTCTCCAGAATCACCACCAGGAGGCGGGCTGTTACTCCCTTTGGCATTATCCCCCACTACGGCATCTCCCCAAGACTGAGTCTTCTCGTTAGGACTCACTAAAGACACGGAAAAATGAACAGGCTGAGCCAAATTATAGCTTTGGTCAGGCTGGGCAATCAGAATGGGTTGATTCTGCAAAGATTCGGTCGGTGGTGAAGACAGCAAACTTGCATAACCAGAACTGGCCTGCGATGGAAGGGCCTCCTCTTCGCCCACCTCTGGGGGGTTCTCAAGGTTTTCCGAAGCACCAAGGCCATCTTGGTTCTGCAGAGGTGGGGCAGCACCTGGCTTCCGCAGCTGCTGCCCAGACACTCCCTTGGCCAGAGGCTGAACAACTTCTGGCGGCTGGGGTTTTGCAGGCACGTACAGCGCAGGGGCAGCGGGGGCTAACAGGACGTTGCCACCAAAATCTGGCAGTTCATTTTGTGCCCACAGAGTTGTTGCTGGGCTTTCACACTTCACGGCTCCCTGTGTCCTGACTGAGGGCCTCTTCTCAGGTGTTGGGCGCATAGTATCCAATGGTGGCCCTGTATGTGGAAGTGTGTGTCCAGCTTCTGCAGTGGTGGTATGTGGCGGCAGGGGGCAGGCCTGGGGTGCAGTGAGGGTCTCCATGTTGTCTGGTGGCTGCTCCAGGTTACCTGGAGAGGCATCAGGCATCCTGGCAGCTGCTCTGCGCTTCTTCTGCTGGTCACGGGTTCCCCTCACTTCAACCACCATGTTGGCACGATCTGCCTCGACTGGTTTTACCCCAACTAAGTGAGATTTTACTGGTTCAAAAGAACTATTTGCGCTTGTCTGAAACACCCCTGTAGGTTTGGGAGGACTTGGAGCTGAGGGCTGAGACAGGCTGCTGCGGTAATTCTGGCTCCCGGTGGTCTCATCTGTCTCCCCTCCAACGGGAGAAGAGTCAATTTGTTTAAAAAAACTGCCTGAAGAATCATCTTCGGGTTTTCCGATTTCCTGCTGAATAAATGTGCTCCCCAATTCTTGGGGCCGGGTTGACCCTGGAGGACTCCTGTGGCTGTGGCCACTGTAGCTGGATGACACACTGTCAGACCGTGCAGGGTGCAGTGGCACTTCAGGGGCCTCGAGATGCAGTCCCCCACCTCTGGTGAGACCCACAGCACTAGGTCTGGGGGCACCTGGCCCAGGAGGGGCTCCGTATCGGAAATGATCATTCGAAGAGGAAGAGTCCAAACTCAGGGGCTCACTTGGCAGAACCTCCTGATTTTGAACAAACTCTAAGTTTTCCACATTCTCATACTGTGAGCCATGAGCACTGAGAGTCCCGGTGCCTGCCGCATCACCCCACATATCACCAGCAACGTTTCTAGCAGTTTGCTTATCGTGCTGAATGCCGGTAGACGGAGAAAAATAGGGCTGTGCACCAACTTCCTGCTGTGCAGTCTCACTGCTGGAGCCCTTGAGAAAGGCCTGGTAGACACCACCAGCTCCGTGTGCGGGCGGGAGCGGATGGCCCAGTCCAGGACTAGAGGAGAAACCATCCAAGTCCATTCTGCCAGCAAAGCTTGCTTTTTCAGATGAGAGATTCTCCTCATTTTCTGCCTCCTCTCCTTGGAAAAACATTGAGAGAGATCCTGAGGATGCTTCTAGTGGCGTCCGGCTAGTCCCAGTCCCCAAGGGATAGTGCACCTGGTTTTCTGGGCTATTTCCCTGAGTGAGCAGATTCACAAGGGCAGGGTCTAGCAAATGCTTATTTACTTCTGGATTTTGCATGAACTCTTGGCTTGCCCACGGACTTCCGATTCTGGGATTTTGCCTGGATGTATGCTGAGGGAGAAAGTGTGTTCCACTCCGCAGGTGAGCCACCTCAGTCCCTTCGCCCCCAGCCGAGGGTGCTGGGGGACACACCGTGGACGGAGAGGGGAAATGGGAAGTGCTGGTGGCCTGGGGTCCCACACTCTGAACAAGTCCCTCTGGGGAGGGCAAACAGTGATGCCGGGGAGTCTGTGAGTCTCCTGGCGCTGGCGCCCACTGACCTGGCATCTGTTGACTAGGCTGGGAGAAGAAGGAAGATGCTGATGGGGCTGCTACACCGTCATGTGGGGTGCGTCTATTCAGAGGTCTGTCGGGCCCAGGCCCACTCTCAGGCAGATGTCTCCCATGAGATGGGTCAGGACCCACTCCTGGAATGTAGTGAAGAGGATATGGTGGATTTTGAATTTCAGGCCCCGAGACAGAACTGACCTCAGTGCTCCTACTCATCTCAGATCCAGGCAGCAATGAAGGGATGGATGCAGTAGGAAACGGACTGGCATCTGTTCTCGGGTGTGACACAGGTCCTGGCAGAGACTCATGGGGTCCTTGGGAGCTATCTCCAGCATTTGTGTGAGGTGCAGGCAAACCAGACCACTGAGAACACACTGGGAAGGCTGAGCCATGCAAAGCAGGCAGGCTGCTCTTGGACGAGCTGCCCAAAGGTGTGTGTTGGCGCGTCTGTCTATTAAAAGCAAATGGATCTGTTACTGGCGGCAATGGGCAAGTTATCGGAGCTACTGGTGCATTATTACTGGCTGGCCTCCTGTAAGGACTGTTGCCACCCCAAAACATGCTCCGAGGATTCCCAGCCGGAGGGGGACCAGCCATGCTAGATGGGATTGCCTGGGGTGGCGGCTGCATGTCGGATCTTTCCCACAGGAGATGCTGCTTAAAGAGGAGGCAAGGTAGAGCTTTTCCTTAACTTGAGCTGGAAAAGAAAAGAAAAATGATCATAAAACCCATATTTACAGTCCTGACTATAATAAAGGAAACTATATGTGCATATAACTACATATTCTCTCTCTCTCTCTCTCTCTCAAAATGGCACCTAGTCAAATTCTGAGGACATCTTTCCCCTGCTTCTGCCCTAGCAAAGAACCTTGGAGCTACTTCAGGAAGCTCTGGAAGGGGCTGGATGAGGCAAGGACACTGAGGGCTTGGTCACCAGTGGTCTGAGTGAGTGTAGACACCCATGTCCCCTCTAGGACTTGTTAGATAGCCTGCTTCTGGATCCTCCCCACCCCAGCAGAGACAGGAGCAATCCGACAACCATTCTGATACTACCAGAAAATGCCTGCTAGTCCTAACACTGCTCTGTAAACTACCACCAGGTCCAAGAAGGAGCAACTGCACTACTGAGAAAAAAAAAAATCTGGAGCTATGCTCATGGCACAAGCGGCAGAGTGCTTTCTTAGCAAGGATGAGGTCCTGAACTCAAATCCTAGTACTACTGGATGGATGGATGGATGGATGGATGGGATGGGATGGAAAAGCTGGTATATGCTTATAATCTCAGCACCCCAGAGGCAGAGGCAGAGGATCATGAGTTTAAGACTGGCTGGTCCACATCAGTGGATTCCAGGTCATCACAGGCTTCATCGTGAGATACTATCTCAAAAAAAAAAATTCATTTCATACTTTTTGTGCATGTTATTTTTAAATCTGGAAAGAAAAACCCAAAAGTTTAAACTGTGCTCTCCCCTTTTCTTTAGTGAAAAGATATTATGAAAAACAGTTGTGCTAGCTGGGTTCTGGTGACTCACGCCTATAATCCTAGCTACTCAGGAGGTTGAAATTTGAGGATTACAGTTCAAAGCCAGCCCAGGCAAGAAAGTCCATGAGACTATCTCCAATAAACCATCAGAAAACCAGAAGTGGCGCTGTGGCTCAAGTGGTAGAGCACTTGCCTTGAGCTGAAGACAGCGCCCAGGCCCACAGTTCAAGACCCACAACCAAAAACAACAAATTATAAAAGTTACTAAATGTGCTAGACGCCTGTGGCTCACACCTGCAATCCTAGTTATTCAGGAGGCTGAGATCTGAGGACTGTGGTTTGAAGCCAGTCTGAACAGGAAAAGTCCATGAACCTCTTACCTCAAACTACTCAGAAAAGGCTGGAAGTGGCCCTGTGGTGTTAGTGGGTAGAGCACTACCCTTGAGAAAAGGAATCTCAGGGACAGCAGCCAGGCCCTGAGTTCAAGCCCCAGGACTGGTACACAAAAGTTACTAAATGCCTATTTTTTTTGGCCAGTCCTGGGGCTTGAACTCAGGGCTGGGGCACTGTCCCTGAGATTTTTTGCTCAAAGTTAGCACTGTACCACTTGAGCCACAGTGCCATTGCGGCTTTTTCTGTTTATGTGGTACTGAAAATCAAACCCAAGAGCTGGGCGCTGGTGGCTCACGCCTGTAATCCTAGCTACTCAGGAGGCTGAGATCTGAGGATCGCGGTTCAAAGCCAGCCCAGGCAGGAGAGACCGTGAGACTCCTATCTCCAATAAACCACCAGAAAACTGGAAGGGGCGCTGTAGCTCAAGTGGTAGAGTGCTCTCCTTGAACTGAAGAGCTGAGGGACAGCGCCCAGGCCCAGAGTTCAAGCCCCACGACCGACAAAAAAAAAAAAAAGAAAATCAAACCCAGGGCCTCATGCATTCGAGGCAAGCACTCTACCACTACGCCACCTTCCCAGCCCCTTCTCTCATTTGTTTATGATCTAGTTTTCATCTGAAAGCAGTGAAACAAAGTTGCCTCTGACCACTGGAACTGTAACTAGGCTGGGAATAAAAACCCTAAAAATAAGTTACAGCAGGTTTACAACTATGGGGTGATTGCTTTTACAAACTGCCAACAGGGATAAAGCTAAACTTTTCTAGAAAAAAAAAAAAGAAGAAAAATCCTCACTGAAATGTTGTTTTTGCTGCTCTTTGATTTTGAGTAAGACAAGATGAATACAATTCTGACAAACTAATGTCCTTTGGAAGCAAAATTCAAGTTCTGCACCGTGAAAATCCTTTTCTTGGCCTCTGTCCTTCTCCCCAGCATCACTCCCATAAGCAGATGTTAAGCTAATCCAAGAGAAAACTGAATCAAAGGAAGAAATCCTAGGAGGTTTCTAGGGTTCAATCCACACTTACCTTTTCTTTTTTTCTTTTTTTTTGGGGGGTTGGGGGTCCGGTCGTGGGTCCTGAACTCTGGGCCTGGGCGCTGTCCCTCAGCTCTTCAGCTCAAGGCTAGCGCTCTACGACTTGAGCCACAGCGCCACTTCCGGCTTTTTTTTTTCTGCTTATGTGGTGCTGAGGAATCAAACCCAGGGCCTCAGGCATGCAAGGCAAGCGCTCTACCACTGAGCCACCTTTCCAGCCCCACACTTATCTTTTCAGAAGTATGATGTTTATACCTTTGGAAATCTTTGATACATGGGTAAAAAGAAAACATTGATAGATGTATTTCTAAGAATGCCATTTGGAAATTTTGAAAGTTTCTAATCCTTACCTGAGCACTAATCCTTTGCATCTATGAATTTACTATTCTTACTGCCTCTACGTGTTCCTTCCTATGCTGACAGGGGACCCTTTCTAACTGACAAAGCGTCTTGAAACCCCACCTGAATTCAGTTAGGAACACCAGAGAGTTCACTTGGTATTCACTGTCATTTTTTAATTTTTGCATGTGTGCCAGTCCTGGGGCTTGAACTCAGGGCCTGAGCCCTGTCCCTGAGCTTCTTTTGCTCAAGGCTAGTGCTCTGCCACCTGAACCACAGCTCCACTTTTGGCTTCTTTTTTTTTTTTTTTGTCGGACGTGGGGCTTGAACTCTGGGCCTGGGCGCTGTCCCTCAGCTCTTCAGCTCAAGGCGAGCGCTCTACCACTTGAGCTACAGCGCCACTTCCGGTTTTCTGGTGGTTTATTGGAGATAGGAGTCTCACGGTCTCTCCTGCCCGGGCTGGCTTTGAACCGCGATCCTCAGATCTCAGCCTCCTGAGTAGCTAGGATTACAGGCGTGAGCCACCAGCACCCGGCTCCACTTTTGGCTTCTTTTGCTAACTGGACATAAGAGTCTCATGAACTTTCCTGCCTGAGCTGACTTCGAACTATGATCCTCAGATCTCAACCTCCTGAGTTGCTGGGATTATAGGCATGAGCCACCAGTGCCCAACTTCACTGTCATTTTAAAAGCAGGAACAGTTATAACTTCACCTCACATGGACCAAAGCTCTTTCCCCTGTCTCCCGCCCCCATTTCTCCTATGAGCTTGGATTCTCCTCCATTTGTCCAACAAAGACACAGCAACTCCTTACATCTCCACGTCACACTGAAACCAGGCTGCCAAGAAAAACAGGCCTCCTAGGTTATCTTCCAACACAAGACCCTTACCACTTTAAGCAGTTAAAAACAAAAACAAAATTTTAAAATAAAATCCATAACCCTACTACACTGCTGGTGGGAATGTAAAGTAGTACAACCACTCTTGAAAGCAGTCTGGAGGGTCCTCAAAAAACTACACATAGAGTTTCCCTATGACCCAGCCATATCACTCCTAGGCATCTACTCTGAGCATCATGAACCAGCATATGATAAAGACACCTGCACATCCATGTTCACTGCCACAATCCTGGCTATCCACAATAGCCCAGATATGGAAACAATCTAGATGCCCCACAATAGATGAGTGGATCCAAAAATGTTGTACCTATACCCAATGGAGTTTTACACAGCAGTTAGAAAGAATAAAATAATGACGTTTACAGGGAAATGGATGGAATTGGAACAAATCATGTTAAATGAGGTAAGCTAAGCTCAAAGAGACAAAGGATGCATATTCTCTCTGATAGCGGAGGTCAGATCTAAAACGTACTGGGATATGACAAATTACACAGGATTCTACATACTCATACACAGCGAAACCAAAAGAGGATAGTCTTGAGAGAGAATCACCTAAGCCCTTTTTTTTTTTTTTTTGGTGGGCCGTAGGGCTTGAACTCCGGGCTTGGGTGCTGTCCCTCAGCTCTTCAGCTCAAGGCAAGCTCTCTACCACTTGAGCCACAGCGCCACGTCCAGTTTTCTGGTGGCTTTTATTGGAGATAAGAATCTCACAGACTTTCCTGCCCGGGCTGGCTTTGAACTGCGATCCTCAGATCTCAGCCTCCTGAGTAGCTAGGATTACAGGCGTGAGCCACCAGCACCCGGCTTCCATGAGAGTCCTATCTCCAATAAACCACCAGATAACTGGAAGTAGCACTGTGGCTCAAGTGGTAGAGCACTCACCTTGAGCTGAAGAGCTCAAGGATAGTGTCCAGGCCCAGAATTCAAGCCCCAAGACTGACCGGGCGGGTGAACAGGTGTAGCAGAGAAGCACACTGAACACTGATGAAAGTGAACTACACAAATCATGGGTGACGATGGGAAGGAGGGAATGGGAGAGAACGAGGGCACAGAGGACACTGTATGAAAGGAAATGTACTTATTACCTGAAGCATATAATAAACATAACCCCTCTGTGTATCACCTCCACAATAACAAAAAACAAAAAACAAAAAATGAAATCCATAGCAGAGGCCTAGCGGGCAGATTCAGAGGCGTCACTGCGACAGCAGCCGGCCTCTGGTAAAGCAGCTCAGGGCAGCCACGTCTCTCAGTGCAACCTGTGTCTCCATTTTTAAAATGAGAAAGTCTGGCCGGGCGCTGGTAGCTCACCCCTGTAATCCTAGATACTCAGAGAAGGCTGAGATCTGAGGATCACCTTTCAAAGCCAGCCTGGGCAGGAAAATCCATGAGACTCATCTCCAATTAACCACCAGAAAACTGGAAGTGGTGCTGTGACTGAAGTGGTAGAGCACTTGCCTTGAGCTAAAGAGCTGAGGAACAGCACCCCGGCCCAGAGTTTAAGCCCCATGACTGGGGGGGTGGGGGGGAGGGGGGAAGAAAGCAAGAAAAGAGAGAGAGAGAGAAAGGAAGGAAGGAAATAAATGAGAGTTTGGATGTTTCTTTTTTCCTCCTTCTGAGTGTAATCTTATGCGTGTCTACTCATGGTAGACTCTCAGAAGGCCTAATCCCTATTGCTGTTTAATACAAAAATTCTATCCAAATCTGAATTAGACATTTTATACTCTTTTTTGCAGAAATTTAAAATTTGTTTTCTCAACTCTAGTGAATTAAGAATTTTGTTGTTGTTTTGTTGGTCACAGGCTTGAATTCTGGGCCTGGGCACTGTCTCTCAGCCCTTCAGATCAAGGCTAGCGCTCTACCACTTGAGTCGCAGCTCCACTTCCGGTTTTCTGGTGGTTAATTGAAGATAAGAGTCTCATCGACTTTCCTGCTTGAGCTGGCTTTGAACCTCGATCCTCAGATCTCAGCCTCTTGATAGGATTACAGATGAGAGCCACCAGCACCCAGCTAGAACTGTTTTATAAGCAAACATCACCTACAAAGGAGCACTGCCAGCCCTTATCATCCACAATTGAGAGCCTTTTAGCAAATGTTCTAATTCCATTTGGAACAATCTTATGATCTGAACATTGCTCTTTTAATCTTCTTTACTCACCAACAGAAAACAATGAACTGTCTGATATTTATCCCAGGATTATGGGAATTTCTGTTCTGTTCAGTAAGCTCTCTTAACTTTCTAAAAAGCACCTGTTTCAGAGAGACCTGCTGATCTTCTAGAAGATGTATTATTCATGAACACTGCTCTTCAGCCAAACTGACTCTGTACTTATGTAAGACTTCTCCAAGAGTAAGTTCAAATGGCTGGGCTATGGGATCAGAGGGTATTAGCTCTAGAGAGGACAAGGGAGTGATATTAGTGAGCACACCCCAAGTAATGAGCACACCTCAGCCAGCAAACGCCTCTCACTGCCTCCAGCTGTGTGAGACAAAAGGAGTGCACCAGGAAGCTCAGTTACCCTCTGCCCACAACCTCTTCTTGATGAGACCAGTGGCACTCCAGTTACACGAGGGGCATCTGGCATAAACATGATAAACCCCACCTCTTCTAAGGTACGAATCTGAAGAAAGCAGACAGGAGGTTGGAAGAGCCTAAACACTGCTAAAAATGAGGAAGTTCCACAAGGACACTCTGAAATTCATAAATGTTAACAGACGCAAGGAGGAATAATTTCAAAATCTGCATAGTGCTGGGCACAAGTGGCTCACACCAGTAATCCTCCCTACTCAGGAGGCTGAGATCTAAGGATCATGGCTCTAAGCCAGCCTAGGCAGAAAGGTTGTTAAGACTAAGACTCTTATCTCCAATTAACCTGCAAAAAAGCTGAAAGTGGAGATGTGGCTCAAGTGGTAGAATGCCAGCCTTGGGAGAAGCAAGAGATAGGTCTGAGTTAAAGCCATAGAACTAGCACACACACACACACACACAAACACACACACACAAACACACACACACACACGCTGCATGGTATCTCAGAAAATTTCCCTGACAAGTTGGAGATTCAGCGAGGTAAATCCCATGAGGAGTAACCAAGTCACAAGACCAAGGATGAATGCCTACTTCACCCCTTGTCTTGTCTTGTACAATACACTGGGCCAGAAACCTATGGCAGAGGATGGAGAAGGGCGGCAGGGCGGCTGCACGGCGCCGAAACGCGCAACAGCACGCGCAGGGACAGCTGTCTGTGGTTCCTCGCCGGCCTCCCCGGGGACGGCAACCGCGCCTCGGCTTAACCCGGCACCGCTCCGCCCCCCTCGGGTCCGTAGGCGAAGCGGCCAGGGCCGGCTCGGCGGGCCGTGGGCTCGGGGCGCCCAGGCTGCACCGCAGCGTCCAGCTTCCCCTGACCGACCCTGGGATCGGGCGCAGCCCGGGCCTCCTCGCGACGTTCTCAGCACCGAGCCAAGAAGCGAGCCACACCGAACTGCGGTTCCAACGCGCCCCCTCCGCGGCGCCGCTCCGGGAGGTCTCCGAGGCCGACGCCGCGGCCCCTTCCACGCCGCCCGGAGCCTCCTCGGCGGTCGCCCGCCACTAAGTCGCTGGCCTCTCCGGAGCGGGAGCGTCAGCGTCCGGCGACGGCGCCTCCCCAGCGGCCGCCCGCCCGGGCCAGGGAGGCCCCGACCGCGCCCCACGCCCGCCGCCGGCCCCGCACGCCGAGGCCCTGGTCGGTCGCTCTCACTGGCCCCAGCGTCTCACCGAGACGCGCCGCCCGCTCGGGGCTGGGCCCGGTGCCCACCGCGCCCGTCCTGGCCGTCCGCGGCCTCGCCCCAGCGGCTGGCCGCCGCCCTCCTCCGCACGCTCGCCCCTCACCCGCGCGACTGCAGCCCGGCCCCTCAAGCGCCGCGGGCCACAGCCCACCCGGCGGCGGTGACGAGTGCAGACATGGCAGCCGCCGGAGCCATCTTGGCATATCCGGCTCCGGTCGTCGCCGCCGACGTGTCCGCGGCGACGTCAGCACGCGCTCCACCCTAGCACCGCCCCCTGCCGCCGTCCAATACTTCACCGCCCCATTTCCCCTGTCCCGCCCCCTAACACCGCGTCCCCACCCACGCGGGTTCTTGGCCGCCCCAACCCTTCGTCACGCCATCTGGCCCCGCCCTTTACCCAATCATTGGTGGCCTCGTCCCATGGCCACGCCCCCAGGGGGCTGTCCTTCACAGCCCCAGCCCCGGGGCCCCGCCCCTCGCGAGTCGGGCGAGCCTTTGCAGCCGGCGAGGGTGGGGGGCGTTGCCTAGGTTACGACGGCTCTGCCTGCCACTCCTCCGTTTTGGGGATGTGAGAGGAGATAGGGGTTTTAAAGCGAGATCCCAAGTGAGACTCAGTACGGAAAGACCGAAGCCAGTAGCTCCACCCACCAGGAATGGCCACTCCACGGAGCCGAGCGCCCAAGCGGCCTTGCCTCCAGCGCGGTCCTCCTTTCCGTTGAGCTCGGTGGCAGGCCGGCGGGCCGAACGCGCTTGCGCCGCACCGCCCGCCTGGTGAGCGTCGACGTCAGGCCGCGCATGCGCCACGCCGCGCCGGTTACCTGGTTACCGCCTGCGGACGCCGCGGGCCGGTTCCGGGCCGGCCGGGGCGCCCTTCCGCCCTTCCGTGGCTCGGCCCGGATCCCCGCCCGCCCGGCTGCCCTGCCCGGCGCCTCCGCAGCCGAGGCCCGCGTCTCGGGGTCCCCGCGGAGGGGACGCTTCGATCCGAGCTCGCTGGGCCGCCCGCGCCCGCGCCGCCCGCGGGAGGTCTCGGAAGAGGTGGGTGCTGGCGCCTCGCCCTCCCCCGCCGACGAGCTCGGCCGGGCCCACTCACCCGCACCCTGCCCTGGAGGCCGGGGCCCGGCCCGGGGGGCCGGCGGACCGGGGCACGCGAGGTGACGCCGGCGGGGAGCAGCGCCCAGGCAGAGCTGCAGGCCAGCTGGGCCGAGCCGACGTGGCGCTCTGCTCAGCTAACATTTACCTTTCTGGAGCCAGGTTCCAAGGGGGACACGTGGTGGGACTCCACCCTCGGCCTCCCCACCTTGACCAGGCACTCCGAGTCGCTCCGACCCACCTCTCCGCAGAGGGTGGCAGGGTGGAGAGGTGAAGCTGGCGACCTCAGTCTCCAGCTCACTCCTCCTCCTCCGGTAGGGAAGCCATGGCTGGCCCAGTGTCCAGGCCTGATGACTCATATGGAGAGCCAGAGAGCTGAGTGTAGAATGCGGGCCTCCTCTTTCCTCCCCCGGGCAGGGATGTTAAGAGAGTCAGCTGAGTTGTCTAGTTCTAGTCCCTGCAGGCGACTGCTCTCCCGCCTCCAGCTGAGAGGAGCAAGCTCCTCAGGCCCCTGGGCCCGTGAGGCCGGATCTCTAGAGTCACAGATCCTCCATTAGGACCTAGCTTGTTCTCAGGTGCTGTGTGCCCTTTGTTTGCTTCCTTAACCGCTCTGAGTATCAAGTTCCTCTCTTAAGATGAAATCTGGATGGTAATAGGGTGCTGTTGATGCACCAGGCATAAACTGAGATGGGGTGGATAGGGCATCTGGTGACCAGCAGGGCACACACAGGGGCCTGTGCTAGAAGGAAGCAATGGCCTTAGTACTGCTGCTGCTCCCCCCGCCCTGCCTGCCACTTCCCATTGGTGCTTGGAGGCTGGAAAGTTCTCCTGGACCTCTGGGTGGGCATTGGGTATGGAGCTGAAACTGGGCTGTGCCACCCTGGAGCACACAGAGCACAGGGCTCATGTGTGAGGAGACTGTGCTGGAAGTCGCTGTCCACTGTCACCCAGAGCTTCATCATTGTGTTCTCTCCCCTCGCTGTGCTGCCGGCAGGGTAGCACCTGGGCGCCCGCCACATAGCTGGTCCTCACTGTGCCAGACTTTGAGTGTAAGCTACACACAGGATCGTGAAAAGTTCATGCTATCTTGTAACGAGGTTTTACTTATTACACATTGAAATGATAGCATTCTGGGTAATTTGGAAATAAAATGCATCATTAAGTTGGTTCACCTGTTTTTTTTTTTTTCTTGATTATGATTAGGAGAGCTGAAGTTCTGTGTGTGGCTGGTGTTATGTACCTGCTGCACACTGCTGGCTTAGGTGGCATACACGTGGCTGCAGGGCCAGCCCGGGCTAGTGGGAGGCCTAAAGGGTGGAGCTGGCTCCTGCCTGCCTCTGGGAGACCAGCCAGACCTCCATCTGCACCTGAGGAGGGAGGAGTGTGCGAGGGGTTGGCCGAGCAGCCAAACCAGAAGCATGCTGGGGTCTAGGGACAGACACCAGATAATCACATGCTAGCCTGGGCCTCCTCTGCACACCTTCTAGAATGGTCCTCACTGGGTGAGAAGGGGGCACCCATCAGCCTTGGGGTTGGCCAGTAATCACACCGTGGTATCTCCAGCATCTTGAAGCAGGTTGGCCCATGGCAGGTCTTAGAGAATGTTTTTTTGTTTGTTTTTTTTTTGAGTCATGGAACCACACACCCACCATATAAGGCTGTATAAACTACAGAAGCCACGGGGGGCAGAGTAGAAGGCCCTAGGCAGATACTGACTGTCAGCATCTGGAAGATACTGCCACTGCCAGTCAGGGCTAGAGGAAGAACAAATGACCTGGGCTCTCTTAGTTGTAGTGGAGCACTGGAAAAGTGGGGGACCTTCTCCCTAACGTGGGGTGCAGTTGTTTGCTGAGCCCTACCATGTGCTGGGCACCGCTGGGGCTGGGCAGAGGCCGGAGGAGCCGGGCAACAGGCCGTGCGCTGGACAGCCCTGGGTGTGGGAGCAGGGAAACATCCGGAGGAAGGGCGGGGGAAGCGGGAAAGGGTGGTCTGGGCCGCAGAGAGGCTGGCAGAGGTCAGCTTCTGCAGACTCTGAAGGACGGGCAGGATATGTGGAAGAAAAGGGACTTTGGTGAGATTCACAGCAGGAAGCAGCTCAGTCTCCAGAAGGTGAGGTGAGAATCTCGAGGATCCCAGAGGCATCTCAGGTGACCCAGGTAAAGGTGGAGCTGCTGGGGCAAATGGTATATACGCCCCTCCCTCCCTCCCCGCTGTGACCCCTCTGGATTGGGACCCAACTGTGCAATCCCTGAGAAAGCCCACCCGCGGCACAGCACGCAGCTCAGAGCACAGGTGTGCTTTTGTGGTGATGGTTGTCTTGTCCAGGACCAGGGTGTGAACTGGGGACCTCGCCCTTACACAGCTTGCTAGGCTGCTGCTCTGTCACTTGAGCCATGCCTCCAGCCCTGCTTTTTGCTGGTGGTTTTGGAGATGGAGTCTCATAGGCTTTTCTACTTGCGTTGGTTTTGAAATGCTATCCTCCAGATCTCAGCCTCCTGAGTAGCTAGGATTACAGGAGTGAGCAACCAGTGTGCAGCACAGGTGTGATTTAAGTGGCAGGTGTGGACTTGGTACCCTGAGGGTCTGAGGAGGGAAGGGCCTTGGGTCTCCTCAGAGGGGGGGGGTTCTGGTATCTGAGGGATGTCACTGGCCAAGCTGATTGTGGCCTGGATTCCCAGCAGAGTGGCCTGCTGAGCCCTGTCCACCGTTCTCTGTGAGCACATTTCCCTGTTTGAGGTGATCAGACCCCAGGGCCGCCTGGTCCTGCAAGCAGAGATGATCCCTGATGTGGAACGTGGAAGAATTCTCCCTCACTTTACACCTCAGTTTTCTCATCTATAACACTTTCCAGGATGCTTACAAATCCAGGACGGTCACCGCTGGCTGAGAGCCCTGGCAGAGCCCTGGCAGCAGGGGGAGGCAGAGAGCCACCTCCAAGTGGCTCAGGAGGGAGCGGCAGGGCTTGGCGTCCAGGATGCCTGGGGCTCACTGTAGGGGGCTCATTCTGGATACTCACTGCAGCCCCCAAGGGTGACCTCTCACCTCAAGTCTCCCCCGGAGGCAGGAACTTGAGCTTCATGGAAAACAGGAAATGTGTTTCATGCTCTGAGCTCAGCAGTGTGGCCCTCACCTCTCTGAGGGCCGGTGGTGTTACTCTTACGCACAGAGGCCTGCACTGGCCATTAGCGCACATTCAGGCCAGCAGGTGGCCAGCCGGCCTCCAGGTCAGGGTCCTGTTCCCTCCTCTCCTCTCCTCTTCAGCTAAGGAGTTGGGAGAGAATAGCTCCACCAGCCTCTTTGGGGTCACCTGGGTGGCCACAGGCTTCCTAGAACTTAGATTTTTTTGTGCCAGGACCAAACGCTGTAACAGAGGGTGTGTTTACACCTAGCCAGAGAACACTTTGAGCAGTAAACCCAACACAGCCTATGACCTAGGAACACACAAGGTTTTAGAGGATTATAGATGCACACGGTCCCTTGATTGCACATCACACGCTATGGGGCCCAGGAAGGAGCTGCAAGGTAAAGGTGTGGTGGAGAGCAGTGCCAGCCTACCTGAGGGCACGTCCCTGCCACACTGTTAATGTCTGCCCATGCAATACCGGCCGAGGGCACTTCCCTGCCACACCAATACGTCTGCCCGTGCAATGCAGGCTGCAGGCCTCCGCCTGAGGGCCTGCGTGTCTCCACCTTGCCTTGTGGATGGCGACCGTGTCACTATGGGGTTTCTGGGCTCGAAAACCCACAGGTGGGACCCCCAGAACATGGGAAGCCCATGACGACAGCAGCAGCCTCAGCCACACACAGTGCCAGAGGCCAGGAGAGCCCCTGCCATCCCACACCTGTGTGGGGGGGGGGCTGGTGAGCCCCTAGACCACAGCAGGCAGGCCCCACCGCAGCATGGGCGGTACTGTGCCCTTCAAGCCTGGCACCCAGAATAGCTCTTCCCCAAATCAGCCCCACTGAGCCCACACTGCAGACTGGAAGACGTGAGTCCTTTGTGTTGTGATGAGGGGGTCCTTTGTGAACAAGGGCCCTGCAACATGCCACCCAGAGACCCAGGGTACATACAGCACCCCACACACACTTGGGAAGGGTCCCTCAGTAAAGAAGCCCTGTTTTCTCTGGCTCAGGGTTTCCCACTGACCACCCAGGGGACACCTCTCTTCTGAAATATGCACCATAGCTCAGCTTCCTGCAGCTACTCGGGAATCTGCTGTTCACGTACAGTGTGAAAATACCTTTACACAAAAATGCCAGGAGCCTCTGTTGGGGCTGCGGGCCGCCATCATCTCTGCCTCTGCCGGTAGCACTGTCTGCCGCCACAGGAGGCTTAGGAGGAAGTGGCTTGCGTTGATCCCTGAGGAGCCGAGGAGCCCCATGGGAGAAGCAGCCGCCGCAGAGCCTCTGGTGTCTCAATGGGGCAGCGGTGTTGGTTGGCCTGGGGCAGGTGAAGGCTTCAAAGCGTCATGGCTAATAAATTGGGATGACCCGCCCCTATGTTGGGTTTGGGCCCCTGATGCTGTGGGGTCCCTCTTTGTCCCAGCCAGAGAGGCACAGGGCCACCCTTGAGCTTCATGCTGGCTGCAGCAGTGAGCGAATCCCCGGGGCTGCAGTTTGTTTTGCTGGGGGTGGTGGGGGAGGGGGGCCGGCAAGGTGGGGACGGGGGTCAATGTTGATTTGGGGAGGTCTGAACCTGCACTGAATAGGACAGTCGTCACAATCCAGGTACGATGTCTGAGTAGCTGAAATGTGACCAGTCCATCCTCACGTGTGAGGCTGTGTAAAACACAGGCTACATTTCAGACACAGCCAGAAAAGAGGTTGAGGATGTAAAATCCCTCTTGGTCTATTTATATTGATTGCTTGTTGAAAGATAATATTTTGGATCAATTGGATGAACTGAGATGTTGCCAATTCTCTCCCTGCCCCTCGCTTGGCAGTTAAAAGTCACAGCTGGAGCTTGTCAGGCGAGGCCTGTACTACTTGAGCCACCACCCCAACCTTTTTTTTAGGAAGGGTCTCTTGTTTTGATGTGGGGTGCCATGGCATGGGCTGTGACCCTTTTATTTATTGTCTCCTGTGTAGCAGGGATCACAGGCATTAGCCACCGTACTCGGCTTCTACTGATTTCTCTTTACCTTTTTAAAGTGGCGACTGGAGGAAGACAGCCATGCGGCTTCAGCTGCACCGTGCTGGCCAGGGCTGCCCTGGGAAGTCCTTCCTCTTGGAGGGGACGAGGCTCTAGCCCGAACTGCGCAGGCTGTCATGGAGCGAGGAGGGCTGGCAGGGAAAGGGGCAGCCCTGGGGTTGACTTACATGACTTGAGTGTTGAAAAGTGGAAGATTCCAGATCCTTGGAAGTGATACCCCTGCTGGCCAGTGCCCTGGGCTTCTGGGGCTGTGTTCCTGGAGGTGCGTTCGGCATCTGAGAGGTGGCCTGGGCCTTGCATTTGTCATCGTTTGGGACTGCTGTAACAGAGCAGTGCACACACACACACACACACACACACACACACACACACACACACACACACACAGGGTGACAGCGTGGCTCAGTGGTAGAGCGCTTGCCTTGCATGCATGAGGCCCTGGGTTCGATTCCTCAGCGCCACATAAACAGAAAATGCTGGAAGTGGCTCTGGCTCAAGTGGTAGGGCTTGAACTGAAGAGCTAAGGGACAGCGCCCAGGCCCAGAGTTCGGGCCCCACGACCGACAAAAAAAAAATTTATTCTGCAGTTCTGGAGACTAGAGTCCTGCGATCAAGGAATGTACTAGGTTCCTAGTACCAAGGTACTAGGGCTGGTTCCTCCCAAGAGCTCTTATTTCCACCTGCAGGTGCTTTTACCCTTGGCCCTCCCTCGCTGTGCTGGCTGCGTCCTGTCCTCTCCTTATAAGGACTCACTAGATCCGTGTCTTAATGGCCTCCGTAAAGGCCCTGCGCCTCGTGACTGGCCTCCGTCTCCTAGCCAGAGTGACTCCATCTTGCACCATTTAGTGCCAGACTGCAGCACCCAAGCCCTCCTTCCCCGGGACGACAGTGTCTGCCCACGCCTGCAATCCCCACCCCCATGAGGGGGAAGGAGCTCACAAAATGTGCAACTTTGTCAAGGTCATTTGAGTTGTAGTCACTTCTGTTCTGACACGAGGTGTCGCTGTCGTCCAGACACTGCTATAAACTCCGAAGACTCATGGGAAGTGTGTGTGTGTGTGTGTGTGTGTGTGTGTGTGTGTGTGTGTGTGTGTGTGTTCTAGGAGACTACGAGAATCCAGGGGACAGGTCTATAGGAGATATGGACCAGGCCCGGGCTAGGTAAATACAGTCCCTTGTAGTTGTCCACTGCTCTTTGAGTAACCTCCACTAAGACTCGTTTTCTCATACAGGCTGGACTTGTATATGTCATTCTTTAGGCTGTGGGTGTCAGCACAGTTTGGAAGTACACAACTCTTCAGCCCTCCTGGGGAAATTCACACATACCCTGTCCCCAAGTACAGCCCCATTCTAAGGTCCTGGGGCTTGGGGACTTCAACATAAGAATTCAGCCCAACACGGACTCTGGAGCAGGGTGTCTTGTCTGAGCTTGAGAGAAGGGCTGTGTCCCTCGGGGGTGTCCACGTAGTGCTGGGCAGGGCAGCTCCTTGGTGGAGCCTGGCAGAACAGGTAAGTACAAGCTGGAGGTTGATGCAGGACCCCCTGCATCCGGGCTGTGTGGATGGAGTGGGCCTCCTGGGGTCCCTTGGGGACATCCATGCCACTTCCCGTGACTCTGTTGGGCACCGGGGCATCACGGGCAGTGCTCAGGCAAGGCCAGTGGTGGGCTGTGGGCAGTATGTGGAGGGCAGGGGCCGTGCTGAGGTCAGGCTGAGGCCAGGGGCTGGCTTCTATAAGGAGCTCATCTCCATGTGCCTGAATCCACTTTTAGTTGGATGCTGAGCAGGACTGGTTTAAACATGGGAAGGCCTAGGCTCAGAGTCTACCCGGCTCTCCTCCCTGAGCACCTCCCAGATGCCAGGGGCTCCACGGCTTCCTGGGAAGCGGAGTTCTCCTTCGAGTAGAGGTCACGCTGGAGCCAGCTCGGCACCCGGGAGGCTGAGACGGGAGCATCATGGTTGTGAGTCTAGCCTGAGTTATACACTGAGACTGTCTCTAAAAGGAAGCCAGCTGAGGGTCACCTGTCCTTGCATCGTGGGGATGGGGTCGACCCCTTGCTAGTCCCTTCCCTTTTCAGATGTTATGGTGAGGCTCAAAGTCCAGCAGAATAACCTTTTTAGCATGTACAGCTCAGGGGCATGCATAGAACCAGGCGGGCACTGCCAGTTTCCCAGGGCTGGAACCTCCACAGCCCTCCAGTCCTCAACCTCCTCCCGCCCCTCCCCAGGACCGTCAGTCTGTGTTTGGTCTACCGATGCGATTATTGAGGTCCTTTGCTATGGATGGAGTCCTTTGGGGACTGGCCGGAGGCCCTCCAACCATCCACATGGTAGCAGGTGTCAAAGCAAACTTGCTTCTTTTTTTTTTTTTTTGGTCCGGTTGTGGGTCTGAACTCTGGGCCTGGGCGCTGTCCCTCAGCTCTTCAGCTCAAGGCTAGTGCTCTACCACTTGAGCCACTGCACCACTTCCGGCTTTTTTTTCTGCTTATGTGGTGCTGAGGAATCGAACCCAGGGCCTCATGCTTGCAAGGCAAGCGCTCTACCACTGAGCCACCTTCCCAGCCCACAAACTTGCTTTTTATGGCTGAATAGTCCATTGCGTATGTGTCAGTCAGGGTTCTGTGGAAACAGCCAATGGAGTATACACAGAGAGAAACCCCGGGTTCACCCGTTCTCAGACCTCAGACATTGTGGGGAGCGGATGCACATGGTGTGGGTGAGATACAGAGTCCCGCTAGGGGACCCAGGAAAGCCAGTGGGTTAAAGGAAGTTCTTGTCCGAAGGCCATCGGGCAGGAGGTCAAAGAAAGGCCCGGCTGGTGTTTGAGGGCGAGGCATGGAGGCCTCACAGGTCGGGTGACTCCCCCTACCTGGGCTTTTGTTCTACTCAGACCTTTAGCTGATTGGAGAGCCCCTCCACGCAGAAGAGCAAAGACCCTCTGCTTTGCTCCTCGTGTCCAGTCATGCTCCAGTGGATGCCGGATGGTCATGGTGACCCTCAAAGTGCCCCTCACAGCAAGGGCGGACCATGCACGATGCAGCCTGCTGTCCGTGCAGCACTGTGAACATGCTGGTTTTCCAGACCTGCAGCCCTGTCTCAATCGCCATTTCTATACGCCATTTCCACCTTGGAATGACTTGTGTGCTGGTGTTCTTTGGGCAGAATTCAGGCTGAGTCCACAGCTCTAGAGACCAGACTCCTGACCCTGAGCTTGACAGGGCCAGGGGAAAGGGGCCACACCCAAACACAACAGAGAAATCCCGGGCCCACAGCTCACACTTGTGCTCAGAGAGCCAAGTCTGGGCCTCCTCTTGTCACTTTGGTTTGAGGCTAGTGTGATGGCTAGTTTCGGGGGGGGGTGTAGGAGGAGAGCTCTCGAAGGACCTATATCTGCACTGGGCCGTTTCTGTTCATAGGGTTCCTCCAACCCTCTGGACTCACCATGCCCAGCCCCACGCTGCCATGCTCTGCAGCTCCCCTTGCCCTCCTGCTGGGGCTCAGTGTTCACGACTGTCCAGGGCCCCTCCCTCTGCCTTCCGGACCACTGCAGCCTGTCTAGGCTGTGGCTAGGGTGGGCAAGGTGACCCCTCCCCTCGGAAGGGCAGGAGCCGCGGGGGGGGGGGGGGCGGGAGGCTCCTGCTGGGTTCCCTCCAAATGGAAAGCTCCCTCCAGGTTGCAGCCTCCCGCGCGCACCCCCCCCCCCAGCCCGTGGTGAGGGTGGGCTGCAGGCCCCTGTGGGACGTTGGAAATGGCATGGTCCCCACTTCGTTGCACTCCTGTGTTGGACGAGACCGTCCTGCTGAGGGAGCCAAGTGACACGGGGGGGGGGGGGGGGGGGGTGTTAAGCAAAATCCGGATCATCAGCATCATTTTTTATTGCAAATTAGTTAACAAAAAAGATGAAAAAAATACATCATTTCCATTACCTACAGTTTTGCATGTAGATAACTTGGGGGTTTTTTTTGTTTTCTTTTTTCTGTAAACTACTCTATTTTATAAACACAGTAAGAATCAATATCTTAGGATGTGTCTGGTCATGCCCTGCAGGGATGGCACCACACTGCTCCCCAAGACTCTGGGAGGTGGGCACGGCCCCCAAGCGCCCCCCCCCCCCCGGGGGGTTGGAGGCCTTGGAGAGCCAGGGCAAGGCCGTCCCGGGCTGTGCTCGCAGGAGCTACTGGCAGCAGCAGGTCACGAGGCCTGGCTTACACTGAGCTGAGCCACATTCTGACAAACCTCATCAGCTTGACACAGAAAAGACTTGTTCGTTCGATTTTTTAAACAAAATCCACCTTTTAAAATGTATTTACAGACATTTACTCTGCCACAGGCTTATACTCGATGCTGCAACAGCCTTGCGCGCGGCTGGGCCAGCACCCCTGAGCCAGGAGGGCGCCTGCAGCAGGCTTCACACCTCCCTCCAGCCCCCGCACAGCTGGACACAATGCGTCCCCACGCACAGCGACAGGACCCGAGGACGTGGCCCTCACTCCCCCATCCCCGATCTCAACACGGGTTTCTCTGCCAGATCAGCTACACACAGGCACTCTTCAGCTGCCAGGGCCCGGGCCGGGGCGCCGCAGTCCATCCTCTGCTGAAGTTGTGGTGCTGGACCCTGAGGGGCCGGCCCAGGCAGTGTCCTTTCCCAGAAGAGGGCAGGAGTCCCCCTCACAGCCCATAGCAGAACCTGCATGCGCACCAGTCCTTCTGGAGGCTTCCCGGTCAGGGGTCAGGAACGCGGCAGTGGGGACTAGAAGAGGTGCAGGGAGAACTCTCTCAATACCTATGACCACTAAGTAACACTGAACCCCAAAGATTCATGATTGGTGCCACAGAACGTACTCTTGCTACATGCCAAGAATCCTTAAAGCACGGTTTAGAAACGCCAAGTACAGACCACTGCATTTAACTTGTATTTCCTGTTTTAGACAAATGAACACAAGCCCACGTGGGCAGCTTTGCTTCTAGTGAGCGCTCTGGTAAAAACAGATGACGTTGGGGATGGGTGGCCGCGCTTGCGCCGCTCAGGTTCCAGCTTTCCTCCTCCATCACCATTTGTTTTGGATTACGAAAAGAAGGCATCAATAAATAAATGGCATTTATAAATCATGAATCTTTGTTCGTATTTTACAAACACATAAGGATCTTCTTCAGCATAACTAGGAAAATGACTCTGAGAACTAGTTTATTTCCTTGGAACAGATAAAAGGTTTTACCTGGCGCCATAGAAAACAGTACGTATAAATAAAAAGGCAGTGTTTCTGTGTAAAATAAGAAGTACATAAATAAATACTAAAAAAAAGTTGAAATCCTTGTTCTCTTATTCTGTATAAAAACATAGTTTTTTCTTTTTCTTTTCTTTTCTTTTTTTTTTTAAAAAAGGCTCCTTTGGTGGCCGGGGCATCCTGGAGTGCTGGAAACGCCCGCCCAGCAGGGCTTGGGAACGGAAGCTGGGGTCCCACTGGTGTGGTTTACTTGAACGCTTCTGGAATGTGGGCGATCTGAGATTGCATACTGGTGGGCGGACTGGAGATGCCCTCGGACCAATCAGAGATGTTGGAATGTGGGGAGGAGCTGGACCACTGGTCTGGAGACTCAGGGGAGGGCGTGAGGAAGGGGTGCTCTGGCACCTGCAGCTGGTGGCTGGGGGTGTTGTCCGCGGGGGAGGAGGAGTAGCTGTGCTGGGAGGGCGGGGTCAGGAACTGGGCAGTAGTCATAGGCGGCACCAGAGAGGATGGCAGTGAAGTGGACAGGGCCTGGGGCTCCTGGGGCAGGACGGTGTGCACCGGCAGGCTGCTGGGGCCCAGTGGCTGCACGTCCACCTGGCTTGGCTCCCCACTCAGGAAGCTCCGGCCCAGGGCCCCGTTGGCGGCAGAGCCGAGGTGTGGCTGTGTTGGTGGCTGCAGGTTCTGGGGCTGTGGGATGTTTGGTGGGGGCAGGTTTGGCTGTGGCACCGGCTGGGTCTGCACCAGGTGGGGCTGGGCGGCCAGCCGCGTGTTGGGCAGGCCCTGGTAGCCCATGATCTGGGACAGCGTATTAGCAGACAGGCCGCCATGCAGGGATCCCAGCATGCCGTGCTGCAGGGCGGGCGGCTGGGTACCCAGGGCGCCTGGCACCACGCCCGCTCGCAGTGGGTTGTACTGGTTTGGCACCATGCCATTCTGCAGCCGGCTCAGCCACTCACACTGCCCATTCAAGCTCGTGCTGGTGCCCACGGTGAAATTCACAGCCGCCCCACCACTGGCGCCCAGGACCGTGCTAGGGGTGGAGGCCACAGGGAGGTGGGAGAGGCGTGGGGGGCCGGGCTCAAAGGCCAGCGGGCCGCCCCCGCTCAGGGCTGTCACCTCTGGCTTGGTGGCCACATTCAGGTGGCTGATGGCCATGTGGACATCGGGCATGCCAGGCAGGTGGTTGAGAGGCATGGATGGAGACTGCTGGAACGGGGAGGGCAGGAGAGGTGGCGAGGCCACGTCCGACAGGTAGCCATGGGGGGACTCCAGGGAGCCCACGGGGGACAGCATGCTGGAGCTGTCCAGCAGGCAGCCCTTGCCATCCTGGGACTTCTTCCTCCGTGCCTTGAGGTCCTTGGGCTCTTTGGCGCCGCAGGCCAGGCCTTTGGTGCTGGGCTTGCGGGCCTTCTTGCCCTGTGTGGCGGGCTTGAGGTTGCCCAGGTAGCCATTAGGTGAGCAGAGCGTGGGTGACAGGGTGGGCGTGCCGCCCAGGGCGGAGCCGTGCAACTGGGGGCTGCGCACCAGGTTGTACTCATCCAGCAGCCTCACGATGTCGTGGTGCATGCGCTCCTGGGCGATGTCGCGCGGCAGTCGGTCCATGTGGTCTGTGATGTCCCGGTTGGCAAAGTGGTCCAGCAGCACCTTGGCAGTCTCGTGACTGCCCTCCCGGGCGGCCAGGAACAGGGGTGTCTCTTCCTGGGGGACAAAGGCAAGGGGCAGGTCAGGGGCGGTCCCACTCTCCTCCCACAGCAAGACAAGAAGAAGCCCACACAGACTCCATCCCAGCATCCTGCACTACTGAGTCTGTCTTTTTAAAAGCACTGTTGGAGCCTGACGCCAGTGGCTCACCCCTGTAATCCTAACTGCTTGGGAGAGGGAGATGGAGGATCACAGTTTGAAGCCAGCCCTGGCAGAAAAGTCTGTGAGACTCTTAACTCCCACTAAGCACCAAAAAGCCAGAAGTAGACCTGTGGCTCAAGTGGTACAGTGCCAGCCTTAAGAGAAAAGGTGGATGAACAGTGTCTTGGTCCTGAATTGAAGCTCCAGCGACAAAAACAAATGAACAAATAAACCTCCAAAATGCTTTGGACACATTACCTGACAATCCACCCAGGAGAGCGTGTGTGTGAGTTCACAGACACCACTGAAAATCTAATGAACCTTAACTCTCCTCCCCAAACCACACAGACATAACACTCTGTAGCCTTGGGGAAGGCGCCTCCAGTCCAGAGGGCACCAGTGGCCCCTTCCTTGTTGTGCCCAGTGCCACACATCCACCAGGAGCCTCCCAGGCCACGGCCCCAGCAGGCCATCCCCAGGCTGGAAGCGATCAGGCCACCTGCCCCACCGTGGACTGGCGAGAGCCCAAACCCAACGGTGCCTCCTGAGGGCTGACACCTGCCCACTCCCCCCGCCTGGCTTGAAATGAGCCCTGGCGGCCTGCACTGTGGGGTGAGGGAGGTGGGCGTCCCCACTCCACTTGGCCTGGGGGCCTGAATGCTCACGGGAGATCTACCACAGGAGGGGAGTCAGCAAGGACCCAGCCAGGCTCAGCCTTAGTGCTCAGGAGGAAGGAAACAGACCAGGAGGAGAGGTCTGAGCAGGGGGCATGGCCAAGACGGGGTCGGGCCAGGCCAGGAGGCAGAGTCACCAGGAAAGACCCTCACCTTTTCACTTGGAGACCCCAAGAGGCACAGAGCCACCCCCACCCCAGGCTTCTGGTTGAACCTTCAACACCTGGGCTACCATCTTCCCCAGGACAAGGGCTGACGGAAGGCAAAATCAGGTAACAGTGGCAGAGGACGCAGCGGCTACCCCGTTACCTGGGCCAGTGTACAACAGGTCCCCGCTGCAGTGACCCCAGTTCCAGCCCTGCCTGCCCCTGGGAGGGGCCAGCAAGGCCCAGGATGCCCTGCTAATGGTCCACCTGGGAGCCCGAGGCGAGGCGCCCCCTGGCCGCCGCGCTCGCTCACCTTGTTGTTCTGCATGTCCTTGTTGGCCCCGTTCTTCAGGAGCACCACTGCAGCGTCCACGTTGTTCACAGCGGCTGCCCAGTGCAGGGCTGACTTGCCTGGAGGGAGGCAGACAGGAAGTGAGTCAGAGACAGACTGGACGCAGCCACAAGGCTCCCAGCAGCGGGCTGCGGCCCCGGCCTACCCAGGTCGTCCACAGCATTGACGTCCGCGTGCGAGTTGATGAGGTCCTCCAGCATCCCCTCCACGGCCAGACGGGCAGCCAGGATCAGCGGCGTCGTGCCGTCATGCATGCGTGCGTCCAGGTCTGTGGCTCGGTTCCGGATCAGGATCTGGGAGGCGGTGAAGGGCAAGATTCAGGCGAGGTATTGCAAACATGAGCCCGATGCCTCCAGCTACCGCTGGCCTGGGCCTGACTACACATCCTGCCTGCCTCTCCCCGCCGACCCCTGGAATCCGAATGTCCTCAGCAGCATGGACACCACCAGCAAACCGTGATCCATGTGCAGGGCAGGTGAAGGCTTCCTGGGATGGCACAGGCCTATCGGACCACGTGCGGCCTTGTCTAACAGTCCTGGGATCCTGCCAGCATTTGCGGTGTGGCCACGTTGTAGATCCCAACGCACAGCTTTTGCTTTTCCATACTCAGAAGGGAAAGTGGTCACCTTGGTTGACAGAGTGACCTGTAGTCCTGCCTGGGTTCCTGCAGTGCTCCCATGAACAAAGCAGGGCATCCAAGTGTGGGCAGGACCTGCCCCTGGGGCTCGCGTGGATTTTCCTCTCGTGGCTAATTTCACTTTCTATTTCTTCAGAGGGAAGACGTAGCACTCTAGTTAAGGACAAGCTCTGTGAAGACACCTGGTTTGGGCCCCCTCTGAGCCTGCTGGCCAGGCAGGAGGAGCCACCGCTAGCAATGTTCCCTAGAGACCAGAATCCAAAGCCCCAAATCCACCCTGGCTGGCCCCAGGCTCCCAGGCAAGGCCAGAGCCCAGGCTCGGAGGTGCCAGCGGAGCCTCTCCAGCCCTCTTCTCACTGCCGTGGGCTATGCCTGCAGCTGCGGCTAACGGGAAGGCTACAGAGGCACCAGCACTGGTTCTGTGACCTCAGGGAGGGCCCGTGGCCCTGCGTTGGGTGGGGGTATGGAGGCTCTGTCTTACCCTGTGGGACCCATAGATCTCCTGCTGAACCACCTCTAGCTTCCTCAGATTCCAACGGGAGGGGTTAGATGCCCTCCTGGAGTGTGTCCTTCGGCATGCAAAGATCCAAAGTGTGGACACCTGTGTTCCGTGCCAAGGTGCACTCGAGACCATGCACCCAAGGCCACGGTATTAGCAGAGTCGCTGCCTCTAATCACACTGGTGGTCTCCAGGATGACACGTGAGCAGAGCTACCTACCTGGAAGACGCCCTGTGCATCTGCGGAAACGGCTGCGTGCAGTGGGGTACGCCCCATGTTGTCCTGGATGTTGGCATCCGCACTGGCCTCCAGCAGGCGCTTGGCAGCATCGGAGCGCGAGTAGCGGGCAGCCAGGTGCAAGGCGGTCTCACCCGTGCGGTCTGTCTGGTTGTGCAGGCTGGCGCCCTGATAGATGAAGTCAGAGATGACAGCCGGTGCGTCCTCCTCCTCCTCGCTGTTGCCTGTCTCCAAGCCCCCTCCGCTGCAGGAGGCGATCATGAGTGGGGTGAAGCCGTCTGGGGAGAGGGCAGAGGGGGGGTGTGGTTCAGTCTGGGAGGGTCAGCTCTCATCCACAGCTCTGGGTGCCAGGCAGTGAGCCCGATTTCAAGGGGGCAGCCGTGTGGACATGCGGCTGTACAGACACAGCCATGCACCAAGGGCTGCTGACACTACCCTGAGCCTCTTGAGGGTGGTGCCCAAGTCTAGCTGCCAACATGCCAGTGAGTGATGGTGACTCCTACAGCTTTTCTCCCTGACCTTCCCGAGACCGTGCATCAAAAACCCACCCAAGAACAAGACAGGAGGTTTGCACTTGGAAAACCAGCCTGCCTTACATGTTTCACAAAGCAGATGTCAGGGGAAGGGGTGAACTTACAGGGCAGAGGCATCTGGAGGGTCAGCCCGAGTGACCAGCCTCTCCCCCCGCCTCCCCCCCCCATCCCACCCCCGCCGGCCTCTCTGGGTCTGAGGAGGCCTCGCTCTCCCCCTCGAGAGGCTTACCTGGCCCTCGGACATTGACGTCCATGCAGTCAGCATCCACCTCGCCCTGGGGGGGCGTGGGGGCTGTGGCGGACGTGCGCAGGTCAGCGGCGTCCAGGTGTTGCTGGGTCCACTGCCGGTGGTCTGTCTGGTCATCCAGGTCAGGGAGAACCACGGGCCCTTCGAACTAAGTTTGCAGGGGATGAACAGAGAGCCCCTTCACCGAGAAACCCCGGCCCGGCATGCCTACCCGGGAAGCCCAGAGCCTGCGGGACTCACCCGGAACTTCTTGGTCTCCAGGTCCTCGTCCCCCCACTCATTCTGGTTGTCATCCATGAGGGCGCCGTCCGAGGCGTGCTTCAGGGGCCTGGTGGGGGGTCGGAGGCGAGAATGAGCAGAAGTGAGAATTCACTTCCCAGGAGATGCCCTGCAGCTGCGGCTCAGGGTGGGGATGGGGCCGGCAAGCCTCCCGGGTAGCTGTCCCGCTTCCCCCCACCCCCCTCCCCCCGGGCCGGGAACAGCTGCCCCTTACTTGAGACCCACGGAGTCCTCGCCCAGGGGCTCACGCCGCTTCTTCTTGCTGGCCTCGGACACCTTGAATCCCTCGGGGAACCAGAGCTGGCCATGCTGCCGCCGCCGCTTGCGGGACAGCAGCACCCCGCAGCCCACGAAGCACAACAGCACAAAGGCGGCGACGGCCACGTACATGAGATGCAGCTGCGAGGGCGGCGGGGGCTCCACGGTCTCACCTGCAGACAGGGCGCCCGGAGTCAGACGCAGCGGTGTGGCGGGCCGGTAGCCGGGGACGGTGGGCTGGCTGTGCGGCCAGCGCCTCCTCACCCGCTCTCCTCATCCCGCCCCCCAAAATAAGGTCATTTTCTACGCGATTAATCAGAATTGCAAACTATCGCTAAATTCTCTCCTGCACCAGCCGACTCCGTCTGGAGACGGCTTTCACTTCTCCCCTTTCGGGGAGAAGGATTAGCTAACTTCGAATCGCTGCTCTAGCATCGAGCTGTTAAGACAAAGGATTTAAGGGGATTTTCAAGATACAAACTTCAACACTTCACATGACACCGATCAATTCTTCTCTCTCTCTTTCAAAAAAAGCTGCAATGATTTTGAAATAATAGCCAACAAAGAAAAATCAGGGGGAAGGGCCAGGGAGAGAAAGGAGTCTCCCACTTTCTGGTGGGCGTGCTCATCCCCAGGGTATCTCCACCGACAGCTGCCACTGTCGGCAGGGAGGGCGTGCCATCTAGAAAATTCCAGAAGCACTTCGTGAACCCTGGAGGGCAAGGCCTACAACGGTGGTGGCGGCTGCACCATGAGCAAGCGTGGGGGTGGGGTTGGGTTGGGGGTAATTCCAACAGGCCACACGCCTCCCTTCACACAGGAACCAGTCCCCGAGACAGAGCGGCGGGGATCACTCACTCTGCACGGCCTCGATCTTGTAGGGAATGTTGAGGCTGCCCAGAGAGGCCAGCGCCCCCAGGAATGCAGCCACGTCGGTGGCACTCTGGAAGCACTGAGTGGATGACTGCACGCACTGCCGGTTGTCGATCTCCAGGTAGACGATGGACCTGGGGATAGACCACTGGAGCTGGGACCAGACCCTCCCCCGAGCACCCGCAGAGCCCAGGCACGAGGCCCGGGACCAACTCTGGCTCCCTATGCCATTATCCTAAGTGCCCCCCGCTAAGCCCTCCCCACACCCAACATGGCCAGGCTCCTTGAGCACACTCTCCCAGCCCCTGCCCTGCTGCCCTTCTGGCTTCCTGAGGAAGACAGAGTGTGCTTGGGCCCCAGAAGTGCAGGGATGCAGAGTAGGGCTCCCTCTGCATGTGTCCAAGGCAAAGGGGCACAGGCGGCAGGCTCAGAACCCCGGCGCCGAGAGCAGCCAGGCTGCCCACCCTCGGGACCTGCTTCCATGCACAGTGTTCTGTTTTTGTGCCAGTCCTGGAGCTTAAACTTGACGCTTCTGGCTCTCACTTGGGTTTTTCCTGCCACTTGAGCCACATTTCCACTCCCAGTCTTTTGGTTAATTGCAGCTAGGAGTCTCATGGATTTTCAGGCTGTCTTGGAACTGTGATCCTCAGATCTCAGCCCCCTGAGTAGCTATGGTATGATTACAAGCATGAGGCACCAGTGCCCGGCTTGTGCACAGAATTCTAATGTGGCTCATGCTTCTGCCCGTTGTGGCCAACCAAACCACAGCAGGGAGCCTCTGGGGTCGAGACACTGAGCTGCCACCACCCGGCCCAGTGGCCCAGCTACTCCAGCTCAAGGAAGACCAGGTAGGGGCCTAGGAGGCCCGGCAGCGGGACCCCTCCCCGGGCCCCAGCTGCTCCCCCTCTCTACCCTGGACATGGTAGCCACAACAACTGAGCACACTCTTGTGGATAGTGGACTCAGCCTTGTAGAAGCCTCCAGAAGCTTCAATCGCTCCGTTCCCAAGGCCTTGTATACAGAATCTCAAACCAATCCACTAGGCAAAGGACACAGCCTGTTGGGCACTGGGGAGTGCCCGTCCGTGGGAAGGGCACTGTCTGGGAAGGCTGCCCCTGTTCCGACTGTGCCAGACCTGAAATCCCAGGCCGGGAAAATCAGGCACACCACTCGGCCCAAGGGCAGCTGAGGGTAGCGCAGGCTGTCTGGTGATTGTGGGGGGAGCTGCGGAGTGGCCCGCGGAGGCAGAGCTCACTCACCCGCGGATGTCCATGGGGTCCAGCTCCCTGCGCTGGCGCCCCCCACCGCCGCCGGTGCTGGGGAGCAGCGAGGCCGGGGTCTGGCTGAGCAGGCTGCCGGGCGGGCCCCAGCCCACCGCGGCCCGCTTGATGGGGTGCTTCCGCAGCTCCTCCTCGTGGCCGTAGTAAGGGAAGATCATCTGCTGGCCCTGCGCGTCGCGCTTGAAGACCACATTGGTGTGCAGCACGTGGCTGAGCTCCCGCAGGAAGTGGACGGAGTTGTTGCGCAGCTGCTCGGGCGGCAGCAGCACCACCACCACCAGCGTGCCCGCCGCCAGCCGCTCGGGCACGTGCTCCGCGCAGTCCAGCCCATCCCACTCGCACTCAGCGCTGTTGCAGCCCTGGTCGCAGTGGCCGTCGCTGAAGTGGTCCTTGCAGTACTGGTCGTACAGCGGGCTGCGGGGGGCAGGGCACGCTCCAGCTGCCGCCCAGCTGGGCCCGCCGCCACCTCTCCTCTGCCCCCCCCCCCGGCCCGGTCCCTTGTGCCACGCTCGCTCTTCACCCCAGACCCGAGCCCCGCGCGGCCGCGGCCCCCGCGAAGCTTACTTGCACTGGCCCTCGGCGTGCTGGCAGTCAAAGCCGTCGAAGAGGCAGCCGGCCGTGTTGCACTGGGGGTCGCAGCGGCCGTTGCTGAAGTACTTCCAGCACTGCAGGGCCTGCGTGCAGTTCTTCCACGGGCCGTTGAAGTTCAGGGAGCAGTCGCCGCCGTCCCAGCCGCACGCATGGTTGTTGCAATGCGGGTTGCACACCTTGTTGCCCGCGTCCTCCTGGCACTGGGACAGCGCACACGCCTCCTCGATCTGCGGGGGCGGGATGTCGCGCCCCACGCCGCCCGGGAAGCTGTAGTCCAGGATGTGGCACAGGAGCCCGTTGAACTTGGCGGGGCACAGGCAGCGGTAGAAGGGGCTCTCGGACGTGGGCTCGCAGCTGCCCTGGTTGTAGCAGGGGTTGCCGCCCACGCAGGGGCTGCTGGCCGGGAACTGGCACTCGGGGCCCGTGAAGGGGTCCAGGCACAGGCAGGTGGGGCTGCGCGGCCCAGAGATGCACGTGCCGCCGTTCAGACAGCGCAGGCTCCCGCACAAGCGGGCATCGTTCTCACAGGTGGCACCCTCGAAGCCCTGCCGGAGGAGAAGGACAGCGGGGGTCAGACACAGGCGCCCCAGTGCAGGCCAGGAGAGGATTCTGTGGCCTGTCCCCAGCAGCAAGGCCTCTGAAAACATGTTCTCTACACGGTGAAGGTTGCCAGGGATTTTGGAGAGGGAGGGGAGGATGGACAGGTGACCCTCCGGGGTTGGGGGGGGGGGTGCCTGCGCATCTCCACACCTAATGCAAACCCGACGTCACCTGCTGGCTGGAGTGAGTGCAAGCCAGCAACACCGTCAGTACTGGCTCTCAGTGTGACCTCCAGGCCCTTCAAGAGGCTAACAATAGAAACCCCCCAAAGCAGGGGAGAGGGAAAGAGGGAAGGTGCTGGAGAGGAGCAGCAGAGATGAGGCACAAGGACCTCTTCCTACACCGGCCGCCCAACTCGTCAGCTAAAACTACTCTAAAATGAGTTAGCATTCTAAAAAATGAGCCAGGCTGTGACTCAGGACTGTGATCCTAGCTACTCAGGAGGCTGAGATCTGAAGTCACTGTTCGAAGCCAACTGAATCAGGAAAGCAAGAAAGCCATGAGACTCTCATCTCTAATTAACCATCTAAAAACAACAAGTGGAGCTGTGGCTCAAAGTGGTAGAGCACTAGCCTTGAACAACAACAACAACAAAAAAGCTCAAGGACAGTGCCCAGGCCCTGAGGTCAAGTGCTACAACTGACCATCCCCCCCCAAAAAAAAGAAATGGTGTTGAAAATGAACTATACAACTGGCAGGTAGGGATGGGAGGGAAAAACTGGGGGAGAGTAAAGGAAGAAGTGGAATTGCCCAGAAAGAAATGTACTCTTTACCTGACAGAAAGAAATGGACGCTTTACCCGACATCCCTAACTGCAACCACTCTGTGCGTCATTACAACAAATGCTACAATTTTTTAAACTGAAAAAACACCACAAAGGTGTGTTTTTAATGAGGGGCAGAGGTGGTACAGCACTCAGGTAGCAGGCGTGAAGCCCTGGGTCTCACTGGCACAAGAGAGACAAATTTAAAAATGAGCAGGGGGCGTAAGAAGGAGGAGACTCGGGGCCCAAACGCTGGCTTCCACCTGGGCCGAGCTGTATGGGCGAGGGTACACAGGGAGCAGGCCCCCCCGGGCGGTCCTGCTGCCCTCAGACCCAGCCAGGGCCCGGGGGCACCCTGGAGACTCCTGGCTACTCCACCTGCCGCAGGACACCTACCGCTGGACACCTGCAGATGAATCCACGGGCAATGTTGGCGGCCACGGCGCAGGTGCCCCCGTTCTTGCATGGCTTGCCCTTGCAGCCGTTGATGACCGACTCGCATCTGCGCCCTGGGAGAAAGCTGGCGATGAGGCACTGCCCTTCCCCTTCCCCCAGCCTCACCGTGCCCCGGCCCGGCCTCCCCCAGCCTCACCGTGCCCCGGCCCGGCCTCCCCCAGCCTCGCACCCACCAGTGTGGCCGGCTCGACACTCGCAGTGGAAGTCATTGACGCGTTGCACGCAGTTCTGGGTGCCACGCGCGTCACAGGGGTTGGACAGGCACTCGTTGACGTCACCCTCGCATCGCTCACCCACGAAACCTGGCGGGCACGTGCAGGTGTAGCCGCCCACCTGGTCCACGCAGGTGCCGTTGTTGAAGCACTTTGGGCTCCGGGAAGTGGGATCGAGCAGAGGATTACAGTCATCCACGTTGATCTCACAGTGCACACCTGGGGGGGGGGGGGGGACCATGGCCGTTCGAGGCTGGCACCGGCCATGCCCTCACCCTGCCCTGGCCCACCTGTTCTGGCCACCGGCCCTCTAGGACGGCTTACCCTGGGTGCCCCGCGGGCAGGAGCACTTGTAGGTGTTGGTGAGGTCAATGCAGGTGCCCCCGTTCTGGCAGGGGTGGGACAGGCACTCATTGATCTCCTCGGAGCAGTTTGCTCCATGGTAGCCGGCCACACACTGAGCAGGGGCAGAGCAGAGGCAGGGCACAGCTCGGCTGGGGCAGCGGCAATACCCTCCTCCCATCCTGGGGCACAAGGCCTCCCCGAGCCCAGCCAGGCCCCAGCCCCTCCCACCTTGTAGCTCTGTGGGAAGACCCCTGCCAGGCGGACCCAGAACAAAACTGAGTCACTGTTTCACGGGAGCTGGGGACAAGAGCGGAGCCCAAAGCACAGCACAGGGTCGGAGGGCAGCCCCGCCCAGCCCAGGGAAGGGAGGCTGCATCCTGCTTGCTCAGCGTTTTCTTCCCCTTAAAGGAAGTCTCTGCTGATTACTCTGCTGGGACGGGGGGTGGGGGGTGGGGGGGGTAACGCACAGATCTGTGGGTTCGGTGTGCCCACTGTGCCAGCTCTCTGCGCCTGCCTGAGGACTCCTCCCCGGGGCGGCCCGCACCTTGCAGGAGTAGCCACCCAGGTAGTCGGTGCAGGTGGCCCCGTTCTGGCAGGGGCTGGGTGAGCACTCGTCCACCTCCTCCTCACAGTAGCTGCCTGTGTAGCCAGGCTGGCAGCGGCAGTGGTGTGTGTTGTTTGCATCCACGCAGAGTCCTCCGTGCTGGCACAGGTGGGCAACGTCGACGCCTGTGGGCATCGTGGGGGAAAGGTGAGGCCCGGCTTCGGTCCTGTGGGGCCGTCACAGGCCCGGACTCCACCCTCCGGCCCCAGAGCATGGCGGTTACCTTGCTCCCGCGCAGCCACCTCGCAGGACACGCTGGGCACGTCACAGTAGAAGCCGGTCCAGCCGCTGTGGCACTGGCAGCGGTACAGGGTGTTGGTCTGCCAGCACTGGCCACCGTTCTTGCAGGGGGAGGAGTCACACCAGCGCACCAGGTTCTAAGGACAGGTTGGGGGGGGTCAGCGTTCATCCCCACCAGCTTCTGACGGGGCCTCCCTCCCCTCTCTCATCTTCCTCCCAACTACGGGACCACAGCCCCGACCCCGCCTCCACCAGTGGCTGGGCTGACTTGCCTTGCTCTCCCGCTGGGACTCTGCAAACCCAGGCCCCCACCCCTCGCCACATCCTTCTTCAGAAAGTTTCCAAGCCATGAAAGCTATGGGATTTCCCTGACAACAGTATGGCCCCGAGCTCCCTTCCCTTCCCCAGATTCGCCATTCCCCAGAGAACCTGGCCTGCCCTGGCTTTGTACACAACCACCCTGGAACCGGGAAGGCTTCCCGATGCCTCCATGAACCCCTGGAGGACGGCCTGGCCAGGACACTGCTGGCCATTCGGATCCCAGGGACTGGCACAAGTGTGCCCGCCAGACAGGCCCCTCGGGAGCAGCAGCTTACCTGGCAGTTGAGACCGGTGTAGCCCTGGGGGCAGGTGCACTTGTAGGTGCCGTAGCTGTCCTGGCAGGTGCCCCCGTGCAGGCAGGGACGAGAGTCACACTCATTGAGGTCGTACTGGCAGTAGCTGCCCGTGAAGCCAGGGGGACACAGGCAGGTGAAGGAGTTGATGCCATCCACACAGGTGCCGCCATTGAAGCAGGAGCTGGAGGCAGCCGGCAGCAGGGGAGGGGGTAAGCAGGTGCAGAGAGGGAGGTTCCATCTAAGGAGACACTTCCCGACCTGCATCTCCCTGGCAGACTCATGCCGTGTCACACCTCCTTCCTGTGCCTTTTTATAACACGCCGAGCGAGGCTCTACCATACCCACAGGTCTACCGTGGTTAAAGGGACAGCCAGAACAGTACAGGAAATAGCTGTGTCACAAACCAAAGATGCGATTGACATTTAACACTTGGCTTCCTGGCAGCCGTGGTGAAAGGGGTTTCGGAGCTCTTGTTCGCTAAGAGACTCATGGATTCTTCTACATGAACTCCATAAGGTTTCCTGTTCTAAGCCACAGAAGGCAGTTCCTTCCAATGCTCCAGAGGGAGGAGCACTACACACCGCAGGTCGGGCAGCTCAGTGCTGAGCTCCCGCAGGCCTGGTGGACCACCCCCCCCCCCGCCGGGGCCAGGCTGCCAGCCACCGTGGCCTCCCTGGCCTCTTTCCCTCCCATCTCACCCAAAGCCAGGTCCCCTCACAGTCCCGCAAGCGGGACGGTCCCCGCTGCCCCCAGCCCACGCACGGCCCCTGTCCTCGCACCTCTCCGTGCAGTCCGGCGTGTTGTTCTCGCAGTGGATCCCGTTGAACCCCGCGGGGCAGGTGCACGTGTAGCTGTCCACGCAGTCGGTGCAGTTGGCACCGTTGTGGCAGGGGTTGCTGGCACACTCGTTGATGTCCTCCTCGCAGAAGGCGCCCTGGAAGCCGGGCAGGCAGTCACAGAAGGCTGTGTTGATGCCGTCTGTGCAGGAGCCCCCGTTGTGACACGGGTCTGCAGGGGACAGAAGGCGAGCCTGAGCTGACACCCACACCCCTGCAGGAGACAGGGACACAAGGGCGGCCCAGCACTGCCAGGGCTTAAGGCTGACTTCTGGTGACCGAGTGTGGTTCAGAGCTCCTTCACCCTAGGCTCTGCCTGCCCCCTACCTGCTCCCAACTCAGGCCCCAAGACAGGGTTGGCAGTAATTCCCCCAGCTCCGTGGACCAGTCAAGGATGAGCGACAGTCCCCACATCCCTCAGCCTTCTGTAACCCAGGATGGGTCGCTCGAGGGCCCTGCCTTACAGTGGGCCTGAGGGTCCCGTCCCACAAGAGCCACTCCCTGTCCCAGCACCGAAGAGCCTGGCTGCAGAGCCTTGTGGAGCCATGGGCGCCGAGCAGCAGCACCTTTTCCAGCAAGTCCCCCGCAGCCCTCCTGGGTGCAGGCAGCGGACCCAGCTAGGACTCCCGCCATCACTGCCAGCTGGTGCCCCCGGTCTGACCCCAAGGGGCAGATGCCCAGAGGCAGTGGGGCAGCAGGGGGCCACTTACTGGGCCGGCAGTCATCAATGTCGCTCTCGCAGTTGAGGCCGGTGTAGCCAGCCTGGCACAGGCAGCGGTAGCCGCCATTGGTGTTCTGGCAGGACGCACCATTCCGGCAGGGGCTCTTCACACACTCATTGATGTCGACTTCACAGGTCTGCCCTGTGGGGAGAAGGAAACTGAGTGTCACCGTAGCCTCCATCTCTAGGCCTCTGCCCTGGTCGATCTGCCCACCTGCAGAACCTCTCTCTGCCCCTAGGGCAGGTCTCCCCAGCCCCAGCACCATCCTCTGCTCCTAGTCTTGGGCCAAGAAGACTACAGAAAGGAAGGAAGGAGCTGGGCACTGGCGGCTCACTCCTATAATCCTAGCTATTCAGCAAGCTGAGATCTGAAGATCATGGTTCAAACCCAGCCAAGGCAGAAAAGTCTGTGAGACTCCTACCTCCAGTTAATTATGAAAAAACTAGAAGTGGAGCTGTGGCTCACGTGATAGAATACCAGCCTTGAGTGTAAAAGCTAAGGAACGAGTGCTTACAACCAGAGTTCAAACCTCAGTACTAGCACACACACACACACACACACACACACACACACACACACACACACACACACACACACACACACACACACACACACACACACACTCGGAGAGCAGGAAGTCAGAAAGGGTCCTCCAAGGTCAGCTCCTGGCTCTAGATCCTCCAGACAGGTGGCTCCTGGGTACTCACACATCCAATTCCCAACACCAGAGCCCACAGCTTTCTGTCCAGGAGCCGGCCCAGCCCCCAGACCAGCTGGCCTCCCCACTCCAGCCCAGCTGGGACCAGGCCAGCCTCACCCTGCCATCCTGGGGGGCAGACGCAGGAAAAGCTCTCGTAGTCCTCTGATTCCTTGCACACCCCACTGTTTTTGCAGGGGCTGGGGGTGCATGGCGCCAGCACCACTTCACACGTGGCTCCTGGGGGAGAGACACTCATGAAACCACGTGCCCCCCTGAACCCCGCAGGCTCAGCCTCGACATTCGGTGAAACTGGGGCCCTGCCTCGGCCTCGCTGACCAGAGCCTGTCATTAGCAGCTCAGCCGGTCCCGCAGGAAGGCAAAGGCAGGCAGAGACCCCCATGTGCTCTTCCAGCCAAGACTGGACCCCAGATCTGAGGGAAAGGCCGGGTGCGGGACGCTGAAGGCAAAGCAGAGGCAGCCTCATGGCACGCCTGCTCCGGGCCTCGCCTGCCCGCTGGCATTTTCCTGCCTGGGAAACAAGTGCACCAGGGCAGAGCGCGGCTCACTCCCCACCCAAGCCTCCTCCGTCTCCCAGGGGTCAGGAGAGGCCCTGGGCTGACCCAGGCTCCAGAGCACAAGAGGCTCTTGAGGAGGCTGTGATGGAGGGGACAGGCCTGCCCTGCGTGACAGGAAGAAGGGCCCGCAGTGCTCCCAGGAGCACCCACTTGTGAAGGAGGGACACGGGTGCACAGCCTTGGGGCTTCAGGCTGGGTGACTGAGGCCGGGCTGGCTTTCCTGTTTATGGCCAGGCGGGTCTCTGAGGAGGAGGAAGCGCTATCGTCCTTGTCTCCCACTGTGTCCCCGGCCTGCCGCTGTGACTTTCCAGGGCCTCCCTTTCTATCGGTTTCCACGGTGACCTGGGCAGGCAGGAACTTCACCAGCGTTTCCGACAATTGTGCAAAGGGAAGCAGGAAGCAGGCAGACAGGAAGCGGGTCAGCACAGGCCGCCCCTCCCGCTGGGCCTGATAGCGACATGTCCGAAAGGGACTCGGGCTAGGCCCAGCTGCTGACAGCTTCCTCACAGGCCGAGATGGGAGACAAAATCCAGGCCTCTAACTCTGGTGAAAGCAAACACCATCCTAGCCACGGGTCACCGGGAGTCCAGGGAACTTAGGGGCCGACCTGCACCCTGTCCAGGCCCCTTGGGATACACAGGGTCCACCCCAGAGGGCTGTTAGGCCCTTAGACCTTCAAGTTTAATGCGCATGTCTCCCCAGTGGGGGGCCCATCTCCCAGGATCCCCCTGGCCAGGCCTACAGCAGGGCCGGACACTGGGGAAATGTCTCTCGCCTCTGCAAATCTGAACAGAGGGTTCCTTGTCCCCTCACACAAAGAGGCCGCCGTCAAAGGAATCCTTAGCAGTGGAGGAAGTCAGCCCAGCCCCCAAGGACCATACAATGCGAGAGATGCAGAGCCATAGAGGTCCCTGGCCCGGGCCCAGCCCCCTACCCTGCTCCACCTGCAGGGGTCCCCCAATCCCACTTGTCATGCAGCTACCAGATAAACCACTGGGACAGAGAGCAAACTTCTTCCAGGCTCCTGTACTCCAGGTGACTCCACCCACAGGGCCCCGGGGCCTCAGGGCTGCATAGCCTGAGGCCCTCAGTACAGCGGACCCCCCAGCCCCTCCCCAGAGAGCTGCCCCCCAGCACGGCTGCTGCAGCCCCGGGGCGGGGGGCGCACCTGTGTAGGGCAGCAGGCAGTTGCACTTGTAGCCAGCCACGTCGTCGATGCAGGTGCCCTGGTTCAGGCAGGGGTTGGAGGCGCACTCATTGATGTTGGTCTGGCAGTTAGGGCCTGAAGGAAGAGGGCAGCGCTGAGTGCCTGGGCCTGGGCGCAGCCCGCACCCACCTGGCTCCCAGAAGAGGATGTCGTGCACGATGAAGGCCAGGATCGGGACCCTGAACTTGAGCCACAGGGAACCACAGTGCGTGGCGGTGTCCCTGCTCACCCCTGAGCCCCCCCCCCCCCCCCCCCCCCCCGCTCACCACTGAAGCCGCCGCGGCAGGTGCACACGTAGCCGCTGGTCATGTCCTTACAGGTGCCGCCGTTGACACAAGGGTTGGACTCGCACTCGTTGTTGTTGACGTCGCAGTTCGTTCCGCTCCAGCCGGGGTCACAGTCGCACTTGTACCTGGAAGGATCACACTGCGTGTCGGCGCGACCTGGGCACTGCCGAGCGGGGCTCCACACCTTCCTGGCTCTTCCACATGGTTTGACGGCAGGAAAGTGTCCGCCCGGAGGCTCTTGAGTCCTTTAAGTCAGGAGTGGGCTGCCCACCTGGTCCAAGATGGCGGCACCATTACATCCGACCGAGGACTGGGTCCAGTACAAGATAGCACAACAGGCATCATTAATACCAAGTCCGGTCAGAGGCCCACTCTCCACACATGCTGTGTGCCCCTGACAACGCACGGTGACCTGGATGGATGGTCCACCCCACAAAGTAATGGCACCCACCTCACGAGCACCAGAGGTACTCGCTGTGGCCGCCACTCAAGGTGTGATTGGGAGCCGGCTGCCCTGGGCGGGCCTCGGGGCCCAGCGCGCCCCCTCCCACTGCCGCCGTCCCGTACCCATTGAGGCTGTCCCGGCAGGCCCCATGGATGCAGGGGTTGCTGTTGCACTCGTTGACCTCGGACAGGCACGTGGGGTCGTGGTAGCCCTCGGGGCAGCGGCAGGTGAAGCCGGCGATGCCGTCCTCACAGGTGCCGCCGTTGTGGCAGGGGCTGCCCGCACACTCGTCGATGTTGATGTTGCACATGCTTCCTGGGGTGGGAAGGAGGGGATCTGAGGCCAAGCCCATCACCCAGGGCCCACTCTTCAGGGGCCAGGGTCTGTCTCCCCACCTGGGCCTCAGTTTCCCACCTGCTACTCCCAGGAACCTCGGAGGTTCTGCACACTGCCTTAAGTAGCAATGAGTCACGTGGCTGCCTCCCCAGCCAGCGAGACCACCCCTCCCTTCCCAGGGGCCCTGCTCGAAAGCTGGTGTCAAGTAGCAGAGGTGGCTGGCTGCCTGGAAGCCTGGCCTCAAGAGTGTCCACCCAGCCCTCACAGCCTGCTGGGCAGACGTGTCTGACACGGCCGCAGCTGGCACGAACCAGACCAGGAGGCCCGTGGGGAGGGGTGCCAGCCTTCCTGTGGTCTCTGCCCTTAGCCCAGGTGAGCAGCTGAATGTGTGGTGGCACAGCTGGCCTTCGCCACCCCAGCACGGGTCATGGTTGGCCTACAAGCCCCCCTAGACCTCGTTGAGAGGCGCTGGGGCTGACCTTGACCTCTGACTTGGCTGACCTTGGAGCCCCGGGCCCCTGGGGGCACACACCTGTGTAGCCTGGCTCGCAAACACATTCATAGCCATCGATCTTGTCCAGACACGTGCCCGCCTCGCAGGGGTTGCTCGCACAGTCGTCCAGGTTGATCTCACAGTTGGGTCCTGGGGAGGAGGTGGTGGTGGGATGTCAGCTTGGGGGCCTTTCCTCGCCCCCCACCCCGCCAGCCGCGGCCGGGCACCTGTGGTCCCCTTGAGGCAGAAGCAGAGGTAGGCGTTGTCGCGGTCCTGGCAGGTGCCCCCGTGCCGGCAAGGCTGGCTGTGGCACTCATTGATGTTGGTCTCGCAGTGGTGGCCTGTGTAGCCGGGCTGGCAGAGGCAGGTGAAGGTGGAAACGCCATCCTTGCAGGAGCCGTAGTGACAGGGGTCAGGGTCGCACTCATCGATGTCCACTTCGCAGTGGGTCCCGGTGTAGCCTGCCTCACAGGACAGGCACAAGAGGGCTTAGGGCCACCCACTCCCTGGACGCTTGACTGCCCATCCCGGGAAGTGCTAATTAGACCCTGGGACAGGCCCTGGGACTGGTTAGAGAAGGATGAGGGCATGGCACACTCTGGGGCAGTCTCATCATCCCATCCCCGCCAGTGGCCAGAGGTGAGTGGTGTTCTTGGCCCGGGCCTGAGGCCTCCCGGCTCCTCCCTCCCACCACCCAGCCCAGCCCACCCAGCCCGCCCCCAGACACCGTCCTGCCGCCTCCGCCCCGCCCCCGCACCTTCTGTGCACACGCAGGTGTAGGTGTTGGGCCCATCCAGGCACCTGGCCCCATTCCTGCAGGGTGTGCTGGCACACTCGTCCACATCATACTGACACAGGTGGCCGCTGAAGCCTGTGGCCAGCAAGGGGACGGTCACAAGACAGCACCGCAGCCCCTCAGGCACTCCTTGGCGACATGCCCCTAATAACTGCCCAGCTGGATTTCCCAGAGGGGGCTCTGGCCCGGGCTCAGCAGACCCCCGGGCTTCTCCTGCCCATTCTGCCGCACCCCTCTGATCAAAGCCCTCGCTGGCTCTGCTGGCTCACTTGCTCACTCGGCAGTGCCGGCTGACTGCCTCTCCTCACTCAACAGAGGGCCCTTTTTTCCCAAACCTACGCTGGTTGCTATGGCTGCAGCCGCTCTGGGTTGTGAATGGGGGTCCCCCTGCTCTCCAGTGTCTGGGAGGCTGAGGCCTGGCCCTGCCCCCAGCGTAGGCGTGACCCCTCTCCAAGTGCTCCCCCCTCCCACCCCCCAGTCCTCCTTGGTCATCACAGACATGCAGGCCAGCTCTCCCACTGTATTCCAGCCTGGGGGGGGGGGGGGAGGGCAGGGCAGGCAGCCCCTCCCAGCCTGGACGCTCTTCTGTAGGCAGGCGGGACCGTGCCTGGTCAGCAAGGCAGGTCCCAGGCACTGGGCGCCCCATACCCAGCAAGGTGTGCTGGGCACATGTTGCCCAGCCCGACCTTGTCCTCTGGGGGAGGAGGTGGAGTGCTGGCTCTGGCGGGAGCCGGCCGGGCGCAGGCGGTGCCTGTGGACACCAGGACGGGCCCTGGCGGAGGCCTCACCTGTGGGGCACTCGCATAGGAACTCGTTGATCTTGTCCAGGCAGCGGCCATCGTGCAGGCAGGGGCTGCTGGCACACTCGTCTGTGTTCACCTCGCAGTACACACCCTCGTAACCTGTGCACAGGGCGGTCAGCCGCTCACGGTCTCCACTCCCACGCCCCCGCTGGGGGTCTGACACAGACTCTCCCAGTGCAGCCCCGCAGCCTGCCAAGTTGCTCATCCATCCTCTCTGCAGCCCCCGCCTCAGCCACTCCCGGCTCTACCCCATTCTCTGTGCCCTGTGGGCCTGGCCTCAGTTTCCCCAGGTGCTCCACGGGGGCCATGGCTAGCTAGGGACAAAGGACCAGAAAGAGGTAACCTCCAGGGATTGCCTCTCTGAGCTGTGCAGTCTCGACTCAGGTTTCTGACGAGCTGCTGGCAGCAGGGGCACCGGGCGGGTGGGCCTGGAGGACGCACCGGGCATGCAGATACACTGGAACTCCCCGATCTGGTCCAGGCAGGTGGCGTCATTCTGACACGGATTGGAGATGCACTCGTTCACGTCGATCTCGCAGCGGGGGCCCGTGTAGCCTTGCAGACACTGGCACTCGAAGGACCCCAGCGTGTTTAGGCACTTGCCCGCGTGCTCACAGGGGTTGGCACCTGGTGGGGGCAGCATGGGTAAGGGGCTCCTCCAGCCTCAGACCACACTGGGCAGCCTGGCCTCTGTCGGGCTGCTGGTCCTCTGGGGGCAAGTGTCCTGTTCCACCCGCCCCCTGCGCCCCGCCCCCGGCACCTACCCAGTGCACACTCATCCACATCCTGGCTGCAGGCCGGGCCTGTGTACCCCGGGGGACAGGTGCAAATGGCCTTGCCATTGACAGGGTTGGTGTCACAGTTGGAGCCCTTGTTGCAGGGGTTACTGATGCATGCGTCATTGAGGTGGCACAGCAGACCTGGGTACGGCAGCAGTGGTCAGTGGGCACTACCCCCCCACGGGAACCACAGCTCACCTACAGCCGGGGCCATCCCCACCGACACACCCCAGAGGAGCCTCTGACCACGGCCTTCCTGAGTGTCCCAGAACGCTCAGCATTCTGGGAGGCTCCAGAGCCGGCACCCTGCCCTCCTCCGTGGTCCTCTGGGGCTCTGTGGGCCACAGCCACGTCTGTGGGAGCCAGCAGACCAGCCGAGCCCACTCCGGACCGTGGACGCTCACCCGTGCGCCCGTGGGGGCACTCGCAGTAGAAGGAGGCCACGCGGTCGTGGCAGGTGGCTCCGTGGAAGCAGGCCGCGCTGGCACAGTCGTCGATGTTCTCGCTGCAGTCCTCGCCGGTCCAGCCGTTGACACACACGCAGCTGTAGCTGCCGAGGGTGTTGTGGCAGGTCCCCCCATTCTGGCAGGCGTTGGGCATGAGCTGGCACTCGTCCACATCCTCCGTGCAGTACTGACCTGAGCAGGCAGAAGACCATCACCCCGGGGCTGCCACACACGGGCTCCTCATCCCCAAATGCAGGAACGCCAGGCCCCCTCAGGGACGCTCTCTCGCATTTACTCTTCCACCCCAGCAGGTGAGCCATGCGCTCCTAGACGCCCGGACTTAAGTATGGCTCACAGCCGAGGGCCTGATGCAGCACGCGTGGCTGCTGGCGTCGAAGAGCACCAGCTGAGGATGCACTTACGCTCACCCAGTGTGGGAGTGGGGGGTCACTTGGGGCCTTCCCACCAGCCGTGTGTGTACAGTCCAGCCGGTGGCTGCCCCCCTCAGGCCGGGCCCCGCACGCACCTGTCCACTCCGGGGGACAGCGGCAGTTATAGGTGTTCACGCCGTCCACACAGGCACCTCCGTTCTTGCAGTTGTTTCCTGGACAGTCATCTACGTTTTCCTCACAGTTCTGACCAGCAAAGCCTGCAGGGCAGGGGAGCAACCAGCAGGGTCAGCCTCCACCTCTGGCTCTGGGCCTGCTGAGACAACCGGCCCTGTGCTGGCGTCCAGCGTCTCCAGTTCCAGGCTGGGCCATGACAACCCTCTGGCGGAGACGCCGCCTCCCTGCGGCTTGGCCTGTGCCCCTGGGCCCTCCCAGCTCCCACAGCCAGACCTTGTCCAGTGCCCGCAGGGGACACACGCTTCTGCAGAGAGACACTGTGCAAAGGGCCAAGGGAACGGAATAAAGGGCTCTAGGTTTGGCCACAAAACCCCTCCTAGCTGGGCACACTAGTGGCTCATGTTTGTAATCCTGGCTACTCAGGAGACTGAGATCTCAGAATCCAGGTTCAAAGCCAGCCCGCGTAGAAAAGTCTGTAAAACTGTATCTCCAAATAACTAATTAAAGATTGAAGTGAGGGTGTGGCTCAAGTGGCAGAGTGCCAACCTTCAGTGAAAAAGCTGAGCAAGAGTGGAAGACCTTGAGTTTAAAGCCCAGCACCAACACACACACACACACACACACACACACACACACACACACACACACACAAAATGCCTTTGAACATCTCCTGATGATGCCCACAATCATGGGCCCCTCCACGTTGCCCACAGTGGCTGGTCATGACCAAGCTTGGGGGCTGCCAAGCTAGGATCTGGGACAGGGGACCCAGGGAGGCTTGCTTGGACAAGACAGCATGACCTTTTCCCCTTGGGGTACAGGAGCAGGGTGGGAGGTGCCCACCTCTCCCCCACAGTCTAAGGAAGTCCAGCCCCTCCTGCCCTGGACAGCTCTGAGGTGTGATCCAGCAACTAGGCCAGAGCTCTGAGGTGTGATCCAGCAACTACGCCTGGACTCTGAGGTGTGGTCCATTGGCTAGGCCTGGACTCTGAGGTGTGGTCCAGTGGCTAGGCCTGGGCTCTGAGGTGTGATCCAGCAGCTAGGCGCAGGCTGAGGTGTGAGCCAGCGGCTAGGCCCGGGCTCTGAGGTATGATCCAGTGGCTAGGCCCGGGCTCTGAGGTGTGATCCAGCCGCTAGGCCCGGGCTCTGAGGTGTGGTCCAGCAACTAGGCCAGAGCTCTGAGGTGTGATCCAGCGGCTAGGCCCGGACTCTGAGGTGTGAGCCAGCGGCTAGGCCAGGACTCTGAGGTGTGGTCCAGCGGCTAGGCCTGGGCTCTGAGGTATGTATGATCCAGCCCCTCCTTCCCTGGACCGCTCTGAGGTGTGATCCAGCAGCTAGGCCCAGGCTCTGAGGTGTGATTCAGCAGCTAGGCCCAGACTCTGAGGTGTGATCCAGCAGCTAGGCCCAGGCTCTGAGGTATGATCCAGCAGCTAGGCCCAGACTCTGAGGTGTGATCCAGCGGCTAGGCCCAGACTCTGAGGTGTGGTCCAGAGGCTAGGCCCGGGCTCTGAGGTGTGGTCCAGCGGCTAGGCCCGGGCTCTGAGGTGTGATCCAGCCCCTCCTGCCCTGGACCACTCTGAGGTGTGATCCAGCAGCTAGGCCCGGGCTCTGAAGTGTGATCCAGCAGGTAGGCCCGGGCTCTGAGGTGTGATCCAGCAGGTAGGCCCGGGCTCTGAGGTGTGATCCAGCAGGTAGGCCCGGGCTCTGAGGTGTGATCCAGCAGGTAGGCCCGGGCTCTGAGGTGTGAGGAAGCACCTCCTCAGCAGCCAGTTAACCATTAATCCGCTCAACTCCCGTTAGTTCAATGATCAACTCAGAAAGGCGAGTCTGGCAACAGCCAAACCTGCAGCCAGTTACTAATTAACACCCTCTGGGGGTGCCTTTGAACCCTGCGGCCTCCAGCCCTCAGAGAACCCACCTCCTCAGCCCCTCCTCTGGGACTCCACAATCCCACAGCAGCCCCCTGGAGCAAAAGCCAGAGTCTGGAAAAAGCTCAATCACATCAGACACTGGCTGGGGGGGTGAGCACCCTGAATTAGAACCTAGTGCTTGAGCTCCAGGTCCCACTTGGGGTGGGAGCACCACACTGCTTGTTTCCCTGCTCTCGGAGAGCCTGGCTCTGAAGCGGGGTGCCTCGGCTGGGCCTAAGCCTGGGGGCTGCCCTGGGAAGTGCGGAAGACTGCGGGGGGAGCCAAGTGGAAGCCCCACAGACCGGTGGTCCAGAGCCTCTGCTTGTACAATGCCTCCTGAGAAGTGACCTGAGGGGGCCCAGGAAGGGCTGGGCTGGGCTGGGTTCAGCTGGGTAGGGCAAGGCCACAGTGACCCCCAGGGCCCAAGGGTGCCCTGCAACTCCTCAGGCAAGTCCCTGGAGGCGGGAAGTGTCTCCTATGATGACAGAGGGGGCCACAGGGGTCACTAGCTCCTGAGGGCTTGGCATAGGGGCTGCCTGCGTGAGTCCAGGCTGAGTGGGCGGTGGGCTCCTCCGTCCCTCCCTTGGAATACCAGCCCCTCTCATTACGAGGGGTGGCCTGCCCTTCCCGCCTACCCGCACGGCAGCCCTCTAGCTGCCCTGGGCCCAGGCAGTGGCTTGAGCGGCTGCAGGACACAACTTGTCAGCACCCACAGCCCTGCCCAAGGCCCTCACCCACCTGCCCAAGGATGTCCTCCAACAAGGGTGCCTGCTTCTACCTCCCCAGCCCCCCAACCCAGGGAGCGCTGTGACCCCGAGGCCACCCAGTGACTTTTCAGGAAATGTGTAGGCCAGCGTCTGCACGCAGAGCCTGAGCAGCGGGGAGCTTCCCCTTTGTGGGGACCAGGGTGGCCCAGGACAGAGGGCAGCCATGGAGCCATGTACTCCAGCATCCAAACCCGCTCCCACTTCCTGAACCCTCCTCGCTTCCTCTAAAACAGCACATGTGCAGCTGACAGACAAGACTCTCAAACTCCTGTCTTATTTTTAGAGTCGCAGCAGAATTTGCTCAAACAAGAACTGTGAAGGTGAAGGAGGGGGGCTCTGCCTACAGCTCTGCCCTCAAGAGAGACAACAGAACCACTGGTAGGGAGCCCCTGCCCCACCCGGCCCCCACTCCACCCCCGGAGCAAAGGGGAAGCCCTTGGGGCTGCACACACCAGACCCTGGGCGCACAGTGACTCACACAAGGAACCTGGGCTGGGGGGGCGGGGCTTGTGAGCCGTTGTAGACTCACACTCAACCCAAGAGGCTCGGGGCAGGGGCAGGGTGCCACGGGCTTCCAGAGGGCAGCTCTGGGGAGGGCCCCAGGGAGGGCACTCCTAAGGGAGTCGTGCCCCCAGCTGTCCAGATAGCAGCAAACAGTTCCCCTGGGCAAATGGGCCGGAGAGGGCCTGGAGTGGCAGTGCCACTGCAGATGTCACGGTGGCGGTGGGTAATAACGCTGACCTGGCACTGGACCCCGAGCCGACGGGCACCCCACTCAGATCTGCCCCATGCCACACGGGGGCTCCCGCCCCCTCCCCCCCCCTGTCCGGGCCTCAGGATGGTCTCCGGGCTTCCTCCCTGGGGAAGCGCCCTCCACACTAGGCACCCCGCCTGAGCCCCTCGGGATTGACAGCGGAGAATGGCCCGACTGCACATCCAGGCCAGCACGGTGCGCGGCGTGGCGTGTGGGGCAAGACCTACCCGGCAAGCAGGCGCACTCGTGGGTGGCGTCCCCGGTGGGGCGGCAGGTCCCCCCGTTCTGGCAGGGCGAAGGGCTGCAGGGCACGTAGGGCAGCTCGCAGTGGGTCCCCCGGTGGGTGGCACGGCAGGTGCAGTGGTAGGAGCCCACGTCGTTGTGGCACGTGCCCCCATGGCGGCACAGCCCAGGGTTCTGGCTACACTCGTTGACATCCTGCCTGCAGGTGGCGCCATGGAAGCCAGGTGGGCATCGGCAGATGTAGGAGGCCTCGAAGGGCAGGCACTGGCCGTTGTTGGCGCAGGGGTTGGAGGCACATGGGTCAGCCTGCTGGCACGACTTCCCTGAGGGGGCGTGGAGAGAGGCCAAGCTGCACCACCCATCCACGTCCACAGCCTCTGGCAGCTTAAGCCACCACGGAAGCAGCAGCCTGGGATCAACCTGCAGTACCATCTCCCCCAGTTCTCGGGACCTGCTGCAAGATGACCACCTTTCTACAGACAAGGGGCATCAAGGACAGCCAGAATGTGGGGAGTGGGGGCGGCCCTGAGCTGAGACCAGCGGGTCTCCTCCCAGTCCATGGCGAGCCCAGGGCCCCCGGCAGGGAGACAGGGCAGGCCGGGGCTCCACACGGAGCAGGGACAGTTCACGTGGAGCCTCAAACCAACAAGCGTGGGGCTGGGAAGGGCGGGGGCTCTGGAGACTCCATGCTGATCGGAATCTCAGCTCCTAGACGACCTCTAGCCGGCAGATGGCACAGCTTTCTCAGAGCACCTCAGTCATGCAGACAACTGGGGCCGGGGCGGGCCTGGGGGCGAGGACGTAGCCGGGGTCTGCTGCCTCCTCCATGCTCACCTGACCAGCCAGGGGGGCAGCGGCACTTGTACTCGGTGAGCCTGAGCAGGTCGCACGTGCCCCCATTGCGGCACGGGTAGGTCAGGCAGGCGTTGTCCAGGGGTGTCAGGCAGAGGGGTCCGGAGAAGCCCAGGGGGCAGCTACAGGCATAGTCCACCGTGCCGCCACGGTCCACCAGGTGACACGTCCCGGAGTTCTTGCAGGGAGTACTGAGGCACGGGTTGGGATCCTGGCATCGCTGACCCACAAAGGCGCCGTTACAGCTGTTGGCAGACACACGGTGGTCAGTTCCCTTTGGCCTCCCACCCTGGGCAGTGGATGCAGTGGGCTGAGGGAGGAAGCTGCTTGCTGGGCCCAGGTGCCTTTGAGATGATAGAAGGTTCTGGTAGGAGTCAGTGGTGGGGTTGCACAATGCCACCAGCCTGTTGGCTTTAAAGTGGTTAGTTTCACTAAGCGAACGTCACTTCAATAGAAACAAATAATAACATCTATTAATTGAGACAGGTAAGACTAAAACATTCAAAAAAGACCAGCTTGGATTGTAAACACAAGCAGATGTGTGGGTCCACGCAGAGGAAGAGGAGGAAGAGGAGGGGGGGGGAGAGGAGGAGGAAGGAGAGGAGGAGGAGAAGGGGGAGGGGGAGGGGGAGCAGGCCCAGCCCTGGGGGAGGGGCGGGAGCTTTGTGGAAGTCCTCTGGGAGGCCACAGCTTTTCTTTTCCAGCTTCTCCATAATGAATATGTATCACTCCAGTAATAAAAGAGTTCATGGTTTCTTCGACTCAAACATCAATAGCATAGCAAACGCGGGAAGCAGTGCAGACACGGATGGATGGATGGATTGGCTGCCCACTTTCTTTCTACTTGGGGTCCCTTCCGCCAGGGAATCTCATACTAGGAGGCGGGCTGGCAAACCCAGCCCCCTCGGCCACGGAGGGTTTCACGACGCGTGCCCGGGCAGCCCCGGCTGCAAAGAGAAGCACCCCTTCACACCTGACATGTCCAGGTGCTGTGAGGGGCAAGCTGTGAGGTGGCCAGGTCCTCCCTGGGCAGCATAGAGGGGTGCAGTACCCCCAGGCCTGGTCTGCTGTCCTGGCACTGACAGGCTCCGTGTGTCTGCCACACCCCAACCGTGTGCCCCCTCCCCCCAGCCTGCTCCACCACCTGCAGGTTTCTGGGCCATAAATCTGAATCCTCCCTCCAGTCCTCCCACCCCAGGAGGGCTGTGATCTTCCCAGTGGCCAAGGCTTCTCAGGCAGAACTGCAAGCTTCAGCCCATACCGGGCCCCCAGGCCGCCCAGAGGGGTGCTGTGTGGACAGGACCCTGCAGGCCACCTGTGTGCACCAAGCACATACTCCAGGTCTACCTGGAATGGGGGGGGGGGGGGCTGCCCCTGGCCAGCAGGCCCAGCACCTGAGGCTGGAGCGACACCCCCCCCCCAAACCGGCCCTCCCTTCCTGCCAGGCTGCTAGAATCACACCTCCGTGTGAGTTGGGGGAGGGGGCTCCTTCCACGGGCTGGCGGGGCTGTGCTAGCAGCAAGGCTTCTCTACTGTCCCAGGGCCTGGAGGCATCTGTCCACCCTGGGCTTTCATCTGTGACCACAGCTTGGGTAGGAAGGGCACAAAATGGCCACTCGGCTGACCATCTGTTGCTAGAAGCCAAAAGTCCCAAGCCAACTGGCTTAAAGAAAACACCCCCCACCACCACACTCCCACCCCCTGCTGCCCTACTCCTCCTCCCTACCCCCCTACTCCCCGAATTTAACTCCCCGAATTTAACTCGGCCTTCACTGTGGCTCCTACCCAGCGTGGGAAGCAGTGGGGCTGTGGGCAGCTGCTCCTCCCCTCCCCACCCCCTGGGCCCTGCCACTCGGGGAGCCTCGGCGTCCACACCTGCCTCTTGGGGCACCCCGGCTCTGGGCATGGCCTCCACTGCACACAGATCCAGTTACCAGCTGGCCTGGACAGCCACTGGAGCCTGGGACCCGGCAGGACAGGCTGGCCAGACGCAAGCGGCAGCCCTTCCCATCAATGCTCCTTTGTCAGGCGGGAGCTGGCCTTGTCCCACTTGGAGAAAAGGCTTTTTTCTTTCCCAGCCGCTGGCGAAGTCACGGAGGGGGGTGGGGCAGAGGGACCTTGATGATCAAAGCCGGGCTAGAGCTGGCCACGCACACACGAATCCCCGCGCACTCCGGGGGCCCCTTGGCCAGGCAGGTCAAGGCTCCAAGAGGCAGGAAGCCTGGGGGGTGGGGGCCCACGGGCTGGGGCTCCATCACTTACTCTAGAGCGAGCACCACGGACCCCCAATCTGAGCAATCCTCTACTAAGCACCCAAAGGTGAAGACAGTGCATGCGGCTGGCTGGCCAGGTCTTCCCCGCCCACATACGCCCCCTAACCCTCCGGCCCCCGGGGCAGTGTCCGCCCACACCCTGAACGTAGACCCCAATGAGAGGTCTGTGGGAGAACTGGCCTGAACTGGATTCATCCTTGTTAACATGGCTGCATCACGCTGGACCAGCGAGGGTAAAATATGCCCAATAAATCAGGCGTCGGCAGCATGGGCAAAGGGCGGCCGGGAGCAGGTGCACTCGTGGAAGGCACAGCTGCTCTTGGCAGGCCTGGCAGGCGGGGCGGGAGCCTGGCAGGCAGCAGCGGCTTCCATGGGGAATGTGGTGGCTGAGAGGCCCCATTGTGCTCCACCCTGCCACCCCAGGCTCCGGGACACCACAGGGAAGGCACGCTTCCTGGCTGGGCCTGGCGGGGGGGCCGCGCCAGCACCTTCGGCCACAGAACAGGCAGGGCCCAGTGATGGACCACCCCTAAGGTGCCAGGGCCAGGCAGAAGGCTCTGAGAGGGACAGCTGAGGGCCCTGCCTCTACCCCCGCCCCCACTCGAGCTCAGGGAAGCTCCAGCCTGGCCTGTCCACAGTGGGGGCCAAGGCCAAAGACAGCCGCCCCCTCCCCTCCACACACTCGGACATCCAGGAGGTAGCAGGGCCTGCAGGCTACAGCCCAGCTGCAGTCAGGGCCACCAAGAGCCCCGTGCCCAGCTTCTCCACGCCCGTGCCCTAGCTAGGAGCAATGGCTACTATGGGGCCCGGGGGTGTCGCATGCAAAGCCTCACCCAGCCAGGCTCCTGCTCAGTGACCCAGGCCACCCTGTGCCACCCAGCCAGGGCAGCAGGGAGAGACTGGACATCTTCCAAATGGAAAGCCCAATCCTCCCTCCATGTGGCAAACACCGCATGCCTGCCCCTGCGTGGGGCGGCGGGCTCACGGCGGGCTCACGGCGGGCTCACGGCGGGCTCACGGCGGGCACACAGCCTCACCAGGTGTGTGCCCTTTCCTCTTCCCTCCTTTGCGCCTCAAAGCCCCCATGAGTCTACTTTGCCTTCTCTCCTTCCACTCACTCGGTGCCCGTGCCGTGGGCCTGTCCGTGCTGGCTGACAGCAGGGGAGTGTCAGGCAGGCCGGGCCCAGGAGGCCTTGGAGGGGCAGCGTCCACTGCGGTCCAGCCCAGCACCAACGGCCCCTGTTGCCCCACAACAGCTGCCCCTAGCTTTGTTCGCGGCTGCACTGTTTCCACTGTGCCGCCTTCCCCTCCCCGGCTGCCACTCCATAGAAATGTGACTCCAGAAGCATCCGGGGGCAGATGTTGCTGTGACCTTTCACCCGGGACTAATTCTAAATTGTGCTGTTTTCCTTTCCAGACTAAGCGGCCATCTGCTACCCCCAGGGGACAGATGACAGCTCCCTCTGCTCCAAAACAAGGAGGGAGCAGAGGGACAAGTGGGTGGCTTAGTGGCTCTTGTCCTCAATGGGTTTATGCAGTGGGGGGACAGCCAGGCCACAGGTAGGCGTGGGGCTTCTGCTGGTGCTGAGCTGGCTGGGGGGAGGGGGTGGGAATCAGAGGAACTTGGGGGAGGAAGGAACTCCTCTAGGAGCAGGGTGGAGCTTGTGGGCCCTCTGGTGTGCCCAGCTACTGTACAGCTTGGGTGGAACACTCAGTTTGGCCTCAGTTTCCCATGAGTGTAATGAGGGGTCCAGAGAGTATATGGTTTGGAGGAGAGGGCTCAAAAGGCCTGTACAGCAGGTGGTCAGGGGTGGGGCAGGGCAAGGGCTGGGTGTGAGTCACCCATGTGACATTTACATACCCCTCCCCGAGATGGTATTCCCCACACCTGCCTAAGGACACCAGGCCCACCCTCCAAAACCTGCTCCAAAAAGCTGCCCCTCGGCACTCTCCGGTGCCTGGCCCCAGATGTGTGGTCCCAAGGGTGGATGGGGTCCTATACCTGGCAGCACGGAAGAGGACGGCACGCACACCTCAAGTCCACACCACCTCAACTGTGCCGGGAACGTGGCCACCTGCTCTGGCCCCTTACCCTGTGCCACCTCCACCCTTGGTGCAGCAGGAAGGCATACTGGCCTGCCTGCCCTTCTCTAGGGCCCTGGCCTCAGCCTGGCTCCTGGCCCCTTTCTCCCCGAAGCCCAGAGTCCTCCAGCAGCACAGTGGTTACTTGGGGCTAACACACTGTCTCCCAGACGCCTTCCTCTCCTCAAGACCAGGCCACACCCGGCCAGAGCCTGTCCAGCCTGCCACACCCTTCCTCAGCCCCAGCGGGGAAGTCTGGGACCTGACCAGTTGGGAAGCTCTGGGTCAACAGGTGCTGGCCAAGTCCCCAGCCAGGGCTAGGGACAGCCTCCGCTCCGGCCTGCCCACATCCTTGTCCCCAGAGACGGTTAAGCACTGCCCTGGCTCCCAGCCTGATCCTGCCCTGCACCTGAATCCCCAAGCCAGGGCCCTGCCCCAGGCAGCTGTCCACCTGTGAGTTGGGCGAGGGACGTGTCGTGACCCTGTTGAAGAGGCAGAGGCAGCTCAGTACTGAGCAGGATCGCAGTGGGTCAGCCCTGGGGCTGGGGTTCCCGGCTGCGTCTCCATGACAGCAACAATCTCAGCCCTATCCCTGGCAGAGGTGTGAGGGAGGGGTACTGGGACCTTATCCCCTCCCCTGAGCAGGGAGAAGCACAAGTGTCCCTTCAGGGGGGGCATGCACTCACAGCATACCACACACAGCATACCGAGCAGGAGCTCTACCTGAGGTCACTTCCTGTAGAAAGAACAGATCTCCTGGGGGGGGGGGGGGGGGCTGACAAAGCCCAGGAAACTGAAAACCCTCCCGGCCCACAACTCTAGTCCCTCCCCTCCCCAAGCCCCCAGCACAAAGAGCTGTGACACACAAGGTTCCAGAAGCCTGCTGGGGCCTTTGTCCAAACACCTGTCTGAGGGCCAGCCTCCTGGGATCTAGCCTTCTGCTTCCAGCTTCCTTTCCCAGGCTGATGGGAGAAAGGCACACAGGCATGGAGGTGCCCACACAGTCCAGGGCACTGCGACCCTGCAGCCGCCGCCTGTGGTCCCACCTGCCCCAGCAGGGACAGGCAGGCAGGGGTGGCTGAGGTGTGGTCTCCCCCACTCCACCCGCAGTGCGGCTGCTCACCACCTCAGGGGTCCCTTAGGAAGGTGGGAGGGCAGCGAGGGCAGCAGACTGTCCAAGGCCCAGACTGGGGGCCACGCAGGCCTGATGCACACAGGCCCAGCCTCTGCTCTGAGCAGAGGGCCAGCAGTGGGCAGAGGGGGAAACTGAGGGCAGCTAGGGCAGGTGCGGCATGCCCCGAGCCCGGGTCTCAGTTGGTCCAGGCTTTCTGGCTCAGAGAGCTGTTCCCAGCAAGCTCAGCTCTTTTGTCTTCAAATCTTTCCCCCCAGTTGCATCCTCGGGTGTTTAAAATACACTAGAAGAGGAAGCACAGGAAAGGCAGCGGCTTCCTCGCCCGCTCGGGGAAGCCCTTTGTGTGGGAGACGAACGGGACGAGCCCGCCCGCCCGGGAAGCCCCCCGCCCCAGTGTAGGAAACAACGCCCCCCAGGCCTGCTAGCCACTGCGGCCACCGTGGGAACCAGTGTGCCCCTGGGAGGGGACAGAAAGGCCCCTGCAGGGGTCAGGCAACTTCCTGGACTTGACAGAGCTGGAATGGGCAGTGGGAACCCCATGGGGCAGGGGTGGGCCCCACGAGGCCCCCCCTGCTGGAGGCACCAGGCACCAGCACTCAGCCACTTGAGTCCATGTGCTCCTGTCCAAGTCTTTTCCCACTTGGTCTCCCCCCTAAAAAAACAGAGTCCTGACCTGCAAGCAAGGCTAGAACGCCCCCCCCCCCCCAGCACCGGCAAGTTCTGGCCATCCTCAGTGGCCTGAAGGTCCGCAGGGTCAGGTCTTTCGGCTGGAGTCTGAAGCTGTCAGGAGCCCAGGGAAGGTCACTTCTTGCTGCCGCTGGGTTCTGCTTTCTCGAGGGGCAGAGCCCAGTCCTGGGCCGCCCAGACCAGACTCGAAGGAAACCCACAGGCACCGGGGCTGGGTCCTGCCGGAGGGCTTAATCCAAAACTCGATTCATTAATCCAGCAATTGCAGACTGAGCTCCACGCCAAAGCCAAAAATGATCTTCTGGCAACTTCCACTTCTGCTTCCCCAAGGAAACACCATCAGGAGAGAAGGGGCAGGAGCAGGCCGCGGGGGCTGCTTGGTCCCCTCTCAGGGGCCAGGCTGCCCCTCCGCCAAGTGGGCCATGTGAGGCACTCGCTCACAGGTGCCTAGGCCCACATCCAGCCAGCCCGGCGGCAGAAGCTGGGAGCGGGGGCGGGGCAGACACCAAGGACCCCCCCTACACACACACCTGTCCAGGAAGAATGGAGGCCACGCCCCTCCCGGCTCTTCAGGTACTCATCAGCTACAAGGCTGAACTTCCCGGGCCTGGTGTGGGAAAAACCCGCAGCTTCGGGCAGCCCCCGTCCTCCCCAGCCCATCGTGCACAGCCAGGTGCGCACCACGCACCCCCTCCCCAGCTTAGCCATCCTCACCCTCTCCTGCCCTGTCCTAACCTCTCCAGCTGCTGGCAGGAGGCCAGAAGCTCCCCGGGAAAGCCTTGGGGGGGGCTCCTGGCACCCCATGCCGCCCTCCCCACCCATGGGCCTGGATCTCGTCTGACCGCCTGAGCTGGGGACGGACGGCGGACAATGTGTTCTTACATGGAGGAGTGGCTGAAACCCAAAACCCAGGTGGGGGGAGGGCTCTGAGAGAGAGGCCAGGGGTGCCCTCTGGTGCCCCTGCTTCCACCACCTGTGCCCCCATGCCGGGAAGAGTTTCCCCAGGCCTGTCCAGCAGAAGAGTCACCTCGTGGTGGCCAGCATCCTGCCAGCACCCACAGACACGTTCCCGTCTCTGGAGGACAGCCGCTGGCCGTCTGGGCAAATAAAGGAATGACGGCCTTTGCTTCCTTCTCCCATGAGCTCCCAGGAAACCCAAAGGGCACAGAGGTGCGGACTGTGTCTGGGCCACCCCCCGAAGCACAGGGTCTCCCTGACCCCACCTCCTCCCTCGCCGATGTGTGGAGGGGTGTTCCCAGACAGGGGACCCCCTCTGCCCTGTCACACCTGGGGGACACTGGTGTAGGCCGGCCCAGGGACTTGTTTTCTGTGGGAAGCGTGGGGCCCTCAGGCTGGTCCTGCAGGTCCCAGACCTGTTGCTCTCACAGGAACCATGCAACACAAAAGCGCATGGAAGCGCCCCACACCAGCGCGTGCCTAGCCCAGCGACGGCTCCCGAGCCTGGGTCAGCCCGCCCACAGTGCGCTCCGTGTGAGGAGACAGGAAGCAGACAGGCGCCCACGGAGCCCCGTCCACCCACCACTTCTGGTCATCTTGTGCACCTCGACAATGACCTCAAAACAGACCCACCGCCCCAAGAAAAACGAAGTGCACCAGCCAGCAGTGGCCTTTGCTGTCCATCTGCTGCCCTGTGAGGTCCTCCCGACTGCGGAGGAGGAGAGTGAACACAGCCGGGAAGCAAGGGCTGAGGCCACAAGGCCCACTCTGTGGAGGACACCACCTCCTCCCCATGCGCTGACCAGAGTGCCACCCTCTGACGGGAACAGGGGACCAGAAGGCAGCACGTTTGGCTCCAAGTTCAAGTCTGGGGGTCGGGGGTGAAGGGGGCGGGAGTGAAGGGGGCGGGGGGTGAAGGGGGCGGGGGTGAAGGGGGTTCAGCCTGGCCTTGGATCCCTGCAGAATGGAAGTCTGTCCTATCTCTAGCCCACAAGCAGCTGCCCAGCCCAGGAGCTGGCCACAGTCCTTGACACAGCCTGGCCTCTGGTCCCATTTGGACCTCAGAGAGGGCAAGGCCCCCCTTGTGTGACCCTTGGCGGGGGGCTCCACCCTATGGAGCGGCCCTTTGGTAGGACGGAGAGACAAGAGGCCAAGCGGCAGAAGCACCTCACACGGCAGTGTCTGGGCCAGCCCTGTCCACCCCCCATCTTGGCTCAATATCTGCCTCGCTGTCTTACCGAAAGCTGTCAGGGAAAAACTCGCACACTGGAAGCCCTGGCTTGTCCCCCCCACCCCGGCCTCACTTCCAGTAACTGTTGTTTCCGCTCCCCAACAACTGACACCGAGAGGAAATGGTGGGAGGCAGGTCCGTAGGCCGCGGCAGCCCTCTGTTCACCCGGCCCATCTTTCCAGCTCTAGACACCCACTTTCCTTTCCTATGCTGCTCAGCATAGGCAGCCTGGAGGCCAGGCCTAACGAGGCCAGGGTGCCTCCCAGGGCCTGGCCTCTGGGCAAGGGGTCCCAGGCAGGGTGCATTCCATGCTGAAAGCTCTACCTAACGTCGGCACATCAAAGCTGGGCCCTGGGGAATGATGCCCGTGCGCACAGCCTTCCTCCCCTGGGCTTGGCTAGACACAGACGTGTCTCTAGAAAAGCTGAGGTCCCTCTGCCAGGTTCCCGGCACACACACAGGGAACACCAGAGCCCGGCTGCAGCCTATGCCTAAGGATCATCCGGCAGGAGGACAGGCCTGTGTCCTCCACGGCGGCCATGTGCCCTGTCCCTGGTCTAAGGACGCCCGGGCTGTGCATCCGCTCTCACACAAGACTGACAGGGCACAGCAGGCTCCGCCCTCAGGCCTGCGCTGCTGCGCTGGGGGAGCTGGCCTGTGCTGCTACCTGCAGGGCTGGGTTTGCTCAATCACCAGATAACAAGGGGCTCGTTTACCCAGCTTAAAAGGACAACCACTTCAGACACACAAGTGACACTCAGGGCAAGTGACAGGCAATCAGGGACAAGACTGCCAGCAAGTTCTCTTATCTCCCTGTTGGGGTAACGCTGGGACCTGCAGCCTGTCCTTCCCTAGGTGGGCCTGGACCATCCTTGGTGGGGAAGTGCAGCTGGGGTGTCCGAGGCTGGGGGAGGACTCTGTGGCCCCCCACCTTGACAGGGCCAGCTCTCTGTGGTGTGGGAAGAGGAGAGGCTCCAGGTAGTGGGCTGGCCTGACTCGATCCTGAGATGCTGCAGTCATGCCCTGGGGTGGGTGTGCCTGGCAGGGCTGAGGGCTACAGGTGTAGCTCAAAGCTTGGCGTCTCTCCCCCCCTCCCCAAAGGCAGGCTTGGGACCAGACAGATGGCCTCCTTCTACAGCAGGACTCCCTGCTGGCCAAATCAAAGGAGACCTCAGGCCAGACCTCAGGATGCGGCTCCAGTGCCTCCCGGGTCACTGAGACGCCCAGCTCAGCTGCACAAGGACTTTCCAGGCTCCCAGCTGCCGAAAAGGGTGGGGTGTCTGGCAGGATGCAGTCTCCACCTGAGCCGCAGAACAGCTGCGCGGTGAAGACGCAGGATGCGGGTCTCCACCTGAGCCGCAGAACAGCTGCGCGGTGAAGACGCAGGATGCGGGTCTCCACCTGAGCCGCAGAACAGCTGCGCGGTGAAGACGCAGGATGCGGGTCTCCACCTGAGCCGCAGAACAGCTGCGCGGTGAAGACGCAGGTCCCTTGGTGTCTGGGACCCACTCAGTGAACATCGGCTCGGCAAACTGGAAGAGGGCGGTGCTGAGCCCAGCTAATTCACTCCAGAGTATAAACGCAGTATGTTCTGATCCCTGAGCCAGGCAGAGAAAGCTGGGGCTGCGGGGCAGGGACACCCCCGACCACTTCTATCTTGGAAGCAGTGAAAGTGGTGGCCTGCAGCAAAAGGCTCCGCTCAGGACAGTCAGCTTTTCTTTTTCCCTTTTTTTTTTTGTAACTTTATTGTTGTTATCAAGGTATTGATAAGTCAGATAGACAGGGCAGTGGCCTGCGTTTCACCCCCAGCTTCTCTCTCCCCCGTCCCCCGTCCATGCCCGGAGGCCATGGAGTTCATTCTGCACGTGGTGCGTACGCTCATTCACCCTTCTTTCCACCTCTGCACCTCCCTCTGCTCCAAAAAGACAAAAACTCAAAAGCAAAAACACCACTGCCAACAAAACCCCCATGTTTCCATTTCCTAGAATTAATTTTGATAAACAGTATTTTAAAAGTTCAGGAGTTATGCCTTTGAGTTCCTAGCCTGAGCACAGGAGGCATCTTTTCTAGTCCCTCCTGGACAGGGAAGGACACCCTGTAGAGGCCTGTAGAGACTATAGGCCTCTTCGGGGTCACCATCTGTGCCTGAATAAAAAGGCTCTCTGTGTGACCCAGCCAGTGGCCCTGAACTGACCCCCAGGCCAACCTCAGCTCTCAGTGCACAGAGGAAAGACTGGACAAGGCAGGTGGGTACCTACATCCAAGCTTCACATAGCACTGCCCACACACAGCGTCCTTCCACCTGCAGACGAGCCAGGCTGCTCCGTGTGTGCTTCAGCCCAGGCCCGCGGCAGGCCCGCATGCTCGGCTGCCCCCCTCCAGCTCTGCCCTCGGTCAACAGTTTAGGCCAGCTTCCCATTGCTGGCGGAGCAGCAGGCGGTGCTCCATCAGTGTGAGCCTCCCAGCTAGGTGAGGCCCAGGCTGCCTTGTCCACCCCGCCGCCCCGGGTCCAGCCAGCCCCGCTCCCTGCACTGACCCAGCGCGGAGCACATGGGCTCTGCCAGCTCCTCTTTCTGACTGGAGGAGAACGTGCCAGGGAGCTGGCAAGAGCTTCAGAGTGCGTGGGTCCTGAGCAGGGTGGGGCGGGGCGGGGCTGGGAGTGTGCCAGGGCACCTCCTGACTCACAGAAGGGATAGCAGGTCCCACTCTGGGTGGGCACCTGGGCCCAGAGATGAGCTGAAGATTCATGGAAGACATCTCTGAGTGTCCACCAGCCCCTCGCCCACTTGCCCGGGCCAATGTCAGCTAACTGCACAAGGATTCCAGGGCCTGGGCCCACCTCTGACCAATTCCTGACAGCTTCAGGTGGCTAAAATCTATCCGCAGTGCAGTGAGGTTCTCACCCTCACCACAACGTGAACAGACCTTGAAAACACCGGGCCGGCTGAGAGCCAGCCGTGGGAGGCCATAGATCAGTTTCATTCATAGGAAAGTCAGAACAGGCCAATCGGCAGAGATGCAGGGCAGCACGGCGGCAGCCAAGGCCTGAGGGAGGTGGCTTAGCAGACAAATGCTTCGGGGTTGATGACGTGACATAGGGCTATAATCCCCGCTGTGGGGTGGGGGAGGACGGAGGTGTGAGGCTGAGTACAGAGTGTGGACAGCCTATGTCAGGATTCTTCCATGAAGTCCTAGGGCCAACCCAGAACCCTGGGGTTCCCCAGCTACTCTAGAAACTAGGGCACGAGGTGAGTCCTGAGGTGGAAACGAGAGGCAGATTCAAAGCGGACCCCAGGTGAGATTCTGGGAAGAACTCCAGTGCAGAGGAAAACTGTTCATTCCACAGCTGGGTTGTTCTTGCTGTTCAGGGTTTTGTTTTTTCCTGTGCTGGTCCTAGCGCTTGAACTAGGCAGGGGAGTGGTCTCTGACTTTTTTGCTCAAGGCTAGTGCTTGCCACCTGAGCCTAAGCTCCACTTGTGGATTTTTTTTTTGGGGGGGGGGGTAGTTAACTAGAGATAAGTCTCATGGACTTTCCTGCCCGGACTGACTTCCACCTGTGATCTTCAGATCTCAGCCTCCTGAGTAGCTGGGTTACTGACATGAGACACCAGCTCTCAACTTTTAAAATTCAGCTCTGAACAAATGCAGCAGTGGTACTCACTATACACTATGTTGAACATGACCTATACAACTTGTGGGCAGGGACAGGAAAAAAAACTTGGAGAGAGCAAAGGAAGGGGTGACATTGTCCAGAAAGAAAGGTACTTATTACCTGACTGTGTAACTATGTAACTGTAACCCCTCCGTACATCACCTTTATGGTAGCAATTAAAAAAACAACTGTGAGAACACAGGCTAAGCATTATAGCTCAAACCTGTAATATGCACCTATGAGGGAGGTAGAGATTAGAAGGGCAAAAAATTAGTGAGATGCCATCTCCAATCAAGAAGTCAGATGAAGTAGTGCTCGTAATCCAAGCTACTCAAGGAGGTTGTAAGTAGGATGATCTGTGATCAAAGCTACCCAGGTCAAAAACGCAAGACCCTGAAAGAACACCTGTAGTAAAAAAGGCTGAATTCAATCCCAGTACAACCAAAACAACAACCAAAAACAACAAACAAACAAAAGCGAGTTCTGGAGCTGCATGGTACTGGCAGTTACACAATCCTGTATTACTAAACACTACCACAGTCTCAACGGTTAAAATAATTTGCCAGCCAAATCAGTTCTCAGCACCCTGGACTCTCAACAAGCAGGACAGAGTGGGGTGAGAAGATCCTGCTGCCCTACACCCTGCCAGTCACGGATACACACACACACCATCCTGGAGGCCAAAGAGTTGACTATGTCGTACCAGAGCCCAGCGCCCACAGAAAGCCTCGGCCTGCAGAACCTGTCTAGACACTGGGCTGGACCCAATTCCTGGGCACTGCTGCCTGCTGCCAGCATCATACCGCTGACTGACCTGTTCTCTCCCACAGCTCTCAGGGGCCTAGAGCCACCTAACCCAAGCTCCTCGTGTGGAGGATGAAACCAGGGCCAGGGAGGAGACATGATGGGGGACAAGGGGATTTGAACACACAGCTAACCAGAGCCAATTGGCCTGTGTGCCTTCCAGGCTGCGAGTGCCAGGGTGTGTCCAGCCTGGGAAACAAGGGGCTCAGACACATCCCGGCCCAGTCACATGCCCCGAAGCCAGCCGCTCGTTAACGAGGGCGCTGCTTCCCCCAGCCTCGGCGGGGGGAGCAGTAAAGTGCTGGATGTGTCTGTACATGAAGGCCAAAGCTGACGCAAGCGGGCCTCGGGTCCCTGCCCCGAGCCCAGCTCTGACTGCTCAGCCTCAGTTTTTCCCACCTGTGAACTGGGGCTAAAATCAGCAGGCTAGCCAGCCAGCCCTGCTGGGTTGACGAGGCCCGCGAAGGCGGCTCTGTGTGTACGGAGCTGCGATAGCACACCTTCACAATCGGCCGTTGGCGCTGCCTCTCAGGGTATAAAGACCAGGCACAAGGCGGGACAGGTTCCCTCCACGCAACAGGGGGCGGGGCCCCTTGGCCCAACCTGGCACTGTCTATTATAACCTCTCAGGTGGCACCATGGTGCCAGTGCCAGCCTACACCCAGCCCAGGCCATGACACCCCTCAGAGACCCCTCTAGAGCCCCCAAGCCTGGGAGGCCTCAGCACTGAGCTCTGTGCCCCAGCTGCTAGCACCTCCCTGTTCAGCACCCAGACTCAGGGCTTCCCCTGCTTGCCCTGCCCTCCTCCTGCAGAACACACAGCTAGGCTCCTACAGCTCTTGCTCTTCGTTATTCTTCGTTCAATGGAAACTGTAGGCTACCCTCCAGAGGCAGGGCTGCCCACAGATGCGGCTTCCTTCACACACACACACACACACACACACACACACACACACACACACGCTCCAGCCAGGCGCCCTCCCCCACCACCCAGGCCTTTCCGGTGCCGGGCCTACTCCCACAGGTCTGGTGGCAGGTGAGTCTGTGGTGTCGCCTCCCTGTCTGAGTCCTTGAAGGCCAAGTGCTTCGCAGACAGGAGGCCTAGGGACAGTGTCTGCCTTCCCCGAGGGACAGCAGGAGAGACAAGTGACTCAGTGGAACAGCAACAAGACCAGGTGACAAGCTGCGCATGGCTCTCTGTTCCTTCCCTCCCAGGCCTGTCACTTCCCGCCGAGGTCACGCCCCAGCCCCGCTTCCTCAGAGGGACACCACAGGGCCACTTCTCTGGGCCTCTCTTCTCCTACTTCTTCTCATGCCTGGTCCACAGAGCTCCCCAGCTGGGGGTGGGACCCAGCACAGCAGGCATGCAAGAGTCCCTCCATGGAAGCGTGAAGGGTTGCCCAGTGCAGCATCTCCAGTCCAGAATCCTTAAGAAACTCCAGACACTCCCCACATGTGGCTCTAGACGGTACCCACCAGGCAGCACCTTTGGGATTCTCTGGATTAAGGAATTAGTCAACTATACATCTGCCAACGAGGTCCCTGACGGAGCCCTTCAGCTCACCCGCACATGCCACCGAGATGCCAATCATAGAGCAGCCCTGCTGTACAGATGGGGAAATGGAGATGTGGGCAATCAATGACCCACCAACACTACGGGGCTAGTGAACAGCAGACAGGCCACAACTGCTAGCACGCACAGCCCCCAGATTTCCCTCCCAGCTTCTCCAGGTGCTGCCAGGGGCTCCTGGAAGACCTCCAGCAACTGCAGCCTCACTGCAGGTGCACGCAGTGACCCAGTGCTCCCGGCCTCTCTGCCCCCACTGTCGAGTAGGACTTCACTCAGATGGACAAGGGTTCTCACCAACTCTCCCCACCAGCAGCTGCCCAGAGCTGTGCCCCGCCCACACACAGGGTTCAAAGGCAAGCTTCCTCACCTGCCACAGCCCAAGAGGCCTCAGTGGCACTGGTACCTCCTGGAAAGCTTCCTGACAGCAAAGGAATCCAGGTTTTCCCATTCCCGAGCCTGGCACCCCACAGGCAGCAGGAGGAAAGGCTCCTCTCCCTCGGTGGATGGCATGATTCACCGACAGGGTGCCGGCACATGACCCTGTGTTTCCTAGGTCCTTCTATAGGGCAGCCAGCACTGCACAAGGTTATGGCTGGGTGCCAGAGAGGGGTCTGAGGAGCTCTAGCATGTGCCCCAGGAAAGAGAAACAGGTCACTGTGTGTACTCTGGGGGAATCCAGACCTGCACACGAGTATCCCCAGCCGCCTGCTAAGCCCCTGCCCGTGTCTATCTACAACTAGGCCTGGCCATAACTTTGGTCTCCAGCTCTGTTGGCCAGAGGTCCTCGCATCTACCCCACTTTCTAATTGGGTTTGCAGGGTGTGCACAATGAGGCTTCTGTGGGCAGAGCTCTGCCAAGCTCCAGGCCAAACTGAGGCAGCTTCCTGCTAAGGAAGGAGTGAGTGTTAGCTCCAGTGGACCAGACATGAACAGCACCAAAAGCTTACAGGGCTGGCAAGTTTGAGATGTAGGAGACGGGGGCCCACTACCATGAGTCTATTAGCTTGAAGCATCTTAGCCTGGATGCTGGAGGCAGGCTACTGCATGCCAGGCTGCAGCCATCCCCTAATGGGACTGAGACAACCCCTCCCCCCCCCCACCTTCCCCAGCCCAGCAGCCTTCCTGCCCACCCACTCCCAAGTCTCGGGCAGAGGTTCTCAGCCCTGCCCTGTACTGGTGAGAAGCAGGCAGAGCATGGTCTGCCCTGCCCTGCTCTGCGGCGGGGAAGGGGGCTGGCTGCACATTCTGGGAAGCCACGCATAATTAATCACACCGCATTAATCGCCTCCCAACAATAGCCCACTGCACTTCCCAGCTGTCGGCCTCTGAATGGAAGGAAACAAGATTTAGGGTATCAAGCGTCCGTGAGGCCTCGGCAAGGGGAGAGAGGGGCCCCAAAAACGCCAAGAAAAAAAAAAGCAGTATGCATTCATTAGCGTCTGACAAAGACACAATCGGCTTTGTCCAATAAACTGCTCACAGACCTGCTTAATTGGCCTCAGTGTGGGGAGGGGAGGGGGAAGAGGGGCAGCCTGCCCACAAGCAGGGCACAGGAGGCAGCGGAGCTGGGGTTGTCAAGGGGATGGGCCCTTCAGCAGTTGGAATGAGGGCGTGCTGAGTGGGCTGGAGCCGGCTCTGTCTGCAGCTCCAGAGCTGGGGGCCAGCCTGCGTCTCCAGCTCCTCCTCATCCTCACCAGGGACAAACTCAAGTTGAAGGCCATTGGCTACAGCAGAGAAACTTCTCGCGGTTAGCTGGTACTTACAGGGCTCCAAAAGGATTTCCCAACCTATGGCAGGCAACCTCCCGCCTCCAATCACACCCATTTTACAGCTGAGGACCTGAGGCAGGAAGCCAGAGGCCTGAAGAGTCAGGAGGTGGAGCTGCAGCTGCCAGGACAGAAACCAGACTCCTGGCACTCACCCTACAACCTACCACCCAGGCAGGCGGAGCCAACGAGGACAGTTCTAACTTCTCCAGACCTCGCCCAGAGTCCCAGAAGTGTGCAGGGGGTGGGTTTTGTTTTGAAAGTCTCCTGCCAAGTCACCTGCCCAGTGGGGGGCTTCCAGGTGACAGAGACAGGTTAAGTACTCCAGAGCCCCTACAACCACCAAGGGTTTCTAGGGACTTTAAGAAAAAGTGGGGCCTGCAAATGACCCCCCCCCCCAGGCCTCATGAGCCTGAAGGTCCCACCAGGGAGTGTGGGACGGAGGCCACAGAGATGCCCAGGGCTGCTCCGCATGCGGCACACAGCATCATTGCTAGTGATTAAGTAATTGCCAGACTTTGTCCAATAAAAGTCAGCACGTGACTGCCCAGCCTTTCGGCTGTCTCCAGAACACAATGACCCAGTGTTCTGTCCCCAGAAGGTAGGGGCTCTGCTCCCACAAAAGCAACAGGTCCCCAAAGGGGCAGTACTCACACACAGGCCTCTGTGCCATTGACCACTTCACACCTCCCTCCATTCAGGCAGGTCCCACTGGGCTGGGAGCATCTCAGACCTAGGGAGGACAGGAGAGAGGGGTCAGCCCAGGCTCTGGCCCTGTGACACCCCTACTGCTTGTTACACTCTAGATATGATGTGTCACCAGCCCCAAATCCTTGCAGTCTGGGTGCTGGGGGGCGGGTGGGGGGAGGGAGAACCTCTGTAACCCCCGGGGAGCCAACATTCCGTCCCCAGAGACATAGTCAGGACCTGTTGCCTGTTGAGGCAGCACAGCTCACAGCAAGAAAGGGGTGGACAGCAAGGGGAGATCCGGGGTGACTGGGCTGCTCCTCACCAAGGCCGGCTGCTCATTAGGAAACTGGGCAGGGCTGGGGCTCCCAACCGGCCACCGCCCTTGTCTTGAAATTCAAACATGAGATGCAAGGGGACAGCCAGGGCGGGTGGCCACCACACTCGTGGGAAAATGCGACAGCTGCGGAGCCCGCTGCCCCGCCCGCCAACAAAGCGCCGGCCAGGGAATCAGAGCGGCCCATTGTCGGGCCAGGGCCGCCTCCTGGGGCATCGGGGCTGCGCCCAGCCCTGCCCCGCCTCCAACGACACCCAATACCCGCCAGGGCATCTCCAGGGGCCGCCAACCCCCCCAGCCCCTCCGGGGCGTCTCCCGGGGCCGCCCCCCCCCAGCCCCTCCGGAGCGTCTCCCGGGGCCGCCCCCCCCCAGCCCCGCCGGGGCGTCTCCCGGGGCCGCCCCCCCCAGCCCCGCCGGGGCGTCTCCCGGGGCCGCCCCCCCCCAGCCCCGCCGGGGCGTCTCCCGGGGCCGCCCCCCCCAGCCCCGCCGGGGCGTCTCCTGGGGCCGCCTCCTCCCACCCCCGCACCCACCGACCGGCCGAGGAGCCCGCATTTGGAAGGCATTCCACCCCACTCTCAGGAAGGGGCCGCTGACCGACCAGGCCTTTCCTAAGGGGCTGCAGAACTCCGGGGTGTCACCAGGGGCCCTGCTTTCTGTAAGAAGGCCATTCTGTAACCTCCAGGGGACGCGAGGAACGGACCCCCGCCCCGAGCTGCGAGGGGTCAGACGCCCCAAATCCAACTGCGCGAGGTGAAGTCAGCGGCCCCGACGGCGGGGCCTCCGCGCACCGCCCGCCCGCCGGGTCTGCGAGCCGGCTGGGCTGGGGACGGCGACCCGGCGTGGGGGGCCGCCGGGGGGCCCCGCGGAGCGGGGGGCGCGGCCTCCGCTCCCGCCCGGCGCCGGCCCAGGCCGGAGCGGCATCCGGGACCCCGCCGCGCGCCCCGACATCCGCCCGGCGCGGGCTGGAGGCGAGGAAGAAGGAAAATAAATGGCCCCAAGAAGCAACAGGAAACCAACCCCAAGTCGATTCAAACCGAAAAGTCGTAGGCAGGCGGCCGGCTCCGGCGGCGAGCCCCGGCGGGGGGCTGGCGGGGCCCCGGCGCCCCGGGCCGGCCCCGGCGCGGGGGAGGGGGAGCCCACCCGGGAGCGGGCCGGGGGCTGGGAGCCGCACCCCCGCCGCGCCCCCGTCCCGGGCCGCCCGGTCCACTCGGCGGCTCACCCCGCCGGCTCCCCGTCGGCTCCAGCGCGCGGCGCTGCCCAAGTTTGCCCTGGCGCGCAGAGTTGCGGGCTCGCGGGCGCTTACCTCTGGCGGCGAGCGCGGGCAGCAGCAGCGCCAGGCAGAGCAGCGGTGCCCGCGGCGGCGGCATGCCTGCCCGCCCGCCCGCCCGCTGCCCCGGCGGCCTCCGGCGAGGGGCCGGCGGAACTCGGGCGCCCTCGCGCACTGGGGCTGCCCCGCGGGCGGCGGGACCCGCGGCCCTGACTTCCGGAGGGGAGGGCGGCTCTGGGCTCTCGGGGTCTCCCGGACTCGCCGCGCCCCGCGCCCCGTGCCCGGCGGCCCTGCGCTCCCTCCCGCGGCCGAAGCACTAGTGAGAGCCGGGGCCGCCGCGCGCTCCGCCCCCGCGGGGCCCGCCCCGCCCCGCCCCGCCCCGCCCCCGATCCCTCCGCACCCCGCGCCCCCAGCCGGCCGCGTCCCTCCCGGCGTCCCGCACGCCCGCTGCCTCCCCTGGCCGGGGCGCGGGCCCGAAGCCCGGGGACCCGCGGCTGGGGACTCCCCAGCTCCGTTCCGGGGGCGTCGGGGCGCCGGAAGCGGGCGCTAGGGACTACTTCTTGCTCGAAAGTTTTCGGAAGCTTGAAGTTTGAGCCGGGACTGCGGAGGGATCCGCCCCTGCCGTCGCCTCCCGCGGTGACATTGGACGACGATTTGCATCTCAATGGCTCGGGAGGCGCGCGGGGCGGGGCGGCGGGGGAGCCGGGGCGCGGGGACCCGGGCCCGGCCGCGCCCCCGGTGCGGGGCCGGGGCGGGGGGCCGCCTAGCGCCGCCGCGGTCAGCACCCCGAGGTCCCCCGCGAAGGCTTCGGGACGACCGAGCCTGGACTTCCGGAGCACTTGACCCCGCAGGGAGGCTGCGCGACGCCGCGGGCTCTGGGGCTCCGGATGCCCCACGGGAGCCGCCCCGGGCCGGCGGCGCGCCGGGCGGGTTACGCACCGACCTCCCAGGAGAGACCCGGCCAGACGCGCCCGGGCCCCGTCCCTCCCCCTGGCCCCAGCCCCTCGGCCCAGGCTGGCCCGGGAAAGCCGCCGGTCGTTGGCCCCGCGGCCCGCGCGGGCGCAGCCTCTCCACGTGCTCCCCGCCGGCCCTTTCTCCACCTCGACGCCAGGCGCGGGCAGCCCGGGCCAGGCTGGGTGAGGCGCCTGGTGCCCCTAAAGGCCTGCCTCGGCCCCTCGGTAACCAAAGTTTAGTGGAGTCCGGGTCCGACAACACCCCCTTTCCATCCCAAGGCCGGGAGGGGACCAGCCCAGCCGCACACCCACGGTAGGGAGCCAGGGGAAGGCCCTGCGGGGGCTTCGAAGGTAAAGGAGACCTGACAGAGGGGGCCCTGAGGCCGTCGACTGCACCAGGCCCAGCGCGGGAAGCCTCCTCGCCCCAGGTGGGCAGACCCACCTCCTTGCTGGTAAACCTGTTCCTCCACGCCGCCAGTGCCAGCCAGACCCCAGCCACTACTGCGGGAACCCTCTGCCCTGCTCCTCCCTGCGGCCGTCCTCTCCACTGCGGAGGGAGCCGGGGTAGCAGCTCAGGGTCAGTGCCCGGGAGAGGAGGCGCCCAGAGGCAGCCGAGATGTTTATTTAACAGCCGACAGCCCGGGGGAGCAGTTTCCATAGAAGGAAGGGTTGGCTGGCGGGTGCAGTTCACACGCTCAGTACTCCGTGTGCCACATCCTCCCCCATCTCGGGGGACTGGGAGCCTCAGGGTCCTTGAAGTGCTACTCCTGCCAGTGAGCTCACGTCCTGGCCTTGCATTATGCCCCAGGGCCTCAGACCAGCAGTACCAACTACCCAGCCTGCACTGGGGGCAAGGTCTAGGCCTCCCAGAAGGGGAGGGGTAGAGCTGGGCAGCAGCGCCCTGGCCCTGCCTCCACCTTATGTCCATTGGTGCCTACAGCGTAGGCCTCTGTCCCTTGCCAGCAGTGAGACCCACTCAGGTGTCAGACCCACAGGTGCAGAGGTGCAGGTCACTCCTCAGCCAGGTGGGGCATGGGGCACACAGAATGAGGAAAGCACAGGCCTCAGCCTTCAACTGCTTCCCCCAAACCCAGAGCTGGAGCAGCTTGGGGCTGCTGAGACTCAGCCCCAGGCCTTGGGCTGGAGATTCCTGGCCTTCTTCCCCACAGCCTGGCTGTGGACACTGGAGGTGTTAATGAGATGTGTGCAAGGCACCCCATGGAGTTCCAGAGACCCAGGGGGAGGTGGGGGAGGGTGGAAGCTAGGACCCCTAGATTTCTAAGGTGCTGTGCAGCAAGGCCCCATCAGTGGGAAATCAGACCCCTAGTGGGCCTCTGAGTCCTGTGTCCTGGGCTGGTGGCCCAGCTATGTGCCCAGGGAAGGGGCACATTGAGCAGACACCTCTTCTCTAGGAGTCACCAGAGGGTACTAATACGCTCTCACCCCAGGCAGGTTCAATCGGGTCAGTCACTGGGGGCTGCGGGAGGTGGGGAGGGGACAGCTGGGAGGCCTGGCAGCCTAATACCTTCAAGAGCAGAACACCTGTAAGTAATGCAAAAGTTTCCCTGCCCAGGTACCGTGTGCCATGGGGGTCTGGGAGCCAGGGGTGATGGTTCTCCCAGAGGGGAGCATGGTAGTGATTTGGCTGTCCTGGGAGGAGGGCTGTTTAAGGTCTTGTCTGCCATGCTGAGATGGGGTCCTTTGGGCCTGTCCCTGCTAAGTCCCAGCCCCCATGAACACACACTCTGGAAGGTTTGCTGACTGACCCATGACCGAAAGAGGGTGAAGGGTGAAGGAATGCGGAGCGGGGGTCACTGAGAGTGGACTCCGAGTCAGTGCTTTGGCTACCTGGCCTCCCTGGGAAGCTTCTGGTCATTTGACCAGCCTGGGCTCACCTCCGCCCAGCTGCAAGTATTGGGAGATGACTTGCTACCCTGCGGCTGCTGCTCAGGAGGTCCAGGGAGGAGGAAGAGCATCTCAGAGGAGGCCCAGGCGCTGGCAGTGCGCTGCCCGGGCAAGTCCCTGCACAGGGCTCGGGGCCGGTGAGCCGCAGGAGTGGGCACCGAGGCTGCAGCACTGGCCTTCCACACAGGATTGGTACCGTCACTCCCGCAGTGACCTGCAGGATGGGCAGCACAGGACTGGTTGCAGGTGGCAGCCACCTGCCTGTCCTTTCCTGGTGGTCTTAGGCCCACCTGCCCAGGGGTCTCAGTGCTTAGAGCACAGCCCCTGACTGTGGATTCAGGAAAAACAGCGGGTAGTCCTGGCATGTGCTGAGAAGGAGAACCCCACTGGACTTTTCCAGGCTTTGGGGTACCTCAACTCCTCACAGTACCTGTGGTGGGGTCCCCTAGGGGTCAGTGACTTTCCTCTTCCTGGAACCTGCAAGAGATGGCATTGGACCATGGGATTTGTGCGGGTTTGGGTGTTTGCTGAGGAGCTGGGTTGGGGGCTTCATGGGTGAGGAACAGGACAAGGTGGCTGGGGGAGGCAGGACTCTGAAGCCAGCACCCCTGGGCAGGGGCTAAGCACCAAGGAATCCCAGCCCATGCCTACTTCAGGGAGGGGACCCAGACTGAGCAGGCATGGTGCCTGGCCTTGCTTGGGGCCGCCTCCACCTCGGCACCACTAGCCCCACACGGCCTGAGCCACTGGGGCCCAAGGACCCCCGCGGAGCAGGAAGAGGGCAACTGCCACCCTGTCTGGCCAGCTTCCAGCAGCAACCCAGAACTTTCTCCAAAAAGAAAAGGCCCCAGGGGACGAAACCGTGAAGCCACGCCCCCCGGGCTTGGTACCAACTCAGCCTCCACCATCCTCCTGGCTGAGTCACTTGAAAAGCCAAGTCCTTCCTCACCCCTCCCCATCACCCCTCCCCACTTCCTTCCCCCCTCCCTCCCGTGTTCCTTCCTTCCTTCCCTCTTCTTTCCTCCTCTCCTTTCTGGGGGGCTAAAAATATCTGGAAAGCTACCTGCATAAAAGAGTCCCTTTTCACTTCTCCAGGGACTAGTGTAGCTTCCAGAGGAAAGGCCTCTGCAGCGCAGGAGAAGCCCTGAACCCCTGAACACATTGTGGCCCCTGCGCAGGCTGGGCTGCGCCCTCCTCGCCCCCAGCCAGCTGCCTGTGGGAACCCCCAGCCAGAGCCGCGTTTCTCACGGGCTGAGTTTCCTGGAATTTGCTCTAGACACATTCAGACATGTTTAGCGCTTCCGTCCCCCACACTTCCCCCACACAGCCCCCCTTTAAAAAGAAAACTGGCCTGGAAATTGGGGTTTCAGTTACAGGGAGCACAGGGAGTTATGTTGGTGGAGTAACTCGAGCGCAAACATCAGCAGGTACCGCACATCTGTGAGCTATTTCTAGGTCTCGGGGGGCCGAGTGGGAGAGGGAACCCCCCCACAACCCTTAAGTAAGACCAGCATTCTTCTATATTTTTTTTTTGCCTTGACAGCTAAGGAAAAAATTTGCCAAAAACCAGAGGCTCTGCTGAGGGATGGCGTGGGAATGTTAGTCTAGTCAGCCTTGCTCTGGGCCATTTAAATAAAAACAGGCACTTCGGTGGCAAATGCCAGCTGCATGTAAGAGCACTTGGCGCCCCTGGGATGGAGCCCGGAGAGGTTTGCAATCTCTCTCCTCTTTCTCTTGGCCTCTCGGCTCCTTATGGCAATCAGCATCTCATGGTAAACATTGGGTGCAATAATTTTCCAAATCAGCAAAGCAAGTCCAGTCTTTAATGTGGTGGGGCGGGCGCTTTCCCAGTGGAAGGGCAGATTTCTCCGCACTGCCCAGCGCCCAGCCCCCAGGGCTGCTGCAGACACTTGAGGTCTTTGCACCCCATAAATCAAGGGCTATCCTTTGAGCTGGAGAGAGAGAGGGACAGCCACCGCTGCTGCCTCCTCCTCCTCTCCTCCTCCTCCTCCTCCTCCTCCTCCTCCTCCTCCTCCAGATGTGGGAGCCAGCAGGCTCCTCCGTAGCACGTTCCCAGGAGAAGGAGCATCTGGTCAGCCAGGAGACATGGAACCCTCTGAAGCCAGGACGCCAGGCAGACTGGCGGATGCGGCTGGGATTCAGGGCTTGCCCCGGCTAGCCAGTGCAGAGCGCCCACGGTGCCAGGCTGGGTGCTGAGCCGAGTGAGTGGCTTCGGTCACCTCCTTGAGGAAATACAGGGGCTCTGGGGACCCCATGGAATTTATTGGTTTTCCACTGTTGAGTTCTCACCCATCAAAGAAATGCTAGTTCCCACTAACTGAGGCTGGGGGCAGCGGGGCGCTGTGCCTGGTCTCTGCTGGTGAAGGAGGGAGTCCAGGGCTTCCTCTCTGCCACCCCCACCTTGGTGATGTTGGCAGGTGCTGAGTCCCTTGGGCCCAGTGAGGTGTGAGAAGGGCGGGGAGGGGCTGCCGCCAGGACTGGCTGAGCCACGTGCTCCGGCTCCAGGGATTGTCTCAAAGCTGGGCATCGTCAGTGCAGTGGCCACGATGTCTGTCCCTAACTCACAACAGTGGATCTTTGAGTTCCTTCCAAAAATCAGTGAAGCAAAGCAGATGTCCTCTGGGCTGAGACCCCTGAACTGCACCCCGGAGAGCTTGGGAGCCTTTGTAACTGGAGGGAGAGGCCTGGGAGAGGCCTGTTGGGGCCCTGTCTCTCCATCGACCCAGGCTGCTAGTGGAGACCACCAAGCCTGGGAACTCTGGGCAAGTGGCCTGTCCATCCTCCAGTCTACTCGGCTGTCCATCTGTTGGTCGGTATACCTGGGCCCCTCACGTGGGATGCAGCTGATTTTCCAGGTCAGCGGCTGTAGGCCTGGCACCTGAGCTGAGACCACCAATCCCGACCTCTTCCCCGAGTGGGGCTGGTGAGGCGACCTGCTGAGCAGTGCCTGAGGCCAGGCTACCATGCAGGAGTGTTAGGGGGTGTGCGTGTATGCATGCGTGCATGCGTGCGTGAGTGTGTGTGCATGCGTCCTTGCATGGCTACTGTCTTAAGTCTTGAGACAATCCCAGTGGTCACAGAGGGCAGCAGTTTGGGCGAGGGTGACCAGAATCTTCTTTGCACTATCTGTGGAGTGCCTTCTTGCCGACCTGGGTCTTACTGGGAAGCTGATGGAGGTGGACACGTTGTCCTTCAGGGAAAAGAATCTCACAGCTTTACCTGAGGCTGGCTGGGCTTGGGCTGGGGATGGAGAGGCTGGCTGGGCATGGGCCGGGGATGGAGGGAAGCCGCCCTGGACACCTGTCTCCACCACACCTGCACTTGGCTGAGCAGGCCGGTACTCAGGGGAAACAACATAATGAGATGTCTCTGTGTCTGTAAATTACAATGTGTGCCACGGCTCCTGCAGCAGGTAGGGTAGAGCGCTCCCGGGCCTGGCATTCTCCGAACCCAAGAGAGGCTGAAGGAGTTACCTTCCATGCCCACGGGGCAGAGGCAGGCCCAAGGTGCCCCCACAGCACACTGAAGCCATGGAATAGCAAACTAGGTCTTTGGCTTGCTGGTTTTGCCTGACTTTATCCAACCAGACCCACTGGCCAACCTTACCCAAGAAAGGAACAAGACAGCAGATAGCTTTGGTTGAGTTTAAAATCGGGCACCAAACTGGGCACTAATGGTTCACATCTGTAATCCTAGCTACTCAGAAGGCTAAGATCTGAGGACAGTGGTTTGAAGACCTTTATCACCAATTAACCAGCAAAAATAAAGTGTGGTTCAAGTGGTAGAGTGCCCATCCTTGAGTGAAAAAGCCAGGTAAGTACACAAGGTCCTGAGCTCGAGTTCAAGCCCCAGTACCAGGGTGCATGCACACGCGCACACGCACGTGCACGCACACACACGAAGTGGGCACTAAGAGCAAGCTCAAATTCTCTGTGACTAAGGTAAGGAAAGGAGGCCGAGAGGAAGGGTGTAAGGAAGGGGTGAGGGAAGGGATGGACAGTGGCCATTCTGTGTCCTGTTCTGTGGCTTGGGCTTCCCACCTGTGACATGGACCCATTTCTGCCACCTGTAAGGATCAAATGCACTAAGTGGGCGCTCGGCGCATGCCCCTGGACTTGCTGTGGTCAGTGCTTGGGATGATGAGGTCCTCCTCCCCTGGTCTTCCATCCTAGAGGAAGCCCGAGCCGCCCAGCATGGGGCTGGGACCAGTGCAGAGCCTGTCCTCCAGGGCGGCCGCCATGTGGGCTGTGTGGGACAAGGCCTTGGCCCAGACCCTGTCATAACGAACATGGTGTCCATCTCTTGCTCTCCAGGCCACCAAGGCCAGCCAGTGGCTGCAGCACTGGCCACCTGGAGCCTGGAGCCCCTTCCACTTGGCCCACACAATCACGCCCCCTTCCTGCCCTGTGCCAACCTCTTCAACTGAGATCACCGGGGCCGTGGCGGGTAAGGTGGCAGGCTGCGGAGAGCGTTGGCTCCACGGGAAGTGGCCAGCCCACCTTCTCCCACAGCCCTAATCCTGGTCCAGCAGGTGTTTCCGTACCCAAGCACTGGGGGACCTTAGAGCCTCACGAGCAGGGGCAGAGGTGGGGGGTGGGAGGGAGAGCCTCACAGCCGGGCTGCTGGTTCTGTTTTCTCTTGGAAGGAGGAAATTGCCTGTGTCACGGGGAGCAAATTTGCCCCACCCAGCCCTGCCATAGCCACACGCCCGGACCAAGGCATACCAGCAGGCTTGGGGCTGAACCTGGGGTGGGCCCAGGGCACTGCGTTAGCTCAGTGGGCTGGTGAGGTGGAGGGGGGCGGAGCACAAGCGAGTGTGGACAGCGGGCAGTGGTGACGGGCATTGCTGCTGGAGGCTGCATCAGGAGGAGGAGGATGGTGGTGCCCCTGAAGGGAAGGGGGAGCCGCTGGCCTCACCAGGAAGTGCTTTGATCCGGGGACTGCCTGGCACTGAGGTCCGCCACCAGCGGACCCCTGACTCCAGCCTCCTGCCTTGCCCCAGGAAAGCAGGGCCCTTACCCTTCATGGCATCACGTTTGCCTTTGGGCAGGAAGTTTTCTCCCAGGATGCCAGGCCCAGCCAGGAAGGCTGGAGCTCCTGGACAGGAAGTAGGCAAGGGGGTCTGTGCCCTGCCTCTCTTGAAGAAGACCTGGGATCTGGGCCTGTTCCGAGCTTTCTCCGTATTCCCATGCCGCTCCTCCTGCGGGGTGGGCCAAGGGGTGGAGAGGCTGGGTGATCCACACAGCAAGGCAGACACGTTGCAGTGTTTCTTGTTTGTTTTCTTTTTGCCTTTTTTGTCTCTGAAATGACAACGTTGACTGTCACACAGGTCAAGGGTCTGGGTGGCTCTGAGCCGCCATAGTTAGGAGCCACACCATTCATGGCAGGGGCAGGGGCAGGGCAGGGGTAGGGGCAGGGACAGGGGCAGGGCCCTGGCAGGCAGCATCCAGGGATTTCTCTGCAGCTTCTCTAAGCTTAGGGGCAGCTTCCCAAAGCGGGATGGGGCTCACCCCCCATCCCACTGAGACGGCTCTTACCATGAGCCAGGACCCAAAGCCAGGCAGGATCAGAGCCAGCTGCACGGTGAGCCTGTCCTAGCCAGATCCACTGTCCCCGGTGACCCAGGCCCAGGTGACAGGGGATCTGACGGCAGCCCCTGGTGTCCAGGCCCAGGCCTGCCTCTGGGGCACAGTAAACAGGAAGGTCCATGGGGCTGTAGACTCTGGGAGAAAGGAAAGAGCCAGGTCAAAGGCGCCACAAAACGTTTCAAGTCAGCAGGAAATGGTGACTTTGTCCTGTGTCCGCCACCTTGCTGGCCTTCTGTCAGGCCAGTGGTTCTTCCCATGTGGGTTAGGCCCAGGCAGCAGGTGGGGCACGCTGGGCACCCTGGAGGGAGCGTGCTCAATACACGCTGGGGCCCTCTGAGGGCCAAGCATCCCTGCAGGAGCCTGGGGAAGGGGAGCCAAAGGCCAGCCTGGGGTTGGTGGTCAATCCCTGCCCCTCTCGGTCTATCGTGGAGGAGGAAGCCGCTGGTACTTGGCAGTCCCTGGGGGCATCATGAACAATTCCCCCAAAGTCTGATCCTGCCCTGTGTGCCTGGCAGCGTGCGATACTCGGGGTTGGGTTAGCCACAGGGAACGAGGCCCACAGAGCCGGGCAGAGAGGCTCACTCCTGCATGCATGTCAGACAGAGCCTTGGCTCCGTGAGGTGGGGACCCCTGGCTCCTGCTGGGGCTGGGCAGTCTCCTCCATCCCAGATGGATCCCAGCTATTTCTGCGGATCTGCAGATGGAAGCTTGTGATCTGGTGATTCTATGTGGGACCCGGAAAGCCCACCGCTGGGAGACACCCTCATGTGTTATTTATAACCAGAGGCCTGGAACCGCTCCGAGTGTGCGAGTGTATGGGCGCCAGCGAGCAGCCAGCATGGTCTGTCTGTGTGAGCGATGTCCAGTTGGGAGCGAAGTCGGCGGAAAGTCCTGGTGCCGTGGGAAAGGCTCCTGGACGGGAGGAGGAAAGCTCAGGGTCCGGGCTGAGGCTCAGCCGGCTGAGCATGGATTCCAGGGTGCGTGGGAGGGAGGAGGGGGAGCAGCGAGGGTCCTGCTCGGCTCCGGCTCCTCCCTGTGGTGGTCTGTGTGGAGAGCCCCTCACTGAACCCATGTGTGTCGTGGCCTGGGTCTGCACCCCTCATCCGAGGGGGTCTCGGGATTCCAGGGCCGGCTGGAGTGGATGGGCAGCAGAGCAGAGGGCGGGTCCCCCTCTGTCCACCCCCTCCACCCCCTCCACCCCCGCAGCCAGTGTCCCTCCTGGGGGCGGAGGCATCCCTGGGACCTGCCCTAGCCCCCAGCCCCAGGGTCAGCTTAGGGATGCATACAACCAGACCAGCAACGTGGCCAGTTGTTCTCTGAGGGACTGGCCAACGGCAGGAGCCCTGAGCTGCTCCATCTACATTTCCCCAAGCCCCATCCCTCACTGTCCACGCACTGGCTCCTTCCCCACCCCACCATGAGCAGCTGGGCCTAGGCAGGCGCACCAAAGGCGGCATGGTGGGTGACGGGGTGGGCACTAACCCTGCTCTTGTGGGGCAGGGAGGGACCCGGGGCCTGAGCCCCTGAGGGCTGGTGAGCCCCAGGGACCATCCCAGCTCTCAGAGCTCCAGGCCTGGGGGTCAGCCACATGGAGAACTTCGCTCTCCCCGTCCTAGCCAGGGTGGAGGGGGAGCCCTACCTCAGGAGGCTGAGCTGGTGGGGGAGGAGGGTGGGTTGGTAAAGGGAGCCTGCGTGGGAGGGCGGGTCAGGTCAGGGTTGGAGCTGTGGCTGGAGGGGTGACGATGGCTGTCACCTGTCATGGTGACCTGTCCTGGGCCAAGGTCAGGTGACACTTTATCTTTCCTCCTGTGCTGTCACAGCTCTGCAGGGCTGCCTCATTTTTTGTTTGTTTGTTTGTTGTTGTTGTTGTTTGGTCAGTCATGTGGCCTGAACTCTGGGCCTGGGTGCTGTCCCTCAGCTCTTCAGCTCCAGGCGAGTGCTCTACCACTTGAGCCACAGCGCCACTTCCCGCTTGTTCTGCTTATGTGGTGCTGAGGAACCGAATCCAGGCCCTTGGGCATGCGAGGCCAGCGCTGTACCGCTGAGCCACCTTCCCAGCCCATCAGAGGTCAAGTCACATGGCAGAGAAAGGCAAAGGCAGATCTGGGACCAGACGGTGCCCGTCAGCACCTGGGCGCACCTCAGGGACTCTGAGGATGCCTTTGGGTTCCTGCAGCTTTGACTCCCTGGAGAGAGGGCCGGACCCTCCTCTGGAACCAGCAAGGCCCTGGGACCATGTCGAGGGGAGGAGACAAAGACAAGTCTGGTGATCGTCCCTCAAGACCTGTGTGTCCAGCCTCTTCTTGGTCAGAGGAGATGGGACACTTCTCCCTCTAAGAGCCTGGGCCCACCTGAGCGTGGGATTCGAGCTCCAGGAGGGTCTGAGGGGTGTCGCTAGGCCTTGAGCCTCACTCTGCAAATAGCTTCTGTTCCTTCTGCTGAAGATGCCGTTCCAGGCTGGTCCAGGAGCAGATGAAGGAGGCCGGGCCCGGAAGGGCTACGCACTGCTGCAGGCCAACTGGGGTTCGTTGTGCCCAGCACAAGGCACATCCTTCTCACCAGTAGTCATCCCGTTTAGCCCAGCATGCAAACAATTATGAGGCTAAGTGGGGTGTTGTTCTTCCTCCCTGCTGGGCGGGGTGGGGCCAGGCCTGCTGGGTGCCCCTTCCCTGAGGTAGAGCCACGCGGGGCACCAGGCCCCTCTGCCTGGGAAGGGAGAGGTTGCCCTGCTTTTGAGGGTTCCCCCGCCTCTGGGAGGAGGAGCCCCGGGACCAGCGGGGGACGCTCCACACTGACCTCAGTCAGGGCCAGATCCCTTCCCGGGCCTCTCACCCAAAAACTGGGCTGTGCTGCCTTCCTCTCAGGGCTGCCAACTGGACGGTTACACGGACAGGCAGAGGCCACAGCTTGAGCTGTCCCGTGGTGTGGGGAAGGGACACAGAAGGAATAGGAGAGAGGGAATAGGGGCCAGGGGACAGAGAGAGGGAAGAAGGGAGCGGGGACGGAGGAGGGGACAGAGGACAGGGACATAGTGGGAAGGGCTGGAGGAGAGGGTGTGGAGGAGGGGGAGAGCGCCCTGTGGCCTCCAGGGCACAGCCTTGCTCCTGTGAAGGCCCAGAACCGGAACCCATGGAGATCGACCGCTGCGGTGGGGACAGGCTGGCGGTGGCAGAGGTGCCCTGGAACCACAAAGCGCAAGACACTCAAAGGACCCGGAGATCCAAGAGGCAGGGGGCTCCTGGGGTGGGAGGGGCTGCCCCCTTGCTCCCCCCCCAGGGTGTAGGTGAGCTGAGCCTTCGGAGGAGGAGGTGGGGCTGGGGATCGCGCTCTCTAACCAGCTCTGAGGCAGGCACCCTCTCCTCCATCTCCCCTTCTGAAAGCCCAACCTTCCATGTGGGGGAGGGGTGGGGGAGGGTCCCACTCTGGAGACCGGGGCCTGCGTTCCCTGAGGGCATCTCAGGAGGCGGGACCAGCCCGAGCTCGGTCTGAGGGCGGCCCTCCGCCCTCCTCCCACCCACATCCGGGGTGGCCAGTGGGCTCTGGCCGGCCGTGCTCGGCTGAACGGTTCTTGCTCCCTTCCTGTCCCTGCGGTCCCTACCCTAGGGCCAGGAGGCCCTTTTGCTCTGCTACCGCACGGCCTCCAGCGAGGCACGGCGGCGCTGAGCCGGCGGTCAGACGAGGAGCAGGGAGGGCAGGCGGCTGGCTGAGACCCGCTGCCTGAGGCTGGCCTGCACTTGGCTCTGTGTGACAGACCAAGTGTCCTTCCTGGAGGCCCTTGCTGGGGCCCTGGGCTCAGCCCCCCTTCCCCCAAGGCGGCCTCTTCCAATCCCTTCCCCTGCTTTCCTGAAACTCTCCTGTGAACCCTCCCTCCCCTCCCTCCCCCCCCTGACATCACCCTTCCTCACCTCCCACCCCCAACTGCAGCCCCTTGTGGTGGGGAGGGCTCCCCCTTGCTCACCCCCTCCCCAAGTGGTCTCTGGTGCTGCTACCCAAGTAGCCATGGGCCTGGAGGGGGGCTCAGGCCGTGGTGTGGGGTGCAGGCTCCCCCTGGATGAGGGTGACCAGGTGACCCCAGTGTCCCCGCCTCTGCACTTCCCTGAGCAGCCCAGGGGAGGGGAGCTCAGACCCACGCCAGACCCACGCCGGGCCCCGGTGGCCTGTGGCAGCATGGGCTCCCGGCCACCATCACACCTGTCCCCCAGGACTGAGCTCTTGCTCTGGGATTTACCGGGCAGCGACAGGGCGGGAAGTCTGCTCCAGGCTGATCAGCTACTGACTCACACCTCCACACTGCCCACCTTCCCATTCCCAGACCTGTGGCTACCCAGCAGGCCCTGCGCTCCTGCTCCTTCTCTTCCGAAGCCTGTGCAGTGCCTGCTCAGCTGGCCCCTCTCCAGAACCAGCCCCCAAGGCTCCCGGGCCAAGCCTGCACCCCTCTCCCGCCCTGTCCTTGGCCCTACTGCAGTCTGACCTGGCATCTGGGCAGTCACCACACCCACTTTATAAGTAGGGAAACTGAGGCAGACCACACAACGAATGTGTGTCTAGTCTAGGCCGGACTGCTGTCTTGGGTGTGTGTGACCCACACTCCCCAGACTGCCCTCCTAGAGCAAGAGTGACCCAAGGAGCCAGCTGGGCCAGTACTGGCCACACTGAGACGAGGGGGCCGGATCCCACCCCCGGTCAAGGCTGGATTCCTGTCCATGAGCACCAGTGAGCCTGGCCCGCTGTGGAGACCAGGGCTGCCACCCTCCCCGTGGCCTCTCCCTGGGCTTCCAGCACAGCTCAAGCCCCTGCCCTGGGCAGGAGGAGGCAGACACACCTTGCCCTGGGCCTTCCAGCTGCCTCTGCGGCCTCCTTCCTCCCCAAGGTCTGGCCTCTCCCCTCCTTCCTCCTCCTCAGTGACTCTCCTGCCCCTCTATTGTCACCAGCTGCAGATCCCCCCCCCCCCCCCCGCCCCGGCCCCTGCCAGCCCAGCCCAGGTCCTGCCCAGGGGCCTCTTTCTGCAAGCTAAGGGTCAATGCTGAGCTGCCTGGACACGCCTGGCTGCCGGCTTGGTCTTCTCCATCTGACACTTGTCAGCCCTCTGGCCTCCTGCCCCCCCCCCCAGGCTGGGTGGGGGCCTGGCAGTCTGGCATCGAGCTATGTGTGCTAGCACAGGGCTGGGCCAGCACATACCACTCTGCACCTGCCATGGGACCGACAGAGCCAGCACTTTGGGGGTAGTGAAGAGCAATGGGCGGTACAGGGCCCTTCCCACTGAACCCTCCGCCCCCACCAAGATGGCCATGTGGTCCTGTTTGCGGAGGAGCCCAGGCTGAAGAGGCTGCAGTGACAAGCTGGGGTCATCTGATCTCAGATCTTGTCTCTGCATCCTGGCCCCTCACTGCTGTTCTGCGAGGGCTGCTGGGGAACCCGCAGGATCTGAGGGGTGCTGAGCCAGGCCTTGGGGCCATCTGGGCTGACTTCTGGCCACCCCTGGGCCCGTGGCCCTGAGGCTGGCCACCCTGCGGAAGGACTGCAGGACACAGCCCCCAGCCCACAGACAGGCACAGCTGCCAGACAAGCACCCTCTCTCCCCATCCCCCCAAAAGGCAGAAATCAGAAGGCCCTTGGGATGGGATGTCCTGTCGGTCCCATGCATGCACAGGGCTGGCCCTGCCCAGCGCACCTGCTTTCCTAGACTCTGCCTCCACAGGTCGAATGGCAGGAGATTCAGAAGTTGGCTTGACCCTGGGTGCCGTGGGGGTTCAGTGACTCCGAGGCATTCTTGGGATGCCTGTGCATTCAGGGCCAAGGAGCTGGCTGTGCAAATACTCAGGAGCCCCACACACAGGGGCCCTGCAAGCCCGTCCAGACCCCCCATCGTCCAGACCCACAGAACTGGGATGCTGGGCAGGGACAGGGTGTGACCTCGGCAAGGTCAGCCAGGCCCTTCTTGGTCAGGGCTGAGCTTTGCTGGCCTGGTGTGGCAGTGTTTGATGACTGAAAAAGTCTCAATCCTCTTCCCCACCTGCTCTTTCATAGCCGACTCCGGAGAGGCGGCCCACTGGGCAAAACAGAAATTCACCCAACTGCTTCCAAAGCTAACAGAGCCAAGGGAGGGAGGGGGGAGCTTCCAAGCCCAGCCCCGGGCCCGGCCCCTCTCCCGAAGGCCTTGGGCCCTTTCCACACAGGATCCTGCAGGGGACCCACCAGCCTCTCTGCCACCCTCTTTCCCAGTGATGCTGAACCCAGCAATGGCCCCGCATCTCCTCAGAAGGCCTTTCTTTCCCGTGGAGCTCTCCACGGTGACTGCAGGGTCCCTGTTGTCCGTTGTTGTTTTTTTATGCTGAGCTCAGGATGTGCCACAGTGTCCCTGTGAGTGGCCATCTTCCTAGTGAGGTCTGAGGGTGTGCATCTGTGGCAGATGGCCTCTGAGAGGAGAGGCCATCCACACCGGGCTTCTCCGTTTCCTCGCTGGGAACCACAGGGATGGCTGATTCCTTAGGCAAATGTGTGGGTGTGCGGCGTTAGTGTACACACACCTGTCACCCAGACCGAGTGTGGGCAGCCCCTTATTCTTTCCTCTCCATTCATATCTTTGGTATTTTCACCCCTCCCTCTTACTGGGTTGTTAACCTGTCTATTGGTTTGTCAGGGCTCTTTATATATGAGGGGAAGTAGCTTATGTGCGATAGTTTGCAAATACATTCTCCATTTTGCTAAGCAGCAGACTTTAATTTTGTGCTTAGCATAGTTTTTAGCTATTCTGAACTTGTGTTCATTTGGAGATCAAATACAACTTGGGGGGGGGGGGGCGTGTGGTGTATGTGTATAGTGTGTGGTGTGTGTGTAGTATGTGGTGTGTGTGTGTGGCATGTAGTGTGTGTGTGTGTGAGGTGTGGTGTGTGTGTAGTGTGTGTGCGTGCGTGTGTGTGTGTGTGTGAGTGGTGTGGTGTGTGTGTGTGGTGTGTGTGTGTGGTGTGTGTGTGTAGTGTGTGTGTGGGGTGTGTGTGTGTGGTGTGTGTGTAGTGTGTGTGTGCGCGTGTGTGTGTATGTGCGTGTGTGTGTGTGTTAGTGGTGTGTGTGTGGTGTGTGTGTGTGGTGTGTGTGTGTACTGTGTGCGCGCGCGTGTGTGTGTGTGTGGCATGTGGTGTGTGTGTGTGTGAGTGGTGTGGTGTGTGTGGGGGGGGTGTGGTGTGTGTGGTATGTGTGTAGTGTGTGTGCGCGCGCGTGTGTGTGTGTGGTGTGGTGTGTGTGTGTGTGTGGTGTGTGTGTGGTGTGTGTGTGTAGTGTGTGTGTGGGGTGTGTGTGTGTGGTGTGTGTGTGTGTGGTGTGTGTGTGTGAGTGGTGTGGTGTGTGTGAGTGGTGTGTGTGTGGTGTGTGTGTGTAGTGTGTGTGGGGTGTGTGTGTGTGTGGTGTGTGTGTAGTGTGTGTGTGTGTGTGTGTGTGCGTGTGTGTGTGTGTGTGTCATGTGGTGTGTGTGTGTGAGTGGTGTGGTGTGTGTGTGGTGTGTGTGTGTGGTGTGTGTGTGAGTGGTGTGGTGTGTGTGTGTGGTGTGTGTGTGTGAGTGGTGTGGTGTGAGTGGTGTGGTGTGTGTGAGTGGTGTGTGTGAGTGGTGTGGTGTGTGTGTGGTGTGTGTGTGGTGTGTGTGTGGTGTGTGTGGTGTGTGTGTGTGGTGTGTGTGTGTGGTGTGTGTGTGTGGTGTGTGTGTGTGGTGTGTGTGTGTGAGTGGTGTGGTGTGTGTGTGTGGTGTGTGTGTGTGGTGTGTGTGTGTGGTGTGTGTGTGGTGTGTGTGTGTGAGTGGTGTGGTGTGTGTGTGTGGTGTGTGTGTGTGGTGTGTGTGTGTGAGTGGTGTGGTGTGTGTGTGTGGTGTGTGTGTGTGGCATGTGGTGTGTGTGTGTGTGAGTGGTGTGGTGTGTAGTGTGTGTGTGGGGTGTGTGTGTGTGGTATGTGTGTAGTGTGTGTGTGTGTGTGTGTGTGTGTGTGTGTGTGTGGTGGATCTCCGCACACTGCATGAGAGGAAGTCCTCACCTCAAGTCCATAGGGTTGTTTTGTTTTGCTCTCCCCTACTTCCCCCTCCCCCGTCCATCCTGAAATTTCTTTGATAGGAGTTGGGAGGTATAGGCATAGGTCTTGCATAGGTGGGTGGTTCTTGCTGTTCGAAGTCCCCTCCGCATCCCTGCAAAGTCTCCTCGGCTCTGTTGTCCTCTTGCTGACACTGGGCTAAGGGCCGTAGCTTCTAGTGGGTTGGTCTCCCCTCTGCTCCTCCTCACTGTGGCCGGGGTAGGGGGCAGAGGGCGTAGATGGGGCTTCATATGGAGGGACCTGGGGGTGGGGAGAGAACGCTAGCAGGGATCCATGTGGGGCTGGTTATTGCCTGCCAGCGTGGTAACTCAGCCTTCACGGGCATCCAGCAAGGTGAACTCTGCCGGGTGCCCACTGCCTCGTATCCTGCAGCTTGGCAGACTCAGCTCCCACGCTGGTCTTCCAGAGCATTGTGGAGCCTCAGCGGGGAGACTTCCGGGGGGAGAGAAGCAATTCTTCACCCCTCACTTGCCGGTCCATCACTCATCAATTAATTCACTGATCACTCACTTGCTCGTTATCGCTGGCTGGTTTGTTCTCTCGTTCATTCATTCATTCATCAGCACTTGCTCACTAGCTTGGCAGGTGTCTCCTGAGCCCCTTGATATCAGATGCAGACATGGGAGGTGGGTGGCGGCGGTGCTGTGTGCTGGCCAGGCACTAGGGCACCTGAGATTTGTGCCGCTGACTGACCTCTCTGTGCTAGGTTCTGTCCTGTTATCGTTGCTACCAGGGAGCCTGAGAGGCCTGCCTGCCCAGCAGGACAGGCTGTGTCCTCACAGTGCTCAGACTTCAGTTCCACCTGCAGAGAGACCAAGGTTAGGGGCCCCAGACCCTCAGCTCACCAACACGGGGAGGGGAACCTACAACCATCTGGGCCCATCCAGGGGGTGCCTATGTGCCATGTGCGCCTGCCTTCCCCTGCGCCTGTCTGCACTTGTCTGTGTCTGCCTGTGCCCGCCTGTGCCTCTTGTGCAGCCCACGCTCCCCTGCGCCCACCTGCTCTCCCCTGCGCCCGCCTGCTCTTCCCTGCACCCACCTGCTCTCCCCTGCGCCCGCCTGATCCCCCCTGCACCTGCCTGATCCCCCCTGCACCCGCCTGATCCCCCCTGCGCCCGCCTGCGCCCGCCTGCTCTCCCCTGCACCCGCCTGCTCTCCCCTGCGCCCGCCTGCTCTTCCCTGCACCCACCTGCTCTCCCCTGCGCCCGCCTGATCCCCCCTGCGCCTGCCTGATCCCCCCTGCACCCGCCTGATCCCCCCTGCGCCCGCCTGCGCCCGCCTGCTCTCCCCTGCGCCCGCCTGCTCTCCCCTGCGCCCGCCTGCTCCCCCCTGCGCCCGCCTGATCCCCCCTGCGCCCACCTGCTCTCCCCTGCGCCCGCCTGATCCCCCCTGCGCCCGCCTGATCCCCCTGCACCCGCCTGATCCCCCCTGCGCCCGCCTGCGCCCACCTGCGCCCACCTGCTCTCCTCTGCGCTTACCTGCTCTCCCCTGCACCCGCCTGCTCTCCCCTGCTTCCGCCTGTGCCCGCCTGCTCCCCCCTGCGCCTGCCTGCTCTCCCTTGCGCCCGCCTGCTCTCCCCTGCGTCCGCCTGCTCTCCCCTGCGTCCGCCTGCGCCCGCCTGCTCCTCCCTGCGCCTGCCTGCTCTCCCCTGCGCCCACCTGCTCTCCCCTGCACTTACCTGCTCTCCCCTGTGCTTACATGCTCCCCCTGCGCCCGCCTGCTCTCCCCTGCACCCACATGCTCCCCCCTGCGCACCTGCTCTCCCCTGCGCCCGCCTGCTCCCCCCTGCGCCCGCCTGCTCTCCCCTGTGCCCGCCTGAGCTCCTCTTGCTCACCTGTGCACGCCCATGCCCCTGTGCCCGTCTGAGCCCCTCTGTGCCTGCCTGCACTTCCTTGTGCCCGCCTGTGCCTGCGTGTGACCCTTTGTGCACACCTGTGCTCCCCTGTGTCTGGAGCCTCATCTGAGAAGCCTGCTGTGCCCCTCCTGAGCCCAGCAGTCTCTGGTAGAGGCCCTGGGGGCCCGCATCCCTCCCAGACCCTTCTGGAGGCCTCGCGCTGCCTCCCCTGGCTTGGGCGCCCCATTTAGGCTGGCCAGCCGGCGCCTGCCCAGATCCACGGTGTCCCATCTCACCATGGCCAAGATAAGGCCCCGGCTCAAAGCTGCTTTGTTCAGTCAACAAAAGGACGTTTCTGTGGTGCTCTGGGAGCCGGCAGCGGGCTCCCCACGCTGGGGAGCGCCCAGCCCAGGGCAGGCACCAGCTCAAGAAACCCTAGCCTGGCCCTGGACAGGCCTTGGGGACTGGGGACGCACCTGCCACAGGCTTCCCAGGCCCCTGGGCTCACAGAAGGCGTCCCCTTTCTGCACCCTGACCTGGCCCGGCCCGATCCTCCACTGCCCCTGCTCACCGCCTAGCCTTGGGGCCAGAGCTGGCCTCGTCCACAGGAGGAGGCAGACCACCCACTGGGGAGCACAGGCAACCTGCAGGCCCTGAGCCTGGCCCCCAGCGGCCACACCAGCCCGCAGCCAGGAGCACACCCTCCTCAGTGAGCCTGAGGGCCAGCGGGGGCCGGGGTCCTCCCCTCCTCACGCGGGCATGAAGCCAGGCCCAGGGCCCATGGTACATCCTGTTGAATTGCGACCCTCAAAACAACGGTCCACCTGGGACACCAGGATGGAGTTTACTGGGTGAGAGGTGAAGAGGCCTCCGGTGGGATTTGTTAGGGATACTGAGATGAGATCACCCGGATTAAGTGGAACCCCAGCAGCTCCGGCCCAGTGTGGCCTTCCAGGGGAGCTGAGCCCCAGCACAGCTGGACCCCCCCCCCCGGCCTCTGGGCTGGGGGGGGGGGAAAGCATGGCTCTTCATTTTAGCCATCATGGAGTGTTTCCATGGGACTCCGGACACCCACTGGGCCCTCCGTGTTCCACAGGGATGAGGTGCCCACAGCACAGCCCCCCCATGTCCCCAGGCCCCCAGTCGGAGCCTCTTGTCCTGGGGCGGGGCCACGTGGATGGACATCTGGGCCTCACTGGCCTGCACTGCTGTCCTGATGGCCACTCACAGCCAACCTGGCTGGACCAGGGAGGCGGGAGGGGGAGGGGGAGCCTGGCCTGGGCCCAGTGGCCTCCCCCCCTCCTCCCCCCCCAAGTCTGTAGGCTCCCCACTTCCTCCTCCTCTCACAATGGGCGCCCCAGGGGCCCTCCCTGCATTCACCCTTGTCCTGGGCTGTCTGGAGCCGGCCTTCCTTCCACCTACTGCTGCTTCCCACGAGCTTGAGAGCAGCTCGCGCTCAGCCGCTGGGCCTTGGCGCCTGAGGTCTCGAGCCACAGCCCGGCCTCCCCTCCTAGGGGCCTCCTGCCCAGGTATAGGAGGGGAAACTGAGGTAGGCCCAGAAAGAACAAGCAACCTGCTGAAGGTCACATTGCTCCCAGGCAGGGCCAGCCACTCCCTCTATCGCTGCCCCTTCTCCCGCTGGCACGCATGGCCCCGGTTCCCAGGGCCCAGCACATGGCACCCGAAGGGCAGCGCCACGGGTGCTGCCACCGCCAGCAAGCTGCTGCACGTCTGCGCAGATGCCTGCAGACATGTTGGCCAAGGCTTCAGGTGCTGTTCACCTGCGTCTGCTAAGTGTGTGCGTTCACAAGGGCTTGCTCCCATGTGGAGGTGTCCAGAGGCCCACGTGCTCATTTGCACACGTGCATACCCACACCCACGCATACCAGTGTGTGGGTACACACAATCTTTATTTCTGTTTGTTTGTTCTTGTCTGTACCAGGGCTGGAACTCAGGGCCTTGCATGCTCAGCCTTCTTGTTCAGAGCTGGTGTTTTACCACTTGAGCCATGCTGCCAGTCCAACTTTTTAGCTGGTTAATTGAAGATAGAATCTCTGCCTAGGCTGGCTTCAAACTGATCCAAATCTCAGCCTCCTGGGTAGCTGAGATTCCAGGCATGAGCCTAGGCTCCGGGCGGTGTGCATGATCGGCAGGGATGTTACCTGTGAGTCTGTGTGTGCTTGTGTGTGCTCTGTTTGAGTATGCACATGCATATGAGCACGCATACACACACAGGTGACTGCACTTGGAGGTGTACGTGTGTGTACACATGTGCGTGTGTGTGCATGTATGTTGGATGTGTGTATGTGTGCAGGATGGAAGAATGATGTTGTCATGGGGGCTTGCGACCAGAAGCACCCCTCGGGGCTGTGCCTCCAGTGGGAGGGAGGTGGTGCCCTGCGGAAGCTCCAGGGGCCCTGGGTGGGGAGGAGCAGATCAGGCCGGCCTTCGGGCTGTCTCTGCCCGTGCCCCTGCTGTGCCAGTGTACCATCTCCTGTACCCTGGGGCCTCAGGGTGCAAGCACAGGTTCAGGGAGGTAGAGGTGGGCAGGGCCCCACTTAGAATCCAGAAGGAGGCCCTGCCCCTCACCCCAGGCAGGGGCGGCCCCAGGGCCTCCCCACCTCCCATCCAAGCTGTGGGGAGAGGACTAGGGTCTCTTGGGCTCCCACGTCCCCAGCCCCCAGTTCAGATCCCGCCTGCCTGCTCCTTCAGGCTGGGCTCCAGCAGAAGAAAGAGAAGAGCTGCTTCCTCCCACACCCCCATGGCCACAGTCCCAACATCTGGTTGGTGTTTCCCTCAAACTGGGGGCGGGAGAGGGCCCAGTGGGAGCGGCAGGAGGGGAGCCTGTGGGAGTCGCGGTCCTGCTGCTGGGGTTGTGAGAACCGGCGTGGGGGGCGGGCCCTGCCGGTCATCCTGAAGGTCGTGTTTCCGGCTGCAGCCTGGTTGGTGCGTGGGGAGGGGACAGCGGGGAGAGCCCGATGACCAGGCCAGAAGGCTCCGTGCCTCTTCTAGGCTAGGCTCTCTGTAGGAGAAAGGCTCCAGGCTGCTAGGATAAGCTCCCCACAGCCCCAAGAAGAGGCTACCCTGCTCCCTGGGGGAGCAGCTGCGGGGGGCGGGGGGCACTGTCCCAGCCTCAGTGTCTCCTGGAGACGTCCAGGAAGTCAGGCATGATCCTTAGCGTGGCTGGGGTGTCTTCCCCAGGCCCCTTGTTCCTAGCCATGGGGCCAATGGTTGCACAGCCAGCAGGGCTGCAGAGGCACCGTACATCACAGACAAGCTCCGCCTTAGTCCAAGCTGGTCTGCAGGCGACAGGTAGGCACCAAGGGGTGTGAGGAGTTCCAGGTCTCAGCAGGTTTACTGCCCCACTCAGCTGCTGTCCCCCAACCTGGCCCTAGCTGGAGAGGGACACGGGGGGCCTCTGGCCTGGGGGCACACAGCTGCAGGGAGCTCAGCCTGGACCGTCAGCTGCTGCGAGCTCCCATCAGCCTTCCGGTGAGGTCATGGGAGAGCTCGCTGCAGACCCCGCTGCTGAGGGTCCCCAAGGCAGCCTGGGGTCCCCAAAGCTCCTCCCAGCTGTGGGGAGGGGGAGGCCGGCCCTTCCCAGCACAGCCAAGCCTGCTTCCCAGGCAGAGGCCCCCAGCTCCCCAAGACCACCTCTACCTCTGTGGCTACCAGCCATGGGCCACGGCCACGGGCACGGGCCACGGGGGGCCGCTTCCTGGTTCTCACACTCCACACACCAGAGACTTGTTTATTGTTTTTATTGTGTTTTTATTCACCCTGCCCCTCCACTTCAAGGAAGCAGCCCAGGCAAGGGGGGGAGGGCTGGAGGAGCCTGGCTGGGAAGAACAATTCAGTCCAGAGGAGAAAGCGTTACCACCCCCCCCCAGCCTCTTTGCTTTCCCACCCATACGATTCCCCAGGAAGTAAACAGGAAGTTTGTTTCTATTCCCCCTGGAAAATTCAAGGATTTCCTCTGGGGCTGGTCAGGACGGTCCCCAGGGCCGCTGGGACCCAGGGGGCCGGGGTGGAAGGGACCTGGGCAGCCCTCAGCAGGCAGCAGGGGCCTCCGGTCATCTTGTCCCCACAACCAGGGTGGGCAGTGGTCCCTCAGGGACACACTGGGCCTACGTGGGGCCTGAGCCTTCTTGTGGGGTGGTGTGGACCTATGCTCCCTCCCTCCCTCCTTCCCCCACTCCCCTGTTTCAGGGGACTTGTGATGTAGCCCTGGGGACCCACCCTGCACCTGCATGACAGCAATGACACCGGCCGTGTGTGTGTGTGTGTGCGTGTGTGTGTGCACATGTGTGCATGTGCGTGTGTGCACACGTGTGCGTGCGTGTATGTGTGCGTGTGTATATGCACGTGTCCCGAGTGTTGGAGAAGTGGGCCTAAGGCCCAAGGGACCAGAGAGGGGCCAAGCATTCCCAGGCAAGCATCCCCAGGAAATGCAACAGCCTCTGCAAAGGCCCTGTGGTGGACAGGCAGGGCTGTGGGGCGGGGAAAGCAGAGGCCTGTGGGCTGGGGGGGGGGGCAGCCGCGTGGGGAACGCCACAGGCCTCTGAAGACAGGTTGTGCCTAGAGCGGTTTCCTTCCTAGGGGAGGCGCAGAGGGCTTTGTGCAGGGGAAACTCCACTCCAGAGCTGTGTGGGGAGGGCTGGGCACGGGCGGGAGGGGCCTGCGTGGCCGGGGCGTGGGTGCCGCCTGCTGAGATGGGCTGGGGGAGGGATGGGTATGGACTCTGCCCAGAAGCACGCTTGCTTTCTTCTCTGCAGGGGTGTGGAGATGAGAGACCGGCCATAGAACCCCTTTGGAGTCATGGCACACTGCAGCCTCCTGGGATAGTGAGCAGAAGGGGACAGTGCTGGGTACCAGGCCCAGCGAGGGTGCAGAGTGGGCACGCGCGTGTGTGCGCGCGCACACACACACACACACACACACAAGCGTCCAGCCTCCAGGCTGCTTCCCAGGAAGTCTCCCAGATTTCCTCCTCTCTGCTCCCTGGACCCCCGATGGACCGTCGCTGGGGAGCGGCTCTCAGGGTCACCCAGGCCAGAGCAGCACATAGCCAAGGCTGCCGGTAGGCTGCCAGTGCTGCCTGCACGTGAGGGCACGGGCAGGCCAGGCCGCCCCCCTGGGGCTCCCAGCCCTGACGAGCTCTGGCTGCACCTCAGAACCTGGCACACGCGGGCCTCCACCTCACGCTGCCTCCGTTTCCATGGGCCTGGCTTCTCGGCTGTGCTCTCCCTCTCTCTCTCTGTCTCTCTGTCTCTGTTTCTGTCTCTCTCTTTCTCCCCCCCCTCCTCTCCCCTCCCCGCCCCCAGTCCTGGGGCTTGAACTCAGGGCCTGGGTGCTGTCCCTTAGCTTCTTTTGATCTAGGTAGCGCTCTGCCACTTGAGCCACAGCTCTACTTTCGGCTTGCTGGCGGTTTCTTGGAGATCAGAGCCTCAGACTGAATTGCCTTGGAACCACCATCCTCTGATCCCAGCCGACTGAGTCACGGGGATCGCAGGCGTGAGCCCCCGGTACCTGACATTTCAGCCAGTTTCTAGGGACATGGACTAACTCAGGTGGGGTAGAGACCGGAGGGAGGGCTCGGGTGGAAAGGCATTTTCAGATGTCTGGAAGAGAGTGGGTGGCCAGGGCCAGCGTGGGGGGGGGGGGCCTGCCTTGCCTGTGTGCGTCTGTGAGTGAGTGTGTGTGTCAGCCCGTGTGTGGGGTGCTGGCCTGCGCAACGCCATGTGGACGCCGCACGCAGCCCTGGGCAGTGACAGGCGCTGGTGGTCCGTGAGAACCTGGTCACCCGGGCTCGGGCCGCGGGCCTCTTGTCTGGCTGTGGTAATGATGAAGACACCCTCGGGCTGTCCCCGGGGCTTTGGCTTTGTCCGAGGCAGATTTGGTAAGTGATAAACCTGGATCTGCCAATTTTGTCCCCTGGGACGTCATGGCTTTAGGGACCTCAGGGCACCCGTGCGTCACAGCTCCCGGGCCCTGGGCGGAGGCCAGCGCGTTCAGAGCGCGGGAGGCGCCGCTCCACCTGGCTGGGGAAGGCCCTCCAGCCTGGCCTCCCTGCCTCCTGAGCCCACCCTGAGGACCCTGCTGAGGTGTGGGCCCAGGGGAGGACAGGGAGCAGTGGGGGGGGGGGGAGCAGGATGGAGACAGCCTCAGGACGTGGTACTCACTCATCAGCCTCCAACTCGTAGCAGGCAAAGGCCCCAGTACCCAAGGTGGGAAGATGGCATGCTGGCAGGGGCTCTACACTGGAGCCCTGAGGACACTCCCGAGCTGAAGTGGCCTGGAAGGTTCCAGGGTGGACGCCAGTTCCTGCGTCCCCCAATTCCTCAGATGCGGAAGATCTGAGGTCAGAGGTCTGACGGAGTTACCCCCCAGGGCAGCAAATTGCTTCACTAGCAGTGGAAACAACTTTATTTGTCACGGCTGGGTTCGCAAGGCCAGGCCGAGATGGAGGTGTGATACGGGTTTCTTTCTGCCCCCCTCCTGGTGGGCAGCGATGGAGCAGGCCTTTAGGGGAGTTGCACAGCCCTCCCGAGGGCCGCCAGGTGCCCAGCTAGCACAAGGTGCACGTGTGGCCTGACAGCAGGCAGAACAGGATGGAGGCTGGCGAGGATCGCTGTCTGCAGTAGCTCAGCCCCGGAGGGCCTCTCCTGTGTTGAGTGACCACGGGTGGGGTCCTCAGTAGAGGAGGTGGGCCTGGCCTCTGCGTGGAATCTGGGGCACTCTCCAGGCAAAGGAGCAGCAGAGATGGTTGGCAATGGCCGAGGGGTTCTGGGACCCTCCAAGGCCTGGCTGCTGACCCCGCAGCCCCTCCCCAGAGCACCACAGGAGCTCACAGCCTTGAAGCTCCCACTGGAAACCATCAAGAAAGCACAAGTCACAATCACCCTGTGAGACCAGGGCAGGAGTCAGCCCTGAGGCCTCAGGGCTCTGGGACCTGGTGTGTGGCGGCAAGAACCCAGAACTCCTCAGAGACGCTGCCCGCCCCCAGGGCCGTGTGACCAGAAGACCGTGATAGGGAGTCAGCATGGGACAGGCCTGGACCCTAGAGCCTAGTGGGGGGCTGCAGCCAAGACCAGGCTGGGGAGCACTATGCAGTCTGCTGTCCCCGGGGATGGGGTGTGTTCTGTGGCCAGAGACAGCACCTGCGGCAAAACCCTCCCAGAAGCTGAGCTCCTAAGTGATCAAACTTGAAATTATGATCTTTGCAGAAGTAATTAGTTGAGGATTTTGGGGGGGGGGGTGAGGGGGTTGGTCATGGGGCTTAAACTCTGTTTCTGGGCGCTGTCCTTCAGCTCTTCAGCTCAAGGTAAGTGCTCTACCACTTCAGCCACAGCACCACTTCCGATTTTCTAGTGGTTTATTGAAGATAAGAGTCTCACGGGCTTTCCTGCCCAGGCTGACTTTGAACTGTAATCCTCAGATCTCAGCCTCCTGAGTAGCTAGGATGACAGGTGTGATTACTGTTGCCGGCTTAGTTGAGTTTAAGATGAAGTCAGCTTTAGCGGGGTGCCATTGGCTCACGCCTGTAATCCTAGCTTCTCGGGAGGAGGATCTGAGAATTTCAGTCCAAAGCCAGCCCAAGTAGGAAAGTTTCTGAGACTCTGATCTCCCATTAACCACCAAAAAGCCGGAAGTGAAGCTGTGGCCCAGGTTCTGAATTCAAGCCCCAGGACTAGCACGTGCATGCATGTGTGCACGAGCGCACGCAAACACACACACACACACACACACACACACACACACACACACGGTCACCTTTGCTTTAGCATGGGCTTTAAATCCAATTATTGGTCTCTCATAGGAGAAGGGAGGAGAGGAGAGAAAACGTAAAGACAGATGTGGGGCTGGAACCACAGTCATGAACCTCCCGTGTTTCCCCCCCACCCCCCCAGTCTCTGGGAGGAAGGAGGCCTCAGCAGCCTGGATTTCTGACCTCTGACCTAAGGGACTGCAGAGAAGAGGGCCCTGAGGCCATCTGTGGGCCTCCAGCCCTGGTGTCACAGCAACCCAGGTGACATTCCATGGCCCAGTGACTCAGTGCCCAGCCTGTGGTCAGTCAGAAGCTCAGGCACTAACAGACAGACCCACGTGTCTATGTCTGGTGGTGACTGCCAGCCCCAAGCTGCCTGCACTGGGGAGGGGGGAGCTGATGGGGGAGACACCCCACAGGTCTGCCAGTCTGAGCTCAGCAGAGCAGACAAGGGACAGGGCACTCACAGGAGGCCCCCGCAGCTATCAGTCCCCCAGAGACAGACAGTTTAGGGGAGAGGGGGCTGGGGAGGGGCAGAGAGGCAGTGCTGGGGGGGTGGGGAGAGGCCTGGAGGCGGGGCTGGGGGGCTGGGGGGCTGGGGAGGGGCAGGGGGAGGTGGGGCTGGGGGGCTGGGGAGGGGCAGGGGGAGGCGGGGCTGGGGGCTGGGGAGGGGCAGGGGGAGGTGGGGCTGGGGGGCTGGGGAGGGGCAGGGGGAGGTGGGGTTGGGGGCTGGGGAGGGACCTGGAGGCGGGGCTGGGGGCTGGGGAGGGGCAGGGGGAGGCGGGGCTGGGGGCTGGGGAGGGGCAGGGGGAGGCGGGGTTGGGGGCTGGGGAGGGGCAGGGGGAGGCGGGGCTGGGGGGCTGGGGAGGGGCAGGGGGAGGTGGGGTTGGGGGCTGGGGAAGGGCCTGGAGGCGGGGCTGGGGGCTGGGGAGGGGCAGGGGGAGGTGGGGTTGGGGGCTGGGGAGGGGCCTGGAGGCGGGGCTGGGGGGGGCTGGGGAGGGGCAGGGGGAGGCGGGGCTGGGGGGCTGGGGAGGAGCCTGGAGGCGGGGCTGGGGGCTGGGGAGGGGCAGGGGGAGGTGGGGTTGGGGGCTGGGGAGGGGCAGGGGAGGCAGGGCTGGGGGCTGGGGAGGGGCAGGGGGAGGCGGGGCTGGGGGCTGGGGAGGGGCCTGGAGGCGGGGCTGGGGGCTGGGGAGGGGCCTGGAGGCGGGGCTGGGGGCTGGGGAGGGGCAGGGGAAGGCGGGGCTGGGGGACTGGGAAGAGTCAAGGGGAGGCGGGGCTGGGGGCTGGGGGCTGGGGAGGGGCAGGGGGAGGCGGGGCTGGGGGCTGGGGAGGGGCAGGGGGAGGCGGGGCTGGGGGCTGGGGAGGGGCAGGGGGAGGCGGGGCTGGGGGCTGGGGAGGGGCAGGGGGAGGCGGGGCTGGGGGGCTGGGGAGGGGCAGGGGGAGGCGGGGCTGGGGCCTGGGGAGGGAGGAGGAGGCAGTGTAGGGGAGAGGCAGGGCTGGATTGCTGGGAACAGGCAGGATTCGATGCTGGAGGAGGCAGTGTGGCTCGGGAAGAGTCCTGTGGACAGATGTTGTGACATCCACAGACGCTGTGAACACACTTATTGCCACTGGATTGCACAATTCAAGATGACTAGAGTGTTGAGTTTTGTGTCCAGAGAATTTTTTATCACAATTTTTAAAAGATGCTTAGGGCCAGGTGCCAGTGGCTCACACCTGTAATCCAAGCTACTCAGGAGCTTGAGATCTGAGGTTCACAGTTCAAAGCCAGCCCAAGCAGGAAAATGCGTGACACTCTTATCTCCAATTGACTACCCAAAATCTGGAAATGGTGCTGTGGCTCAAAGTGACAGAGCACTGGCCTTGAGCACAAAAGCCCAGGGACAGTACTCAGGCCCGGAGTTCAAGCCCCAGGACTGGCACACACACACATACACAAAACCCCAAAACCAAACCACTTGGGGCCCTGCAGAGGCCCCTCAAGGAGGGCGGCTGCAGGATGGGATGGTGTTCATCTTCTGAAGACAGCATGGACTCCCCTGGGGTAGGGACAGAGACAGCGCAGACCCAGCTCCACACCTCTGGTGCACACATGAGCTGGCAGCAGGGCAGCTGGGAGGGGACACAGAGCCAACCCCAGGCCAGTCCCTCCCCGATCTGGGGGTCTTGGCCGAAGCTTCTGAGTAATGAGAGGACCCTGGGGGCGGGGCAGAGCCTCTCCCACAGGGCTGCCACTCCCACAGGAGCCGGGAAGTCATGCGCTCACCAGGGGGCAGGGGCAGGCTTCCCGGTCGGGTCCAGGTCTCCTCATCTGGACCACAATGGCACCTCTGCTACAGTGCCACACAGCCACGTTCCCAGGACTCCTGGGCACAAGCAGCCCCAGAGATAACGTTGGACAGGGCAGCGTGTGCGGTAAGCCACAAGAGCCAGCCCACTCAGGAGGCGCACGCGCAGACCAGTGTCCTGGACCCAAAGGCACTGTGCCCGGCCTGCAGCGTGGCAGTGAGCATCCTGTGTGCTGCGGCCGGCTCAGCCCGCCGCCATAGGCACCGATGCGGTCCAGGGGGCAGTGGGTGGACGGCTTGTGTGGAAGGCAGAAGCGATGGCCGGATTCAGTTCTGTGGAGCTGGTGTAAAGGATAAGTGTACAGAAACATCAGAAAAGACGGGCCTCAGACACCAGCACCTCCCCTTCTGAGAAGAGGTACTCTGTGTGTGTGTGCCTATGAGTGCACGTGTGTGCGTGTGTGCGTGCGTCCGTGCATGCGTGTGTGTGTGTGCGTGCGTGTGTGAGAGTGTGTGTGTGTGTGTGTGTGTGTGTGTGTGTGTGAACCAATCCTGGGGCTTGAACTCAAGATCTGGATGCTGTCTTTGAGCTTTCTGGTGCAAAGTTGGCGCTCTACCACTTGAGCTATATCTCCTTTTCCAGCATTTTGCTGGTGAATTGGAGACACAAGTCACAGACTTCGCTATCCCGGCTGGCTTGGAACCACGATCCGCAGATCTCAGCCCCCTGGGTAGCTAGGATGACAGGCGTGAGCCACCGGTGCCCGGCCGTGCCTGTGGTTTAGGTTTTTCTTCTCTTGGTGCCATGACCACGAGGGGCTTTTCACGCAGAAATGCTCTGCAGCTCGGGGCCGTGGGGGTGGAGTGGGCGAGGGGATGCCCAGGCCCTGCCCCTGCTCTGCCAGCGGGGAGGGGAATGAGGACATTCCTAACCCAAGGGTCGCTGGTCCCCTCTGCTTGGGCCCCTGGTGTGGGGCTTGCAAAGGATGACAAGGGAGGAAGAAGAAAGGCCCTGCCGGCGGCCATGCGCTGGTCCTCTGCAACAAAAGTGACCCTGTGCTGCAGAGAGCAGAGGGTTATGGGAAGCGCCCCCCCCCCCGCCCCCCTCAGCAGCTTGCGTTTGGAGGGAGCGCGGGCCTTGCTGGGCGGGATAGTGAGGCCCGCACAAAGCCTCTTTGTCCCCCAGCCCGACGGCAGCACAGAGAGAAATTATCTTTTCAGCAGGAGATTAAGCGGGCATCCCAGCCCGGGCTGGCCAGGCTCCATGCAGCCATGGGGGACCCCTCTCAGGACACCCTAGTGTCCTTCCCCTGCCCCGGCTCCAGGAAGTGTGTCAGAGGCTGGGCAGCATGGCCGGGGAGCTGCAGTGCAGCGGGCCTCACCCGGGGACACCTCACAGCGCACGGGGGCCGCAGCCTGTGCCAGAGGAGGAGACCGAGGCAGGCCGGCCCTGCAGAGCTGCCTCTCTGGCACCCCTGGGAGGGGTGGCCCTCCCCGCCTTGAGCAAGGGTTGGTGTCAGAGGGTGGGGCTCAGGCATCCCTGGCACCTGTTAGCCTCAGGAGGGGGACCCCCGAGCCCTGCCCGGAGCGCCAGCCCTACCTGCGCTTCTAAGCTGGTGCAACCCCTGGGCTGGCGCAGAGAAGCTTCCAGCCCTCCGCCGTGGGGTGCCCCCCACCACACAGCAGGAGTTCAAAGGGGCCTAGGCCACCCTCCTCCCAAACCACTCCAGACTGTATCTGAGGGGCAGGGGCCACAGCCCTGTGGGAGAGCCAGGACGAGCGGGTGCGGGGCACTGTGCCCTGGCCTGCGGGACAGGGTGGGGAGGGGCTGGGCATGGCTCCCACCCTCTGGGTACAGCCAGGACCCTGGGGGGACGGGGCGGAGACTGCAGCCATCCGTGCCCCTGGCCGTGAGCTGGGGAAGGAGGGGGCAGGGCTGCCCAGGGGCCTTTCCAGCATCACCAGCCCCACCTCCCGGGCAGGAGACTTCCAAAGCAGAGCTCCATTGGCGCTTAGTCCAGCCAAGAATCCCCAGATGGGTGGGGAAACTGAGGCTGAGGGAGAGGCAGTCAGAGCGAAGGTCAGCTCCCACAGCAGGCCATGGTTGCGACCCATGTAGGCCGCCGTGTTGAGCTGTGCCTCCAGTCCTGGGGGCCAAGCCTGTCCCTGTGGCTGCCCACGGGGCTCAGGGCGCCCACCTGGCCCTCAGCCCACAGGCCAGAGGCCGCCTTCCTCCAGTTTCTGCGCATGCCTGGTGTGAAGCAGGCGTGAAGGCCGGTGGGCACAGGGTGGGCATGGGGGGCCCTCTGGCTGCGGGGGGCTCCGGAGCCTGGGGGTGAGGACCGAGACAACCCCGAGACCCCTGGGCCTGCACGGCGGCTGCGGCCTCGTGAGCAGACCTAAGGGGCAGGAATGCCGACATGGCCCAGGTCTCCCATCATCGGGCCAAGCCGCCCTGCACCAGCCCCCACCCACCCAGCCCCTACCCCACCCAGCCCCACCCCACCCCACCCAGCCCCACCCCACCCCACCCAGCCCCACCCAGCCCCCACCCCACCCCACCCAGCCCCCACCCACCCAGCCCCACCCCACCCAGCCCCCACCCCACCCAGCCCCACCCCACCCCACCCAGCCCCACCCCACCCCACCCAGCCCCACCCCACCCCACCCAGCCCCACCCAGCCCCCACCCCACCCAGCCCCCACCCCACCCCACCCAGCCCCCACCCACCCAGCCCCCACCCACCCAGCCCCACCCCACCCCACCCAGCCCCACCCCACCCCACCCAGCCCCACCCAGCCCCCACCCACCCAGCCCCACCCCACCCAGCCCCCACCCCACCCAGCCCCCACCCCACCCCACCCACCCAGCCCCACCCCACCCAGCCCCTACCCCACCCAGCCCTGCCCCACCCAGCCCCCACCCCACCCCACCCACCCAGCCCCACCCAGCCCCCACCCAGCCCCCACCCAGCCCCCACCCCACCCCACCCACCCAGCCCCCACCCCACCCAGCCCCACCCAGCCCCCACCCAGCCCCCACCCCAGCCCCCACCCCACCCAGCCCCACCCCACCCAGCCCCACCCAGCCCCCACCCAGCCCCCACCCAGCCCCCACCCCACCCCACCCACCCAGCCCCCACCCCACCCAGCCCCACCCAGCCCCCACCCAGCCCCCACCCCAGCCCCCACCCCACCCAGCCCCACCCCACCCAGCCCCTACCCCACCCAGCCCCCACCCCACCCACCCCACCCAGCCCCACCCCACCCAGCCCCACCCCACCCAGCCCCTACCCCACCCAGCCCCCACCCCACCCCACCCAGCCCCCACCCCACCCACCCCACCCAGCCCCACCCCACCCAGCCCCTGCCCCACCCAGCCCCACCCCACCCAGCCCCCACACCACCCAGCCCTCACCCCACCCAGCCCCACCCACCCACCCCCCACCCCACCCAGCCCCACCCACCCACCCCCCACCCCACCCAGCCCCCACCCCACCCAGCCCCCACCCCACCCAGCCCCCACCTACCCCACCCAGCCCCCACCCCACCCAGCCCCACCCCACCCAGCGGCATCAACCCACTCGTCCTTGCCTGAAGCCCCCAGACCTTCCTGAATCTGCAGGACTTGTGTCCCCTGTGGTCTACAAGAGGACTCCTGGCCCCCACAGGACTCTGGCTTTGCCAGTCTCTGGTTCTGCCAGGACCCCAGCGCCCCCCACCTCCGCCCTGCGGTCTGGGGCGCAGGATCCGAATCTGACACGGGGTGGTCTGGCTCCCAGCGCCGTCCTCAATGCTGGGGAGTGGGTTGCGTCTGAGGGAGCCCCTCCCTGACTCGGCCTCCTGGCAGAGGGGCCCTGGGGGAGGAGCAGCCGGTCTGGAGGCCAAAGACTTCAAACCTGTCCTTGCACTTGACCTCTTGGGACCCCCCCCCCCTCACCCCCGGCTGGGGCTGAGAGCCAGCTGACAGTGAGGCTGGGAGCCTGGTGGGGCTGGGAGCAGCTGGAGGGCCGCAGGAGTGGGCTCAGGCATGACACGGGGAGGGCCTGGCCCGGGGTGGGCAACGGTCCCTCATTCTGGTCTTGGCTCTGGGAGAAGCCCTTCACTGACAGCCGCCCCCGCCCGCTCCCCCTGCGCTGACATTCAGGCGTGGGGAGGGAGGGGCTGCCCCGGCTCATTCAGCCGCCCTGACCCGAATGCTGGGCTGGCAGAGGTAGCACAAAGGGCCCTTTGTCCCCAGCTTCAGGGCCCTGAGGCCTTGCCATCGGTGTCTGGAGCCATCTTTCGGGACCAGTGACACGGGGGGAGCCTCAAACCCCCCGTCAGCCTCCCCAGTGCAGGCGCGGGTGGGGCAGGCACCCTTCCTGCCGGCTCTCAGGGCTTGGACGTCCAGCTCTGCGGCCCAGGAGCCGCCGGGGAGCAGGGGATTGGGCAGCGGGCAGAGGTCTGGCTCTGCCCGGACTCAGGACTCACTACCTGCTGAGAGCATCAGGGTGCCCCACCCACCCCAGCCAACTCTGGGGGTCTCACGGGGTGCCTCTGGACAGAGCTGCCGCCCACCCCAGGCTGGCAGGCTGGTATGGGGCACGGAGGCCAAGGCTGGAGGGACTGTGCTCTGGGGTGCTGGTGAGGAGGGAGGCGTGGAGGACTGTGCTCTGGGGTGCTGGTGAGGAGGGAGGCGTGGAGGGACTGTGCTCTGGGGTGCTGGTGAGGAGGGAGGCGTGGAGGACTGTGCTCTGGGGTGCTGGTGAGGAGGGAGGCGTGGAGGACTGTGCTCTGGGGTGCTGGTGAGGAAGGAGGTGTGGAGGACTGTGCTCTGGGGTGCTGGTGAGGAAGGAGGTGTGGAGGACTGTGCTCTGGGGTGCTGGTGAGGAGGGAGGCGTGGAGGACTGTGCTCTGGGGTGCTGGTGAGGAGGGAGGCGTGGAGGACTGTGCTCTGGGGTGCTGGTGAGGAGGGAGGCGTGGAGGACTGTGCTCTGGGGTGCTGGTGAGGAGGGAGGCGTGGAGGACTGTGCTCTGGGGTGCTGGTGAGGAAGGAGGTGTGGAGGACTGTGCTCTGGGGTGCTGGTGAGGAAGGAGGTGTGGAGGACTGTGCTCTGGGGTGCTGGTGAGGAGGGAGGCGTGGAGGACTGTGCTCTGGGGTGCTGGTGAGGAGGGAGGCGTGGAGGACTGTGCTCTGGGGTGCTGGTGAGGAGGGAGGCATGGAGGACTGTGCTCTGGGGTGCTGGTGAGGAGGGAGGTGTAGGGACTGTGCTCTGGGGTGCTGGTGAGGAGGGAGGCGTGGAGGACTGTGCTCTGGGGTGCTGGTGAGGAAGGAGGTGTGGAGGACTGTGCTCTGGGGTGCTGGTGAGGAGGGAGGTGTGGAGGACTGTGCTCTGGGGTGCTGGTGAGGAGGGAGGTGTAGGGACTGTGCTCTGGGGTGCTGGTGAGGAGGGAGGCGTGGAGGACTGTGCTCTGGGGTGCTGGTGAGGAGGGAGGCATGGAGGACTGTGCTCTGGGGTGCTGGTGAGGAGGGAGGCGTGGAGGACTGTGCTCTGGGGTGCTGGTGAGGAGGGAGGCGTGGAGGACTGTGCTCTGGGGTGCTGGTGAGGAGGGAGGCATGGAGGACTGTGCTCTGGGGTGCTGGTGCTGGCTGTGGCATCTGTGTCTCAGGGCAGTGATTTGGGGGTCGGGGCGGGGTAGGGGGGGTTGGGTAGACAGGAACACCAGGTGTGAGCCAGCGGGTATGGGGGGTGTGGGGGGTGTGGGAGCAGTGCCTGCCCCCTCCCAGGGCTTGCAGGCAGGGGCGGGAGAGCTGGAGCCGTGGGGGAGGGGACCCCTCGTCCTGGGGGGTGGGGGCTTCTCAAAACTCTCCTCCAGAGCCCCTGCTACCTCAGAGCGACGGGACTGGAGTCAGAGCTGGCCTCTGGGGAGTCCATGCGGGCTGGGGTGGGGGAGCCTCATGGAGACCCTTCCCCAGGCTCACCAAGGCTGGTGCAGGTTGTCGGTGACCTGCCAGGCTCCTAAGCATGGTTAGCTTTCCGTGTTCTCTCCTGCCCTTCTGAGACTCAGCCTCCAGATGGGATGCTCCCCTAGCCTCAGCCTCCTCTCAACCCTACCCAGGGGCTCGGGGTCCCTGGGCTGTACCCCACTGAACCTTTGATTCACATATGAGAGCTACCCCCCCCACACACACATACACAATTAACCCCAGCCTCCAGGGACCAGAAAAGCCTCCTCCCCCAGGAAGCCCACCTTGATTGCTTTCCATTGCTGCACTGGCTTCTCTGAGTATGAGCGGGCAGGAGAGGGTTTTCTGAGGTATCTCTCAGGCAGCCATCAGCTGACCCCAGGCTGAGCCCTGACTATCCAGATAGGCTCAGAATAGAACCCAGAGCTGGAGGGATCTGGATGCCCAGCCCTGTCCCCCCTCCCCGGCACTCTTGTCCAGTCTCTTGCCTTCTGCCAGTACCTGACACTGACTGTTTCTGTTGGGGCCACCCCTGCTGGTCTACCTGGGGCCTGGACAGACCAGAGGCTTGCCTCTTCAGGCCTACCCACCCCCCAGAGGGTTGAGAAACTGGGGGTGAGGGGGCGGGTGGCTAGCAGGCTGGCAGAGCCGGGCCGGGCGGGCACAAGGCCAAGGGACGCCCATTGTACTAGTGCTGCCAGCCAGGTGTGCACAGGGTGCCCCTGGGCTGCGCTCTGGTCTGGGCTGCGTGTGAGCGCCCTGTCCTCCCGGCTGGCCCCGGAGCCAGAGCCCTACTGGAGTTCACTGAGAAGGGGCTGGCCTCCGGCTCTTGGGGATCCCTCGGCAGGAGGGGCCGCTGGGAGCTTGAGCCAAGGGCCTGGGGTTGGGCTGCCGCTTCCTAAGGGCTCCAGGTGCCCGGCGGAGCTGAGGACCGTGCCAGCGGCTCCAGGCAGTCACAAGACTTGTCCGGTCACCTGCGGGGCGGGGACGGATGGAGTGCCCGTCCTGCCTGCCTGGAGGTTTGAGTTCTAGCGAGCTTGATCAGTATCCAGTATAGACGACCAAGCCCCCACCAAGGGGCACAGGCTCTCATCTGTGTTTGTTTGTTTTCGTCTGAGACTGGGACTTGAACTCCACAGCTGAGGCTTTTTGCTCATTGGTTAGGGCTCTACCACAAGCCACGCCTCCAATCCCTCTGGTCTTCTATTGGACCCTTCAGGTACCCAGGCTGACGGGAAGCTACAAGGCTGTGGCCATGGTGGGAGGAGGGCTGGGCGCAGGCTTGGTGGGCGTCTCTCTGCTGACCTCTCCCTGCTGGGTCTATGTGAGGCCAGCAGGTGGGGAGAAGCCAGCCAGGCTCTCAGTGGGCAGGGACCCAGGCAGAGAAAGCCTGCGCATGTTTCTGGGGCTTCAGAGGTTGCACAAAGATGCCCATGACTGGCCGGTTGGCGGTGCACGTGGCTGTGGCTGGTGCCGTGGTCCTGGGCACACGGTGGCTGTTGGAGCCATCGGGGGACTGGCAGGGGTCCCAACCAGGTCACCAGCTGCGCACATGCTCCCAAGGAGCCCGGGCTGGAGCCATGGCTGTTCACCCCTTTGCACCTGGGCGGTGGCAGCGCTGGTCAGCTGGTAAGGAAGGAGGGGCGTGGAGATGTGGACCCGGGCACCGCACCCGGCTCCAGCCTTGGACACAGCTGGCACTCCGCTGGGAGAAGACGAGACCCCTTTCCGTGCTGGCGGAGCTCAGGCCTGCCAGGGAGCAGCCCACGGTGCAGGGCAGACAGCCGCCCCAACTACACAGAACGACTGGGCCCCTGGGTCTTTGGTCGCTGTCCCTTCTCCTGATGAGCCTCTCGCTACCTCTGAGCCACAGCTGAGAGGTGGCATGCGCACGGCCCCTCCTCCAGGCTCTGCGGCTTCTCTTCCTGGCCTCCTCTGGCCACCGAGCCTGGCAGTTGTGCTGTTGTCCCTCCACCCAGTGAGAATGAGCAGATCCTGGGTGAGCACCTGGCAGCGAGGAGGTCAGGATGCAGACACTGACCACGGCCTCAGGCTGGCTCCTCTCCAGGCCCTCCTCTGGTGCCTGCTGGCTGTGGCTGGCGAGGGGCTTGCGGCATAGCCACCCCGAGCTCTGACCCTGCCCGCCTTGCTCTGGCCGAGGGTCCTGGCAATGTCTCTAGGAAGCTGGAAGGGACGGCAGGGAGGAGCTGTCAGGGGCAAGGCTCACCCACTGGCCAGGCCTCTGCGGAGGGCCAGCTGCAGGGCGAGTCCTGGCCCCGACCCTCGCCCTCTCACCCCACTGCACGCAGGGCCCTGTCACCAAGAGCTCTGGCCTCCAGTGCTCACGCTGGGCTTGGCATGGTGGGGGATCTGTCAGAAATAGGGATGGGGAGGAGATGGGTGTGGAGCTACTCAGGAGGCTGAGATCTGAGGATCAGGGCTCAAAGCAGGAAAGCCCCGGAGAATCTTGTCTCTAGTTAACTATCAAAGCTGGAAGTGGAGCAGTGGCTCAAGTGGTACAGCACCAGCCTTGAACAAAAACAAAACTCAGGAACAGTGCCCAGGCTCTGAGTCCAAGCCCTAGGACTGGCAACTGGGTCGTCCTTGACCAGCTGGCCTCATTCCCTGTGGTGTCATTGGACCTGTGATGTCATCGATTGACCTTGTTCACTCCCTGTGATCTCACCCATCCTGGGACAAGGGTCTCAACGGTGGCTGGGACGGTGCGGCCCTCACTAGCCCTTTCTGGGATCACGTGAACTTCGGAGATGACTGTTATAGGTACCTCTGGGAGCACCCAGCATGCTGGCCAGTCCCTCCCACTGTCCTTGGCATCTGCTCACCTAGCGCGGGCCTGCCCGAGAGCAGGCGGCTGGAGGGAGGGCTGGTGGAAGGAGCGATGGGTACCGTGATGGATGGAGGGACGGAGAAGGACAGAGGTGTAGTAGGACGTGGGGTGGGGGCGGTGAAGACATGCCAGGCCCCTGGGGCACTGTCCCCGATGTGGACGTGGCCTCCGGAGCAGCTGCTCTCTGGCTGGGACAGAGGGCACCCTGGCCCAGCCCAGTGGACAGGCCAGGAGCCCTCCTTCTGGCCTCCCCCGTACAGGTTTCAACTTGGGGGCGGGGGGACACCGTAGCCAGCACCTGTAGCCAGCGCAGGTCCTTGGTAGCTTGGCTGGCTCAGAGCTGGAGGTGAGCGGCTGGTTTCACTCTGCTCAGGGGTGAGACAGTGAAACCTGTCTAATTACACCCCGGACTTTCTCACCACCCCCAAGCGCTCCCACTTCAAAGGTGCTGCCCCGGGCAGGCCAGGGCAGGGCGGCCGGGGAAAGTTTCTCCTGCCACCCCCTGCCCCCCCACCCCCCTCTCTGGGAGAACAGCTGGGGGCGGAGGGAGGCCGAGCCTAGGGACTGGGAGTATGGACCCCACTTCTGGGTGGAAACCGAGGCCTGGGCTCTGCTCTGAACCGGTGCCCGGCCAGACACACGGGGCCGACGTGGGCAACCCAGAGCAGGTGGATTGGAGCTGCGTGGCCATAGGAGCCAGGGAGAGTAACCGCAGGTGCCCAGGTGGGCACTGCTCCGGACAGGTGTGCAAGACAGTGCCAGTTCCCAGGCCCAGCACCCAGAGGCGGGATGGGGTAATGAGAGAGGGAGGCTCCGGGGGGCGGGCTGGAGCCACCCGCCTCCTCCCCGGGGCAGCCGCACAGGTCCCCACACATCCTGGGTCACCGGGCTATTCCCACGGGACACAGGAACCCGGGTAGAGGCCCCAGGACTGAGTGTCCGAGAGCCTGGCTGGGGAGAGGGGACCCCCAGGCCTGACAGCCTGGCCAGGACACATGAAGGGAGGTCCAGTGTGCACAAAGAGGGAGGGGTGCTTCTGTCCGCACTGAGCCCCAGGCCGGGCCAGACCCTGTTGGTCCGAGGCCTCCCTGGCCAGTGGTCACCGCTCGGCCTCCAGCCTCAGCTCCTGACCCCTCCCTCCCTACCCCACCCTTCCGAGGGTGGTGGTTGTATTCTGGTCCTGGGACTAGAACTCAGGGCCTAGCTGCTGAGCTTTTTTGCTCAAGGCTAATGCTGTACCACTTGAGCCACAACTCCACTTCTGGCTTTTTGTTGTATGTTAAGTGGAGATAAGAGTCTCATGGACTTTCCTGCTCGGGCTGGCTTTGAACTTCAATCCTCAGATCTCAGCCTCCTGAGGAGCTGGGATTACAGGCCTGAGACATAGTGCTCAGCTTTCCCTGACCTTTGAAGATGCTCCCAGGGCAGCTCTGCTCAGCTGCCCTCAAACAGCAGTGCTCAAATAAAACCAAGCATTTGATCCTGATTTCAAAGGGGTCTTTGTCCCAGCCCGTGGCTGGCTATGCGTGGGCCGGCTCTGGCTCCTGATTCACCTGTTCCTCCGCCGGGCTGGCGCGGCCGGGCTGGCGCGGCCGGCAGCAGGTGGGGCTGGCAGCAGGTGGGGCCTGGCCACGCCTCTCCCCGGCTCACTCAGAGCTTCGGGTTCACTTTCCAATCTCAGGCATTCCCCGGACTCTTGCGTCCCTGGGGCCCGGCCACCCCTTTCCAGCCTGGCACGTTGTCCTCCCTCCCAGTCTGTGGATGCCCCTGCCAGGCTTTCCTCAGCTCTTTGCTGCCTCTTCCCCTTGCTGGTGGCCTCTACCTCCTGCCACAGGCCGGCGTCCTAGGAAAGCAGGCACCCTGGGTCTCTTCAGATGGCGGACAGATGCCAAATGGGCCGAGGCTGTTTTCTCGGGGGTGGGGTGGGACAGCTGGCCCACAGCTTTGGCAAATGGTGCATGTGGTGGGGCCTGCAGGCCCTGGCCCCCGTGGGGTCCTGCTGGAGGGGCGTGAAACTTGACTGACCTGGCTGGCAAGGTGGCTCAGTGGTAGAGCGCTTGCTTCACATGCCTGAGGCCCTGAGTTCCATTCCTCAGCACCACCTAAGCAGAAAAAGCCAGAAGTAGCACTGTGGCTCAAGGGGTAGAGCGCTATCCTTGAGCTGAAGAGCTGAGGGACGGCGTCCAGGTCCAGAGTTCAGGCCCCATGACCAACCAAAAGAGAAAGAAAGAAAAGATTTACTGACCACTCCCGCACCCCTGGGGCAGGGGCAGGCTGGAGGGCAGCACGGGCTCTCCCCAGGGGCCGCTTTGCCCCGTCCCACCCCTCCCTGCAGCAGCCGCCGGAGGGTGGGCTTGAGAAACGGCTCCCAGATAGCTGCTCCTGCTGCACATCGCTCTGCGGGCAGCGGCCAAACACCCACCGCGCAGGCGCAGGATAGTGTCCGCCACCTCGTTCCTTCCTTGGCCTTCCCAGCTAGCCACTGGTCCAGGACTCGGTCCTGAGCCTGGGGAGGGGACGGTGTGGGGCTCAGCTGGGCTTGGAGGCTGGGCAGCCTGCTCAGGGGCCATCTCTGAGTTGGACACTGCCTTCCCAGCGGGCTGGGGCAGCTCCACCCTTCCTTCCTCCAATCTCTTCTGAGCTTCTGGGCAGACTTTTTTTTTTTAGGGGGTAGGGGTTGGCCACTAGGCAGCCACACCTCCCGCCGCACACCTCCAGCCTTCATCTCCAAGGTTCTGTTTTGCAAAGGATCTTGAGTGCTCTGTCCCCACAGAGCCCAGTCTGCGCACTGGCCACAGGGGCAGACCTGCAGGGTGGGGGAGGGCAGACCTGCAGGGTGGGGGAGGGCAGACCTGCAGGGAGGGGGAGGGCAGACCTGCAGGGTGGGGGAGGGCAGACCTGCAGGGTGGGGGAGGGCAGACCTGCAGGGAGGGGGAGGGCAGACCTGCAGGGAGGGGGAGGGCAGACCTGCAGGGTGGGGGAGGGCAGACCTGCAGGGTGGGGGAGGGCAGACCTGCAGGGTGGGGGAGGGCAGACCTGCAGGGTGGGGGAGGGCATAGTGACCGAATCGGCCAGGAGCTTTGCAGCCCCTGCACTTGGGGTCCCAGGCAGGCCTGAGTAGAGGTGGATGGCCCAGGATTTTCTCTCCCACCCCTCTCTGAGCTCTCACCCGGCCCAGCCCTCAGCGCCACACACCTCCTCCAGAGACCCCAGCGGTGTGGCAGGGACAGGCAGAGCACCACCATGGTCCAGAGGAGCGGCTCTGCCACCCTCGGCCTCTGGGGGTCAAGAAAGCCCGGCAGGGCAGGGCAGGGCAGGGCAGCACCTTGGGACTCGAGAGCTCTGGACTCGGCACCTGTCCCTCCTCAGTAACTGTCCAATTCCACTCTTGGGGGACCCAGCAGGCCAAGCTCCAGTTTACCTCCACGAGTGGAAACAGCAGGCTCTTCTCCTGGGCGGCTGGAGGAGAGGCCAGAGGCGGCGGCAGTGGCAGTGTTTTGTGGTGCATACTGCTGGCCACTGCAGCGGAACAGGGCTGGCCAGGGATCTTTTTCTTTCCCCAGTACTGGAGCTTGAACTCAGGGCCTTGGCGCTGTCCCTGAGCTTCTTTTGCTCAAGGCTAGTGCTCTACCACTTGAGCCAGGTGCTACTTCTGACTTTTTCTATGTAGTTTCTTGGAGGTGAGAGTCTCATGGACTTTCCTGCTTGGGCTGTTTTGAACGGTGATTCTCAGATCTCAGCCTCTTGAGCAGCAAGGATTCCAGGTGTGAGCCATGGGCACCCGGCCCGAGGTCTTTTTGATGGGACGCTCTCATGTCTGTCTGCCCTTTGGGTTGGGCTCCTTGAGGCCCCATGCCCACTCCACTGGCTACAGTCCCCAGTGCTGGGTGAGCTGGGTCACAGGAAGCTTCTGGTAGAACTGGGCTGCTCTGGGGGCAGTAGCACAGTGTTAACAACCAGGCCAGGAGGATAAGGAGCTGGCCAGCAGGGCACTGTGCATTTGACCCCTGTCCCATGGCCAGGAGTTTAGAAATGAAAGCACAGCCCTGTGCCTGGGGCTATACCTGTCATCCTAGCTACTCAGGAGGCTGAGATCTGAGGATTGAAGTTCAAGGCAGGAAAGTCTTTGAGACTCTTATCGCCAATTAACTACCAGAAAACCAGCAGTGGAGGTGTGGCTCAAGTGGCAGAGTGCCAGCCTTGAGCAAAAAAGCTAAGGGACAGTGCCCAGGCCCTGAGTTCAAGTCCCAGTACTGGCACACATCGATATAGACACACACACACACACACACACACACACACACACACACACACACGATGTAATGAATAAATGGACACATCAAAATGAAATCTCTTTGTACAATTAGTTCATGTTCATGAAAAGCATAAAGAAAAGTTGGGTGCTGGTGGCTCACACCTATCATCCTCGTTACTCAGGAGGCTGAGCTCTGAGGATGGCAGTTCAAAGCCAACCCAGGCAGGAAAGTCCCAGTGAGACTCTTATCTCCAATGAACCACTCAAAAACCAGAAATGGAACTGTGGTTCAAAGTGGTAGAACACTCGCCTTGACCAAAAAGCGGAAAGAGAGAAGAAAGAAAAAGAGAGAATTGGGGGGTATGAGGAAGACTGGGGGGCGGGGGAGGTTGGGGATGTGCAGGGCCGGCCCATGCTGATCGCAAGGGACCTGGGCCGCAGGGCCTTCTCTGTGGCCGGCATTCGAGCCCCTCACCTCAGCTTGGAAAGGGAGGGCTGGGCCGAGGAGCTACAGGGCCGCTTGGCCTGTTTGGCCATGCAGGGAGCGCAGCCCAAGAACTGGGAAATGTTCTGGTCAAAACCTCATCCCTTCCCTGAGTTCACGCCCTTCCCCAGCCCAGTGCTACCCTGGTCACAGCCACACTTGCCCACACTTCCTGAAGCTGGTCCTTCACACCAAACCCTTGGCCATGGGGTCTGGGGAGGGAGGGGGAGTTTTCCCAGAAGAAGGCCTCTGAGTCACCAGCAGCCAAGGAAGTGGCTGCCTCCTGTCCAGCCTGCCAGCTGACCGCTGGACCCTGTGATCACCGAGCAGGAAGCTGTCGGCATGGGACTCCGCCCACCCCGCAGCCCCGGCCAGCCACCCGACCCGCGGCACTCCATCTTCGTTCTTGAGGCCCCCTCAGGCCAGGTGCTCTGGGGAGAACTTGGGATGGCTGAGGAAGACCCTGGAGGCTGACCCCAGTCACGAAGCTCACGGTGAATACAGATGTGAAAATGGAACCGGTAGCTTGAGGCCGTGGGTGGGGAGGGGGTGCGTTGGACTCACCACCTGGCTTGTTGAATGGAAGCTCCTTTGTACTTACACTCAGGGCCTGGGCACTGTCTCTGAGCCTCGCTGTGCTCAAGGCTGGTGTTCTACCATTTGAGCCACAGCTCCACCCCTGGCGTTTTTGCTGATTAAGTGGATCTATGCATCTCAAGGGCTTTCCTGTCTGAGCCGTCTTTAAACAGATCCTCAGACCTCAGCCTCCTGAGTAGCTGAGAGGCCAGGCGTGAGCCACAGCGCCCAGCCAACAACAAGTATTCGACATGGCCCGAAGTCCGAGGTCAAAGGCCACGTGATGTAGCCTGGTGGTAAAGTGCTGCGCTGGCATGCAGCAGGCTGGGTTCTATCCCCACCACTGGCATGGGGGGCCCATGCCTAATCCCAGCTACTCTGGAGGCAGAGATCAGGAGGACTGAGGTTGGAGGCCATCCTGGGCAAAGTTAATGAAACTTTTTTCAAGCAAAATTAGGAGCTTCATAGGAGGCATAGGTGGGAAGGTTGTGGTTCAAGGTTAGCCCTGAGCAGATGTCCTAGACCCTGCCTGAATAACTAAAAGCAGAGAAGGCCCAGAGGTCTGACTCAAGTGGTAGAGCACCTGCTCTATGGGTCACACTGATTAGCGTCTTCCCTCCTGATCCTATCTTCTCCTGGGCTCCCAGAGCCCTCCCCACCCCCCACCCCTGCTCCTGGCAGCTGCAGACTGAAGTCATGCAGACTGAAGGGTTTTGACATGAGGATTTTAGGGCACACACGGGAGCGCGGGGGAGAGGCCGTCAGGATGAGCAGGGCTCAGCCAGAGTCCCGCTGGGGAGGGGCCAGCTAAGCCAGCACCCTAGCACAGAGCAGATTCCAAGGAAGTTGCCCCCAGCCTGGACAGCGCTCTCTGGCTGAGACCCCTCTGCCTCATCTCCAGCATCCCAGGCTCCCAGGCTCCCTCCCAGGACTGGGTCTTCCAGGCCGGACCTGGAGGCTGGGGCTGCCCCTGGAGCCCCTCTGGCCGCATCTGCCTGCTCAGATCTGCCGAACCTCCAAGTCCTATCCACCATGATAGGCCCGCGCTCTCTCAGGAAGGGCAGCTCCAACCAGGAGAGGACTCGGGACGGCCTCAGCCTTGGAGGTCAGTGGTATCTCAGGGACCGGCCCATGCTTGAGCAGACAGACGGCTTCAAGAACATGGCCCGGGCAAGACGCGTCCAGGGCCACCCACGTGGTCTGCACCACTGCCCAGCCCCCCCACCCCAGCTGGACCCCTGTGGCCTGGTCCCCTGAAAAGCGGGGGGAGAGGGGGAGCCGCAGCTGCTGTGCAAAGTCCCATTGGGGTGGGAGAGGTGTGAACCACACATGCACACACATTCACACATACATACACTAACACACTCTCACACACAATACTCATACTCGCACACTAATGCACAGGTGTGCACACATCATACACTTGCACATGAACACTCACGTGCACAATACACACTAATGTACATGTGCTCTCACACGCCAGTACACACTAGCACATGCACACACTTAAGCACTCACACGCTCACACACACATCTGTTCCCAGCGAGGGTGCTGGGGGCTTTGCTGTCACTGAAGCAAACCTCTGCAATCTCCCCCAAAGGCTGGGGGGGGGGGCAGCACACTCCAGAACCTTCTCCGAGAGTGCCTCGGCCTCCCTGACCACACCCTGCACCGTAGAGCGCCCTCCACACGGAGGTGACTTCCTCTGCCAGCTTCCTCCACGTCCCTGAAGCAAGGCCATTAGGATCAATGGAGCAGGGAGGGCCAGACCAGCGGTCCACACGCAGGGCCTCGGGAGTCGGGGGGCTGCGTTGAACTCACCACACCTCCCAGCCTTCCCAGGGCTTAGGCAGCGGCCATCTGCTGTGTATAGAGTTTGTCGAGTCTTTGGCCATCAGGAGGGGAACAGAGAGGGGGCCGTGAGGAACCCCTCAGATCTGCTAGGGAGTGGGGCAGCGTCAGGGAAGGACCTCAGGGCTGAGGGTCCCCTAGGCAAGGGGTGTGGGGTCCTGGCGTGTGGAGGGGCGTCTGGGGTGGCACTCCTCTCAAGGGCAGGCCAGTCCTGTGAGGAGTGGGCTCCAGTCACGGGCGGCCACGCAGCTGTGCCCCGTCCCTGCAGTGTCGGCCGGGCCTGGGCAGGGCTGGCTGGGCTGTGGGCAGCTGAGTCTCAGTGCACTGAGTCAGCCTCCGGCTCTCCTGGGGTCTGGGACAGCGACGGAAATCTGGCTGCCTCCGAGCTTGGGAGAGTTGGTGGGAAGGCCCCTTGGGAAGCTGCTATGGCTCCTGTGGGGACCGGAGATGCTGTTCCACCTGGGAAGGTGAAGCCTCCCGCCCAGAGCCTCTGACCGGTGCAGACAGCCAGAGCCAGGATAGAATCTGTGTTTCAGGGTAATAAACCCCGCTCTGCCCCCCACCCCAGCCGAAACCCGAGGAAGGAGGCGAGTCTGCGGCTGCCCGGGCCTGCTCAGGCCCCGCCAGCCCCCTCCCGGGCAGCCTCGCCCACTGGCAGGGAGCCTACAGATGGCTGGGAAGAAGAGGGGAGTCACCAGGTCCAGGAGGGGCAGGTGGGGGGGGGGCTGGGTAGACCAGGGATTGAGCTGAATTGGGGGTTTGTCCTCTTAAAAGAAAAGATGATGTCAGCTCAGATCTTCAGGCAAGAAGTGGGGGCTTGGTGTAAAAGGGAGAAAGCTCTGTGCTCTGAGCGCAGCTGGGGGCTGCTCAGGGCACCCCGCGAGGCGGCCAGCCCCCGGGGGGAGGGGGAGGGTCTCCATTTGCAGCCCCTGCATCTTCCTCTCTTCCCTCCACACCGCCAGACTTTGAGCCACCCACAACCCCGCTGCACCGGCCGCTGCAGGAGTTGCCAACTGGACCCATGGGCTGGACACAGGACTCCCAGGCTGGGGGCCAGAGGGAGAGTAAAGTACCCAGAGGGTGGACAGATGCGGCCCGGGGGTCCCTGGTGTCTGCCGGCCTGCCCACCCCCCTCTGGACAGATGCGGCCCGGGGTCCCTGGTGTCTGCCGGCCTGCCCACCCCCCTCTGGACAGATGCGGCCCGGGGTCCCTGGTGTCTGCCGGCCTGCCCACCCCCCTCTGGACAGATGCGGCCCGGGGTCCCTGGTGTCTGCCGGCCTGCCCACCCCCCTCTGGACAGATGCGGCCCGGGGTCCCTGGTGTCTGCCAGCCTGCCCACCCCCCTCCAGCGCCCAGTTTCTCATAGTGTGCAGCTCTGACAGCGACGGAGGGAAGGGAGGGAGGTCAGAAGGCAGGAGGCCAGGACAGACACAGCGAGCCACAGACCCCTCCCGGAAGGGCCTGTCTATGTGCGGAGGAAGTCAGGGGGAGCGGAGGGCCTCCATCACCTAGCCCCCACAGCCAGACGTGGGTCACCTGGGGGGGGCCAGGCCAAGAGGGCTTCCTGGGTATCTGTGGAGGCTCAGCACCGCCTCTGGTCCCGGCCTGGGCGCCGCGCCCCCTCCCCTCCCCTCTGTGAGCCTCTGCTTCTGCTTTGGGGTCCGTGTTCTCCGCGAGCGGGGCCGGAGGCGCAGCGCAGGATTTCTAGGATTTCTGGGCAGGCGGGAGGCTGCTCTCAGGCACCGCAGTTTGATGACTTGCCGAGCGACCTGGTGTCCTGTGGGCTCCGGCCTCCGCCAGGCCTCGGCAGCTGCCAGGCCCCGTTTGTCTTAGTGGAGCAAAGAGGAAGTCGGGCTGGGAACTCTGGTGGAGCTCGGCTGTTTTGTGTGGACAACTCGTGAGCTTGTGCAATTACTGTGGGCCCGGAAAGCTGGCCCCCGTGGCCGCACGCGAGGGGCAGACAGGGGTCATCAGGAGGCAGCCATGGCCTGGGGCCTACCCCTCTCCCCCACCCCCGCTGGGCCTGAGCTGGTCAGGGGTCCCAGCCAGCCCATCCCGGGTGCCTGTGGTCAAGGCCACCCACCCATCACATCTGCTACTGTCCTGGCGTATGAGGGACCGCCAGGCCTGGCACCTGCCTCCAGCTTTACTCTCTTCTCTTCCTTTCTTCAGCAGTCCTGGGAACTGAACCCTGGACCTTACTCAGGCAAGGAATGAATTATAAGCCTAGACCTTTCGTATAGGATTTCACCAATGTTGCCTACATTGGCCTTGAACTTGAGATTCTCCTGCCTCTGCCTCCCAAGCAGCAGCTACTACAAACATGTGCTGCCATCTCTGGCTTAGCTAGTTGCTTCTTGGGCCACTCAAGCACAGAGCTAGTAACCTGGCCCTCAGCCCAGAGTGGGACTCTGGTCTTTGAGCTGCCTGAGCCCCGCCCTGGACCCTGGGTGGGCTGGGGAAGGCCTTTCCTTCCTCCTCCAGCCAGGGACAGCAGAGGACTGACCTGTGGGTGCTGCGGTGCCCAGGCCCAGGGCTCTGCATCGTGTAGACAGGGAGAGAGGCCAGGCAAGGCCTTGAGCTGGGCTGTCTAAAAGAGGAGCCAGAGGAGCCAGTGCAGCCCAGGCCCAGTGCTGGGGCAGACGAATACCGCTGCCCAGCGGCGTGGACTGGGTGAGGACTCGGCCCTGTGCTGCCCAGGACATGGGGGGCGGGGGCGGGGACTGCACAGGCATGGGAGAGGACCCACAGCCCCTGGGGGCTGTGACCGAGGGTCCTGGCAGGACCCTCCCTAATGGGGGAGGCAGGGGCCAGGACTCCTGAGGAGGCGGGGGGGGGGGGGGATAGTGGTTATCAGGGCCCAGTGCGCATGACCTCATCAAGCCAGGCTGGCTCAGGGAGAGGCGCCCAGGCCCCCTATCTGGGGCTGCCTCACCCGCCCGAGATAATTACCCGCAGCTGAGACGGCTAGATGGCGTGGTCTGCAGTGGGGGGAAAGCCCATCGGGCCCAGCGTGCTGAGGGGCAAAGAGGCAGCACAGCCAAGGGAGTGCCTGGCGCACGGGTGGCTGTTTCCGTTTCGTTGTTAATATAAAGTGTTATCATTAAGGTGCTGTACAGAAAGGCCACCATTTAATGCCAGATAATAAGTACATTTCTTTCTCTTTTTTCTTCTTTTTTCTTCCTTCCTTCCTTCTCTCTCTCTCTCTCTCTCTCTCTCTCTCTGCCAGTTCCGGGACTTGAACTCAGGTCCTAGGCACTGTCCCTGAGGTTTTTGTTCAAGCCTAGCATTGTACTGCTTGAGCTACAGCTTTACCTCTGGCTTCTTTGGTTGTTTAGTGGGGATAAGAGTCTCCCAAACTTTCCTGCCCAGGCTGGCTTTGAACTGCAATCCTCAGATCTCAGCCTCCCGAGTAGCGGGGATTACTGGCGTGGCCGCTGGCGCCCGGCATGCGTGCATCCACTTCCTTTGCTTTCCCTGTTCCCCCTTCCGTTCCTGCCCACAAGTCGCACAGTTCATTTCCCACTAGTGTCTCCTGGGTACCACGCCTGCATTTCGGGGCGTAGCTCAAGCATGGGACTGGGGAGGGGGTGAAATGGACCGAGAGGGGACAGGCCACCTGTCCAGGGTTGCAGGTGTATTGGGCAGATGACTTGTGGCTTTGGGCTTCCAGAAGGCTCCTCCTCCTCCTCCTGGGCCTCACGCAGCCTTGGCTCCCCTGGCTATGTTTCTGCCAGCCTGCTCGGAGCTGTGTGGGAAGGGGAGCAGGTGGAGGACCCTGCTGCCCTGCAGGAGCCCTGCCTTGGGCGGCAGTGTGGGTTCCTGGCTCCACCCCCACCTGAGCCAGGGCCCACTCCGGCTTCCTGAGAGCAGAGGGGGGGCCCCGTGGGGGGTCCTGGGAACACGGAGGCTCTGTGGGATCGCAGGAGGCCCCTATTCCCACACAAAGGGCCTTGCAGCACCCCCAGACCCGCCCAGCGCCCAAGGCCAGCCTCCCCGGCCCTCTTGCCACATCCCACGAAGGCTGTGGTGGAAAGCAGTGTGGTGCTCAGGCCTGCTCCCGGCTGCTGCTGGCCTGCAGCCTCGGGCTGCTCTCCAGCGGGGGAGGGGGCTCAGGCAGAGCCCCTGTGCAGACATGTCCCGAGCTCGGCCCGCATGTGCATGAGAAGGTGGCAGCGGGCACCGCCCACCCCTGCCTGCCTGGGAAGAGCACTTGGTGCCCAGACCCCCGCAACCAGCAGCCCCATGACCACAACGGCCACTAGGTCCCTACACCCCCTTTCTCCACCTGGAAAGGTGACAGCCCCAACGGGGCTCATGGATGTGGGGGCTGTGACACCCAGCTGGGCCACATCGGCGACATCTGTGCCATCCTGCAGCAGCTCAGGAAGAGGGGCACATGGCGGGGGGGTCTCTCCCTCAACACCCCTGCTGGCCCCCCAGGGCCTGTCTGTCTTCTTAGCAGAAGGGCGCACTCAGGAGTCCTGTCTCCAGGGACCCTGTGTGTTCTGCCCGGGCATGTCTGAACTCCAGATTCTCCAGGGATGGGACGGGGATGCACCCTCACAGGGCGCCCGGGTCGAGCACGCTCCTCTCCAGGGATGGGACGGGGGTGCACCCTCACAGGGCGCCCGGGTCGAGCAGGCTCCTCTCCAGGGATGGGACGGGGGTGCACCCTCACAGGGCATCCAGGCCGAGCAGGCTCCTCTCCAGGGATGGGACGGGGGTGCACCCTCACAGGGCGCCCGGGTCGAGCAGGCTCCTCTCCAGGGATGGGACGGGGGTGCACCCTCACAGGGCGCCCGGGTCGAACACGCTCCTCTCCAGGGATGGGACAGGGGTGCACCCTCACAGGGCGCCCGGGTCGAGCACTGTCCCAGGTGTCCTGTGGGCAGGGCAGCAGCTGTCTCCTCGCAGCACTTTCCATGGTGTGAACTGGGCCCGCCTGTGCATCAGCTGGGCCTCAGGCCCCCCGGACACCCCCCGCCCCCCGTAGCTGGGTCCTGCTGCTGCCTTCCCCTCCAGACTCCTCTCTCCCTGTGAGCCAACACTGTCACCCTTAGCACCTGAGCGCCGGGCACCCCTGCCCAGTCTGCACCCTGTTCTCCACTGGTCTGGGGGCTGTGTTGGGGGGGATGGGCTTGAAAACAGCCACGTTGGGGTCCTCTGCCCCGCCCCGTGTCCCACACGCAGGGAGCTGGTGCTGAAGGTGAAGGTGTGGGTGAGCAGAAGGCTGCGGCGGGCGGGCAAGGAGACCCTGGTGGGAACTAGGCGCCAGCGAAGGTGAGGCTGGCCAGGGCTGACCCAGGAGGCTGCCACCCTGCGGCTCGCACCCTGTCCCGTCCTGCGGACAGCTGAGCGGGAGCAGAGCCGGGGCCGCCGGGCCCAGTGCCCTCTCTGTGCACTACTCAGGGGTCCCAGCAATGCCTGGGCTGGGCACACTGGTGGCCACAGTCCCTGTCCCTCAGGTCCTCCGGGGCCCCTGTGTGTCCTGGCTCCAGTGTACCATGCCCCCACTTCCGGTGGGGGTCCTGGGTCTGAGTCTGGGGGCTGTGGTGAGCTGCTTCCCCCATGGGGGGCCCCCGTGTCCCCCTGAGGAAGGGGCAGTATGCGTGGAGTCCTGGACCCCTGCCGTGTCCGCACCTGCTGAGGACCGGGAAGCAGGTGCCCGGGGGTGCACGCAGGGCTCACACACAGGGCCTTGTCGGGCTGAGATTGCAGGCTTCCCTCGCTTCTGCGTCCCTCCTTCCTTCTTCCCGCCCTGCAGCCACAACGGACGTAAGCCACCCAGAGTGACCGGAGCTACAGATCGGCTCGGCTGTGCTTGCCGGGCCTGCCCCACCCCGCGCAGGCGAGGAGGCCTGGGCTCTCACGTGGGCCATCAGCCTCCAGAGGGCCCGGGCTCCGCGCCGCAAGTTCCGTGGCCGCCGCTGCAGACCCCTGCAGGGCCCTGACAGCCAGCTGGCCGGAACACCCGGCTCTGACACAGGCACCAGCTAGTGCAATGGTGGCCATGGAAGGGCTCTGCTGACGGGCGGCCGGGCTGCAGCGTGGCAGGGCGGTGGGGAGGCCCCTTGCCAGCCCCAGCGCCAGGCGCCGGCCGGGGGCAGGGAGCCCGGGGCGCGGGGAGGCTCCTCGTGGCCCCCGCAGGGGCACTTGCCGGCACTCACACCTGGCCACCTGCCACCCCCCCCCTTCCCCCCGGCCTGTGCGTTCTCACGCTCTGGGAGCTGGCACAGGGACGGAGCCAGGCTGGGACTTGTTGTCCCGGTCCTGGGAAGGCAGGCAGAGGCTTTCCTCCGGGCCTGGGGGCAGGGACGGTGGCAAGTTGAGACACGGCTAGCAGGGAAAGTTGCAACACCGGCTGGGTGGCTGCTGGAGCTGCCACACACACACACACACACTCACACACACACACACATGTGTGCGTGCGCCAGCCCGCTAGGCCCCAAAGAGGGCAGGAGGCGGCCGCCCCCACCCCCACCCCAGAGCTCGCCCAGGTCCTGGCCCAGGGTCCCGGCCCTCTCTTGCTTCTGTTTCCTCTACTTGAAGCGGGACAATAGAGCCTGGTCAGGGCAAAGCATGTGCCTGCTCTCGACTGCCCACCCTGCGCCTCGCCGCAGGCTGACATGGCTGTGGGGCCTGGGAGCCCCCACACTTTTCCCTGGAGAGTGGGCTGAGGGGCACAACTACCCCGGGACTGTCGGAGGCACCAAGGAGAAAAAAGTACACCTGAGGTGTACTTTTAGGACAAGCCAGGAAACAGGGGCTGAGGTGATGAGGATGGGGGAGACAGGCCCGAGGCCCCGGCTCTGGGGCCTGGCTGGACAGTAGGAGGAGGCGTCTGGATACAGAAATGGGGTGCTTAGCCTCTTGGAGCTGCAAGCTGGCCATAGCGGCCTTTCCAAGACTCACCTGCCCCCGACCTGCCCTGGAACCACGTGGCTGCAGCAAGGTACACCCTGGTGACAGAGCCGAGCTCTGCACGAACCTTCCAGAGGCCGGGCGGGTCCCTGGTCCCCCAGCACAGGACCAGGGATGGGCCTGCAGGTTAAAGGACCAACACACATGATCTGGGACACCGCCGGCTGGGGCTGCGCCTTGGCACTGACCCCACACCTTTTCCCGTCAGCTCCATCCATACATACCGTGGGGCGTGGGGCGTGGGGCGTGGGGCATGGGGCGTGGGGCGTGGGGCGTGGGGAGGGCTGAAGGTGCACTGGACACAGCCTCTCCAACCACCATCCTCCCCCATCCTGTTGCCATTTGGGGAAACTGAGGCCCGGGGAGGCACAGGCCCATGGCTGGCTTCCCCTTCAGCCCAGACACCCTGTCTCCTGGCCTCTCTCATGGGGCAGAGGATGGGCACTGAGACGGCGTGCTGCGGTGCCACGGTGGTGGCAGCTGGGAAGGGCAAAGGGCAGCGGGGGGGGGGCGCGGGGCAGCCAGGAGGGCCTGGGGCAGCCGGGGGAGCCCCTGCACACCCGCTGGGCCCCTCCCAGGCGGGCGTGGGAATGTGGCTGGCGGGAATGGGCCTCTCCCCCGGGAGTCTGCAGCTGGGTGCTGGCCAAGAATGCTCCGATCCAAAGAGGAAGCATAGTTCAGCTGCCGAAACCTGACCCAAGATCACTGGGGAGCCAATGAGCACCGGGGCGGATGCGGACTGTCCAGGCCTGGCCCGGTCCAGGTCCAGGCTGGGCGAAGCCCCACCCCCGGCCACAGGTTCCCCAGCCCAGCCGGAGTCCCAGTCCCCGACCGAGGATCCACACGGGCACAGCCATGGACACCCTGATCTCAATCACAGGCTTAGTCCTGTTCACAGACTGAACCCTGGTCCTAGTGCACCCCCCTTCCCCACCGCAGCTGCAGACTGGCCCTTACTAGAGCTTGACTTCTGACCCCCCAACCACAGCCCGGGCCCACTCCCGATCCCAGACCACATGGATGGCAGCTACAGGTCCGCACCATGGCCCCAGCCATAGACGGACCCTGACGCGGCCTAGACTGAGTCCTGCCGCCAGCCAGGTACTGAGCTCAGACAGAACAGGAAGCACCCTCCCCCGACCACAGGCTGGACAGGCCTTCAGCCCGAGCCCGGCTCCCGACTGCAGGCACGGGCTGACCTTGGCCGCCTTCAGCTCTTCTCTGAAGCTCTGCGCCTCAGCCGCTCTGAGTCTGCAGCCTGAGCGGACTGTGGGTTGTTTCAGTGGAGATTTGGCCTCAGTCTGGGGAGGGACCTGGTCTTCCTCTGGGCCCAGCTACAGTGGAACCAGAATCCAGGCTGTGGGCCTGGAAGAAGCCGGAGCTGGCAGCAGAGGGGCAGGAGTCCTGGCCACCTGCTCTGCAGGGAGCCTGCTCTGCGCTGGCCCTTCCCTGCCAGCCCAGCCAGTGACTTGAGCGTACACCGCATATGGGTGCCACACTGGGCTCCCACTTCCCGGCCGGAACCAGGCCGGCTTCGGCCTGAACATCAACGCGCCCCCCCCCCCCCCCCGCCATCCCAGTGCCACTGGATGGCCAGCGGGTGGGGAGCTAGCAGGGAAGACGCAGGCCGGACAGCCCTGACAGCTGCCACCCCCCTGTCCTCCCTGCCCCCCCCCATGCTGGGATGAGAACTTGGGGAGCAGAGTTGTTTATCCAGCGCTGAACTGCCCCTCTAATCTCTGCATCTTATCAGCTCCCTGATAGAGCTCAAACAGGGCCTGGAGGTCAGGAGAAGTGGGGGGGGGGGGACTCGAATTTGCCCAGCTTCTAGGTGGGAGCATTTGCAGCGGCCTCAGGCACCCGGCAGCAGGTGGCCAGCCTGAGGTGTGGTATTCTCGGGTCCTGGGCTTGGCTTCCCAGCAGCCCAGCTAGGGCGTGGCTGGAGGGGCCGCTTTTCCTGGGAAAGCCCTGCCAAGCCCCCCCTCCCCCCCACAGTTCTGGGCCACACCTGGAAGGTGGGAAAACCTCAAGGCCACGCAGCGGGTCTGGGAGCACCCGGAGAACCCACGGCCATGCCAGGCCTTGGTCCCAGGCCCACACTGGGCTGCAGCTGCAGGCGCAAAGCCTGGAGGCGGCGTCCCTCGGGTCCCCTCCCGGAGACGCAACACAGCCTCCGTGGCCGTGGGCAGCCGGTAGCTTCCCGGCGGTAACGGGATGCTCACGGTCGCAGAATTGTGGGGAGGAGAGTGCGGTCCTCAGACATCACATCACCCCGCCTGCTGTTTGTACAGACAGGGGCGGCTGGGGTGCACAGGGGAGCAGATGCGGGGGTTGGCCCGCATGCCCAGGCTCCCAGCTGGAGCTAGCAGGGCCTCCCAGGCTCGGTGGCTGGCGCCCAGCGCTTCCCAGAGCCTCTGAAGAAGCCCTTTTCCTTTCTGGATTTATTGGGGTTCATCACGCTCATGAGTCGGTTTATGGGCCTCTGGGTGGCTTCAAAGCCCTCCTGGCCCAGCAGCTGCCCAGGGCCTTCTGCTCCACCCCCCACAAACGCTCAGTGCACCCGTGGGCTTTAGGGAGGGGCCGAGGGTGCTGCCAGCCGGGTCGGTGTCCGCGAGGTTCTCGCGGGGCAGCTGATGCCAGGGGCGTCCGTGTGGGGGGAAGCTTGGCCCAGGGCCCCGCCGTCCCCGCCTGCCCTCCATACAGAGTAAAACTGCTTCATGCTCGTGTTCGTACTCAGGCGACCGAGTTAAGTTTGTATGAAAGCATCTCCTTGTCCCTAAAGGTAATTTTTTTTCCTCCTGATTTTAAATGATCTGAGTCCTGGAAGGTCTCGGGTCCTCCCTGGGCCTGGCGGGGGAGGGGGCGGGGGGACATGCGGGGACTGACCTCCCCTGGGGTCAGGCGGCAGGCGGCCCTCTGCAGGTGGGGTGCCTGTGTACCAGGGCCAGGGCCAGTGGTCTAGCCCACAGTCCTGGGCATCAGGAGGGTGAGGCAGAGGGCCTCAGACCGTCCGGTCTGCACCCCAGAGCAGGACAGGAGCTGGGCTGGTATGGGGAGGAGGCTACAGGAAGCACAGGCCCCTGCGGGGGTGGGGGTATGCTGGGGCCACGGGGCAGGGAGGTAAGGTGGTCGTTCTCCGGATGCTGGACAGACCAGGGCTGCTAGGCCCCGGGCCCAGGCCTCAGTCTCCCCATCTGTACAACGAAGACAGTCCTGGGAGAGTTTATCTAAAGCGGAAGAAAGGAAGTGTGGGCCCCAGGGAAGAGAGGGATGACATGGGGTGCGGCTTCAGCGCTCTCTGGGGGAAGGAGCTCAGCTTTCCTCCCACCTGCGCCCGCGGGGGTGGGTGGGGTCGGGAGCTGCTCAGGGCCAGCCTTTGCCAGGCTTCGGCCCACCTGCGGGGGGGAGCACCCCATGCCCCTGGGGAGCCCACCCCCAACCACAGCATCTGCTCTTTCCCTGTTCCCACGGTCCCAGCCCTCCTCAGCCCCAGCTGGCACACCTGGCTGGCTCTGCTGCCCTCTGCTGGCCCCAGCTCTGCTAACCCCGAGGCCACGGGCCTGACCGTCCTGGAGACCCAGGACAGCCTCTCAGCCAGTGCCCCCTCAGGCCCCTTGCAGCCTTTAGCAGTACCTGTGCCCCACTTCTCAGAAGAGGAAGCCAGGGCGCCCTGAGCCCCCAGGAGAGGCTTGCGGGCTGTCACCCTGGGGCTGGGAGTACATGGTGTGGGGACCTCCAAGTCAGTGGCAGGTGGGCAGCATGCATGGTGCACCCTGGGTCAAGGTGACCAGTCCCTGGAGGCTTGCTTCCCGTTTGGAACCTTGGACCAACAGCGCTGTTTGTCTGCTGTCTTTACTGGGAATGGTGCCCAACACTGCCTTGCTCTGCCTCAGTTTCCCCAGCAGCACCAGGACCTGTGGGTCTTTCCAGCCCAGATGCCAGACCTGACTGTTACCCAGACCAGCTGGGGAGCCCTCAGCCCTGAGATGGGGAGCTGGGAACCCCTCAGTCCTGGTCAACCGGGACACCTCAGCTCTAGCCAGCCAGGGAGCCCTCAGCCCAGGCCCTGAGACGGGGCAGGGCCGAGGCCTGGGATGGGACTTGGCAGCCTCCCAGCCCTTTCTTCTGGGCAAACAAAGCCCTGCCGACCATATGCTGCTGCTCTGATTTGTTTGGGTTGCGGGGGGCCGAGGGCGCCTGGCACACCCAGCCACACCCACCCACCTTGGCACAACAGAGACGCCCCTCAGCTGTGCAGTGGCCTACGCGGTACCCCTCAGGCTGAGCCCCACCACGGCGGAGCTGACAACGGCCCAACAGCGGGTGTGGGGGCACAGATCGGAGCCCAGCCCAGCATGGGGACGGAGGCCCACAGGTGGCCTCTGAAGGTGACATCACCATCATCTGCCGCCTGAGGCAGGGGCCTGGCCTCCTCCTGCAGTCCCAACGTCCCTGCAGAGCCAGAGATCCCCGCCTCCAGCCCAGCAGCTGTGCTCTGAACCCACCGCCAGGGGTGGAAACCATCTCCCCTCCATGAAGGAGGGGCTCAGTCTGGGCCTCAGGGAGGCCGGGGTCCGGCCTGGACTCAAGACAGACAGGCCAGCCCTCTCCCAGCCCAAGGCCTCTCCCCAAGCCTTCCACAGCTGGTTTCCAACCTCTGGCACCTCCTGGTGACAACTGGTGGTACTGCAGGAGCTCCACAGGTCCCTGCACTTGTGGATGCTCAGGGGCTCTGGGGTGAGGGTGGACAGGCCATGCTAGACCACGGGCACCCGGAGGAGAGCTGGGTCACACGGGCTCACGGCTCTTCCTGGCATGCACTGCCCCTCCTTGGCAGCAGCCAGCTCTGCGTCACCTGGTTCACCTAGAGCACTATACAGGAATGCCCCCAGCGGCAGGCCTCTGTCCCCCGGCTGAGGTCTGGGCGAGGAAGGAGCTGTGAACCCTGTGCTCTGGCCCAGCAGTGCCTGGGGTTTGGATTCGGAGCCTGGGTTCCTAGTCTGAAGCCCCCAGGACCCCAGTGGTCCACTGCAGGGAGGGGACACGATTCCCCCAGAAAGTCAGGTGCACAGGCAGCGGCACGGCCCAGCCCCTCGGGCACACCCAAGGCGGAGGTGGGCAGAAGGGAAGTGAACCGCCAACGAGGCAGGTGACAGCATGCTCAGGGGTAGCACACTGGCCTGGCAAGGTGAGGCCTCAAGTTCGAGCACAACTAAAACAGGTGGACAAACTAAAGAAGAATTAACACACCGGATGCCGGTTGGCTGGAAAGACGGATCAAGCAGGTTGCTCGATCAGGCTGAATGAGGGGAAAGAGACACATGACTACACGCCAGAATCAAAGGCGCAGCCTTCCCTGCAATCCTTCGGACCCTGAGGAACGGCTTCAGTCAGGCGGCGGTGCACCTGCCCGCAATCCCAGCGCAGGGAGGGGAGGAGCGTGGCGGGGGGGGGGAGGGGGGGAGAGTCAGTGTGCACAGCTCAGGGGCAGGCTGCCCACCTAGCAGACATGGGATCGTGCCAGCACTGGGGGGCGGGAGGGAGGAAGCACTCCCCACTGGAGTGGGCAGTCCTTCCGGAAGCTGCCACTGTGTCCGGCCAAGGGAGCTCAGCTGTGCCACTGGGCACCTCACGGGTGGCCTGACCAGCACTGTCCCCTCTCGTCCTTCTTTGCCCAGGGCTCCTCTCCCGGCCTGGAGCTTCCTGGAGCGCATGCGGGGACCCTGTTCTGACCTGCCAGGACTCTCTTCCCAGGGCCCTCTTCTTTCGAATACTCTGTGAACTTGACCCACCTTGACCTCTTGACCTGTGCTGGGACCTGCGGGACCTAATGGCTCCTCCTTCCCACATCATGATGTGCGGAGGCCTCTGTGGGGCCTGGGGTCTGGCCAGGTTGTGGCTTGCGTCAGGAGTGGGACCCTGAGGCCAGCTCCCGGGGAAGGGGAGCTTCTCCTAGAGCCCAGGAAGGAAGCGAAGCCGCTGCCACAGCCACGCCGGTTCTGTCTGGGGCCCACACAGCGCCCAGGGGACAAAGCCCCCCCCCCCCCCCAAAGAAACCCAGAGCGACTTGGGCCAACAGTGGCTACTGTGGTCGTGCGCATCTTTGTGCTTGTGTGTGCACATGTGTGCGTGCCTACGCTCACGCGTGTGCCTGTGCTCATGTGTGAGCATCAGTGTCACCCATGCCTGTCTGTTCCCGTGTGTGTCCTGTGCCCGCATGTGTGCAGGTGCACACTGTGCCCATGGAAGTGGCTGGAAGGTGCCGGAGTTGGATGGCGGATACAAGAATGTGAGAAGGAGAGAATGTGAGAAGGAGGGAATTCAGCCTTGTGTGAAACTCGCCGTCGTGGAGTCTGCAGGGCCCAGGTGGGCCGGTCCTGGTGTCTGGGCCGTGGCACCGTGAAGTGGCTCTGGGTGGGATTAGCACTGGAATCACAGACTGCGTCCAGCCCTTCTCTCCCCTGCGTAGGTGGGACTTACCCAGCAAGGTGGAAGCCAGACTAGAACAAAACGCTGAACAAGAGGGAGCGGGCTGCGAGCGTGGCTCGGGGGCTGCATGAGCGCTTGTCTGGACTTGTGGATTGGGAAGAGTTCTGCCAGCTGCTGTGGGGCTGGGCACCCCCCACCGGCTCTCCCGGCACGCCTGTGACCCATCACCTCACAGCCACAGCCGGTGCCGAGTCCTGGTCGGGTCTATGGACAGCGCCAACCGCGGTCCCCTGGTTGTGGCGGTGGAAAGGCTCCGGGCAGGGGAGGCGGGGCTGGCACTGCACCTGTAGCTGAACTGTGCACTGGGCTGGGCAAGGCAGAGTCAGTGCCACTTCTGGTTTTTGAGTCATTAATTGGAGATAAGAGTCTCATGGACTTTCCTGCCCAGGCTGCCTTCGAACCGTGATCCTCAATCCTCAGATCTCAGTCTCCAGAGTAGCTAGGATTCCAGGTATAAGCTACAGGCACCCGGCTAATGTATGCTTCTAAGAAAAAAAGAAGCCCACTGTGGCTGCTTCTGCTGAGAAAGTTTAGGAAATGTTTCTTGTTCAGTGCTGTTAAGAGAAACTGGGAGCGCAGGACGCCGGAGGCTCACGCCTGTCATCCTAGCTACTCAGGAGGCTGAGATCTGAGGATCGCGGTTCAAAGTCAGCCCAGGCAGGATGTGAGACTCTTTTTTTTTTTTTTTTGGTCCGGTCATGGGGCCTGAACTCTGGGCCTGGGCGCTGTCCCTCAGCTCTTCAGCTCAAGGCTAGCGCTCTACCACTTGAGCCACAGCACCACTTCCGGCTTTTTTTTTTCTGCTTATGTGGTGCTGAGGAATCGAACCCAGGGCCTCACGCATGCAAGGCAAGCGCTTTACCACTGAGCCACCTTCCCAGCCCAGGATGTGAGACTCTTATCTCCAATACACAACCAGAAAACCAGAAGTGATACTGTGGCTCAAGTGGTAGAAAACTTGCTTTGAGCTGAAGAGCTGAGGAACGGCACCCAGGCCCAGAGTTCAAGCCCCACAACCGACAAAAATAAATAAATACATAACTAAGAATGCATCCAGGACAGACTTCTTGGCTGGCTCCGGAGGCCTGGAACCATGTTAGCTCTCTCCTGATACCGCCTTCCCTACTTCCAACTGTTTAGGCTCTCTTTGGAGTCCTCACTGTCCTGATTTCCTGCCAGAGGACCAGATGTGGCCACCCTGCTCCCCACCTGCCCCCGTGTCTCCCTCCTGCCCCCTAAACCTCCCGCGTGCTTCCCGAGCTTGCCCTCAGCCGCTGGAAGCAGTGGCAACTCATCTGAGGCCTGTGGCCGCAACCTTCCCTCCCACAAGGTAAGAAACGCCACACCTGGCCCCACTCCTGCTCCTGGAGCCCCCACCCCCCAGGTCCCCATCCCGTCTGGCCCGAGTTCACGCCCCTGCTGCAGCCTGCCACCACACTTCTGTTGCGGCATGCTGTCTGCAGAGCAGAACCCAGAGACGCAGCTCGGGTTCGGGCCCAGGGGAGGCCGCGTCTCCTGCCACGAGACCCACGGACAGCGGAGGTACGCTTGTGTTGCGGTCGGCGGAGGGGTGGCAGGGGCTGGCCAGAGCCGGGGCCCAGGGCTGGGGACGTGCTCTTCTGGGCCCCTGGCAGGCCAGCTCCCCAAACGCCTCAGCCTGATGCGGGCCAGCTGGCCCTTGCCGGTGGTGGGACCTCAGGCAGAGACGGGAGCCCAGCAGGCCTGGAGGGAGCTTTCCCTGGCCCTGCCGTTGTCTCTGTGAGCTGGGGTCCCTGCCTCTCTGAGCAGAGGCCATCGGTGGCCCGGTGGGTTTGAGGTGCCTTGGAGGAGAAATGCCCACACAGGGCTGCTAGAGCTGCCAGCCTGCCACGTGCTCACCACATCTCCCACACTGTGGGGGGGCTCTCCTCAGAGCCCAACCCAGGGCTGGTGGGGCTGCCTTGGGTCTTGGCCATGTGGGGAGAAGCTGCCCCCTGGTGAGCAGTTGGAGAACTGCAGGGAGTCAAGCTGGACTCTGGTCTGGGTCCATGGCCCGGAGCGCTCACTGCCCAGCCCCCGCCCACAGGCCACAGAGATGGGTGTGCGGGCTCCTGCGCTCTTCCCCAGGGCAAGTATGAGGTCCCGTAGCTGGGGCAGGAGGCCTCCACAGCGCCTGACTGGGCACTGAGCCCTTCCTCCTTCCAGCATGGCGGTGGGAGCCGAGGGTCAGGCTGCTCACGCACCGCCGACCGGGGCTTCCCTGCACGTCCCCGGCTCCCGGGGTCCCCAGCTGGGTGAGGTCAGCGAGGAGGCGGGGGACTTCCTCTGTCCTCTTACACAGCAGCAGCAGGGCCCTGGGCCAGGCCAGGCCACGGGTCATGTGCAGATGGCTCCGGACGTGAGCGCCAGCTTCTCCTTGGGCCCCGTCCCACCCTCCAGTTCACAGGCCACCCACAGGGTCCTGCCAGTGCAGCTGAGCAGGCCGGGAAACAGAGGCACAGGGGGATCTCACAGCGGTGACGTCACTGAGGACAGATGAAGGTTTCCAGGCTGAATCTCAGGTCCCAAGCTCTACTCTGAAAAGCATTTCAGACCATCTCACTGAAAAAGTCCTACTAAGTGAACATTTTAGTAAGAATCTTGCCTAGTACCGGTGATCATGCCAGAAGCGGAGCTTCTACGCCAGGAGCTGTAGCTCAAGTGGTAGAGCACTAGCCTTGAGCAAAAAAGCTTAAGGACAGTGCCCAGGCTCTGAGTTCAAGTTCCAGGTCCGGCACATACACAAAAAAGCATCTTTTAATAAAAGAGGATCCAAATAGAGAGAAATGGAAAAGGAGAAACATTTCCTGCTCTCCATACAGAAAGTAGGAATGGAGGAGAGGATGGCAGCTGTTTTCTGTTGCCTCTGCTCATTCTGAGCCGGGGAACACGTGGCTGTTATCCACCAAGACAGGTGCTGCTCACTACTGTAAAACGTGGAGGGCTGGGGAGGCGGCTCAGTGGGAGAGCGCTTGCCTCGCATGCATGAGGCCCTGGGTTCGATTCCTCAGCACCACGTAGACAGAAAAAAGCTGGAAGTGGTGCTGTGGCTCAAGTGGTAGAGTGCCAGCCTTGAGCAAAAAAAGTGTAGGGATAGTGCCTAGGCCCTGAAGTTCAAGCCCCAGGCAGGACTGACATGAAAATTATTTAAAATTTAAAAATAAATAAGAGGAGGTAGAGAGGGAGGGAAGGTTAATTGATTTTTATTTTCTGGTTTAACTTGTATATTTTGTGCTGGTACAGGGGCATGAACTCAAGGCTGGGATAATGTCCCTTAGACTTTTTTGGTCAAGGCTGATGCTCTAACCACTTGGACCACAGCTTCACTTCCAGCTTTTGGGCATTTAATTGAAGATAAGAATGTCACAGACTCTCCTGCCCTGAGTGCTTTGAACTCTGACCCTCAGATCAGTTTCCTGAGTAGCTAGGATTACCGGCATGAGCCACAACTATACTCTGGTTTGAACTTCTGATTCTGGCCTTTTTTATATTTGTTCAAAATAATATAACTTGCCGGACGCCGGTGGCTCACACCTGTCATCCTAGCTACTCAGGAGGCTGAGATCTGAGGATCACGGTTCAAAGCCAGCCCAGGCAGGAAAGGCTGCGAAATTCGTATCTCCAATAAACCACCAGAAAACCGGAAGTGGCGCTGTGGCTCAAGTGGTAGAGCGCTTGCCTTGAGCTGAAGTGCTGAGGGACAGTGCCAGTGCCCAGGCCTGGAGTTCAAGCCCCAGGACTGACAAAATAATAATAATAATAACAATAACATAACTTACTATCATCTCCCTGTCTTCTCATCTCTCTGTCCTGTCTCATGGTCAGGCAGGCCTGGGCAGGCTGGGCAGGTGTGGGGAGTCTGGGCTAGCCTGGCCTCCAGGCTGAGTCACAGGCTCCAGGGAGTCCTGCCAAGAATCTGGGTCCCCCTGCTGTGTGGAGCGCCTGGCCGCTGGGCGGCACAGCTCACTCGCCCGCAGGCAGGACAAGAAGGTCTCATTCCAGTGCTCAGCCAGGCCCTGAGCCCAAGGAGTGGGTGCTGCCATCCCGTGGGAAGGCGTGCTGGGCCAGCCCTCGCCTACCACGAGCTCTGGCCACCTGTGACAGAGAAACCGGGGGGGGGGGGGGGTTACAAACATCCAGGGCCCCTTCCTTCCCTCCTTCCCTCCTTCCTTCCCTCCTTTCTTCCCTCCCTCCCTCCCTCCTTTCCTCCCTCCCTCCTTCCTTTCTTCCCTCCCTCCCTCCCTCCCTCCTTCCCTCCCTCCTTCCTTTCTTCCCTCCCTCCCTCCCTCCCTCCTTCCCTCCCTCCTTCCTTCCTCCTTCCTTCCTTCCTTCTTTCCTTCCTTCCTTCCTTTTCTTCCTTCCTTCTTCAGCAGAAATGGGGCCTTCCAGCTGCATATGGTAGTACAGGCATTTAACCCAGATGCAAGCAAGGCAGATGCAAGCAGATTGAAGGTTAAGGCCAACCTGGGATACACGGCAAGACCTCCAATCAAAAAACAACTGGAGTTGGGCACCAGTGGCTCACGCTTATAATCTGAACTGCTCGGAAGGCTGAGATCTGAAGATTGTGGTTGGAAGCCATCCTGACCAGAAAAAGCAGGAGAGACTCCTAACTCCAATTAACCAGCAAGAAGTGGGAATTGGAGGTGTGGCTCAAGTGGTGGAGCAGCATTCCTCAGTGGAAGGTCTGAGGGATGAGGCACATAGAAAAACAAACAGACGAAGAGGGGAGAGGGGGGCTGGGGGCCCCGGAGCAGGGGAGCTTCTCTGGGCCTCCTGACCCAGCTGAGTTCCCCTTCATAAGCCAAGGGGGCACTGGGCGCCCCCCAGCCTGCCTGGGCCTTGTTTCTGCCCAGCGTGGGACTGGGTGAGGATGAGCACCAGGCGGCCCCAGCTCAGTCCTCAGGGATTCCACTCAACACCGCCTCCCGGAGGGGCGGCCCAGGTGTCCCCTTCCTGCCCCCCACCCCCCCACACATGAGAGGCTACAGCTGTTCAGACCTCACTTTTCTCTGCTGACCAGTGGGGAAAACACTGGATCTTCCTGCGGGCAGCAGCCCAGGCTGAAGGGCCAGGGATGCCGGTGCTTGGCCTGGGCTCCTTCCAGAGGCCAGGGCCCCGCGGGCCGGCCCCTTCCCAGCTGGGGAGCAGGTGCCGCCCGAGCCCCCACGCGGCCCTGCCGGGGCAGGGTGACAGGAAGGCGGGCCGAGGGAGCAGGAAGGCGGGCCGAGGGCAGCGCTTCCGCACAGGCCGCTGGGGCGGGGTGACAGGAAGGCGGCCGAGGGAAGCGCTTCCGCACGGCCGCGGCACCGAGTGCAGGCCCTGATAAGGCACTCATGGCCTGCAGCACGTCCGCCTTTTGTCCCAGTCCTGCCGGCCTTTCCTGCGAGGGCTGGGGGCTGGGGCGGCAGCCTGCAGCGGGGACGGCGGCGGGCCCCGTGGGGGGGGCAGCCCGCAGCGGAGGACAGCGGCGGGCCCCGTGGGGGGGGTAGTCCACGGGGCGGGGGGGACGGCAGCCGGCCCAGTGGGAGCAGCCCACGGGGTGGGGGGAGCACCGTGGCCTGGCCGCCTTCCTCTCTCGCTTCCCACAGCTCCTGCCTCTTCCATCCCAGGGGCCAGGCCCAGGGGACTGTGCAGCCTGGGCACAGGGGGTCCACACAGGGCCTCAGCACCCTCCCTGGGCCTGGGGCTCCGGGCTGGCACCTGGAGGAGCCACCAGGGCTATGAGGAGCGCTGAGACAAAGCTCTGCTGGGCCACAGCTCACCCACAGGAGCCGCCACGTTCACAGGCCGGACACTCCCCCCTCCCCCCCAGCGAGAGGCTTCACCAGCACAGGTGAAAGGAAGACCCTATCTCCAAACAACCTGGGCAGCCGGGCGCCACTGGCTCACACCTGGAATCCCAGCTCCTCAGGAGGCTGAGATCTGAGGACCTCACAGTTGAAAGCCAGCCTGGACAGGAAAATCCATGAGACTCTTACCTACAATTAACCAGCAATTGCCACAACTGGAGCTATGGCTTAAATGGTAGAGCTCCAGCCTTGAGCGAAAAGGCTAAAGGACAGCTCCCTGGCCCTGCGTTGAAGCCCCAATACTGGTTCACACACTAACCCGTGCCACAGGGGTGACGCTGTATGATTTCAGCTGGGCATGGTGGCAGACGCCTCTAATCCCAGGACCCGGGAGCTAAGGTGGGGGCGCGGTACCCCCACACAGGAGGAGCCGTCTCCATTGATCAGTGCACGAGCACTTACTGGTATATTGTAATATTGACTCGTTTAGACAGGAGTCAAACATACCTGTTGTAATTTTTCTATTTATTTATTGTGAAAATACCGTACAGAGGGGTTACAATTACATGGGCAAGATAATGAGTTCATTTCTTATCAAGCATTGTTGCCTCCTTTGTTTCCCCTTCCTAACCCTTCCTATCTCCCCCCACCTGCCAAAGCTGTAAAGCTCTTTAACTATTTTTCAGCTACAGTTAATTTTTAGTGACTTAAGGAAATGCTCTGATATAATCTGCATGTTAGGCAAATTAGCTTAAGTCATCTGCCTGTAAGTCCAACACATGGGAAGAAGAGGGAGGAAAATCCACAGTTCAAGACTAGCCTGGAATATAGAGCAAGACCCTGGGGCTGGGAAGGTGGCTCAGTGGTAGAGCGCTTGCCTTGAATGCATGAGGCCCTGGGTTCTATTCCTCAGCGCCACATAAGTAGAAAAGGCCAGAAGTGGTGCTGTGGTTCAAGTGGTAGAGCGCTCACCTTGAGCTGAAGATCTGAGGGGCAGCACCCAGGCCCAGAGTTCAAGCCCCATGACTGACCAAAAAAAATGAGGAAGAGGGAAGAGGAGGAGGAAGAGGAGGAGGAGGAGGAAGAAGAGGAGGAGGAGGAGGGGGAGGAGGAGGAGGAGGAGGGGGAGGAGGGGGAGGAGGAGGAGGAGGAGGGGGAGGAGGAGGAGGAGGAGAGAGAAGAGGAGGAGGAGGAGGAGGAGACAGCCTAAAGGAAGCCAGCATGAGCCTGACTCGAGCCCAGCTCAGGTCTGGCCTCTCAGCTCAAGTTTCCCACCCTGCGGCCTCCGCTGGAGAGCTGATCATGTCCGCCCAGCAGGTGCGTGAAGAGCTGTGCTGGCAGGATGGGCCGGCTCACAACGCCGGCCTGCAAGTCCCGTGCTCCCCCTGCCTGAGGACAAAGGCTTCTTGTCCAATGCATCCCAACCGCTCTGCAAACCCGGCAGTGCTGTTAATGCCCGTCCTGTCTGCTGCGCCTCTAGATCCAGTGTAAAGGAGGGCAGGGGCTGGGAGGCCCCCCAAAATGCAGCCTCGAGGCCTGCCCGGCTGCCAGCACCTCCTCTTGTTCCTTTGAGACAGCATGAGCTCTCTCTGTAGCCCTGATGGCCTTAAACTAAGCCCCTTCTGCCTCAGCACCCCAAGTGCTGGGATTACAGGTGGGTGCCACCGCTCCTGGTCTAAAACTGACTTTGACCAAGAACAAAACCTGAGGCCATTCCAGAGCCATGGTTTCTTTGTCTTTCCTTTTTCTTTTTAAACTTCTGGGGACTGAGGGACTGAGCCAGGGCCTTCACAGGCTCAGAAAGCTCAACCACAACCCACACCCTGCCACTGGCATTTTGCTGGTTTATGGGAAAAGGGGTCTGACCAACGGTTCTATTCAGGATGGCTTCAAATCAGGATCCTCTGATCTCTGCCTCCTCTTTCTTCTATTTTTCCTTCCTTCCTTTCTTTCTTCTTTTCTTTTTGGTTGATCATGGGGCTTGAACTCTGGGCCTGGGCGCTGTCCCTCAGCTCTTCAGCTCAAGGCTGGCGCTCTACCACTTGAGCCACAGCACCACTTCCTATTTTCTGGTGGTTAATTGGAAACAGGAGTCTCAGACTTTCCTGCCTGGCTGGCTTTGAATGCGATCTTCAGATCTCAGCCTCCTGAGTAGCTAGGATGCCAGGCGTGAGCTGCCAGCCTCAGGCTCCTTCTCTTTCTATTGCATAGACATCATGGCCGGCCCCATCTGTCTTTTTACAATGTAGTGACTTTTACTTTATAATTGATGAAATTCCCATATATTTACGTTGTATAATGCATCCTTTTATAAGTATATAACATGAGGTTATAAATCAAGCTAAGTACATTACTTCCATACTTACTACTTTTAATAGTGAAAGCACTTAAGATCTCTTTTCTTTCCAGGCATAGTTGTACACACCTGTAATCCCAGTACTCGAAAAGCTGAGGCAAAAAATAGAGATGTCCAGGCCAGTCGGGGCTACATGGTCAGTCTGGAGTAAGGCTGGGCCTCACAGCCTGATCCTGTCTCAGAAGAAGAAGATAAGCCATCTATCCTCTAGGAAGTGGAGCTGTGGCTCCGAGGTGGGAAAGAGACCTTGCTTCCATCCCCAGCCCCGGGAATACCTTGCCATCCTCATCGTCACCACCGCCATCATCCACTCACGGTAATCTTTGCGAATATACTGGAGTCATGAGTTGTGAATTTTACACCCTTCACTTGCCACACTCCAGGCCTGGCTCCCGGAGGCTTTCTACTCCCAGGATTCTGTTCTAAAGGACGCTTGTGCCACGCCTGCCTCAGTTCCCCTGACGGTGCCTCCTGCGCCTGCGCCTGGGTTTCCTTCCTGTCCTTCTGGCTAATGGCGGCAGACCCACCACAGCTGCCGTGGGGAGACTACCACGTGTGGAAAGCGCTGTCTCTGCACACCCCCCCAGAGTGGAACTGTAGGTCACACCTCAGCCCTGCAAATGTTGATGGCTCTATACCGTTCACCCTCCCGTTACTTCGTGCGCATGTGTGGGTGTGCTTACGTGTGCTTGTATGTGTGTACATGTGTACATGCTTGTACACGTGTGTGCTTATATGTGTGTGTCACACCAGTCCTGCAAATGTTGATGACTCTACCATTCACCATCCTGTTACTTTGTGTGCATGTGTGTTTGTATATGTGTGTGTGTGTGCTTGTATATGTATGCATGTGTATATGCTTATATACATGTGTGCATGTGTGTGCTTGTATATGTGTTTGTGTGTGTGCTTGTATATATGTATATGTGTGTCTATGTGTGCGTGTGTACGTGTGTATATGCACGTTTGTATGTGTGCGTGTGTATGTGTATACATGTTTATGTGTGCTTGTATATGTGTGTGCATGTGTATACTTGTGTGTGTACATGTGTGTTTATATGTGTGCGTGTATGCTTGTATATATGAGTGCTTACGTGTGTGTGTGTGTGTGTGCACGCGCGTGCGTGCCAGTCCTGGGGCTTGAACTTGGGGTTTGCATTGTCGCCGAGCTTGCTTTCCTGTCCAGGCTGGCATCACACTGCGATCCTCCGATCCATCAGCTAGGATGGTGCCCGGCTCGAGTAGCCTTCTTCCTGGGCCCTAGTAGAGGTCTTGAAGGGAAGCGGGGGCCCCCGGCCCCCCGTCCTGCTCGGCCTGGGCCTCGGGCGGCCCGCCCAGGACGCAGCAGACAAGGCCCCAGAAGCCCCAGAAGGAAAGCGTCCCTCCTCCTGGATGGAGCCAGGGGCCGCGTGGTCCCCACAGACCACTTCCAAGCCCCCCACTGACTGTCAGCCTGAGCCTGTCCAGCAGAGGAGGGGCTCCCTCAGCCCGGGGCTTGAGGCTGACCAGCTCTGATGGCAGCGCCCACCCAGGAGCTGGGAGCACAGCAGCAGGTGTGCTGAGGACAGCCGGGGGTCCGGCTCACCCCAGGCCCCACTCCTAGCCCCTCCCCTCCGTGCCACCAGCCCCCCACTCGATCCGCCCCCTCCCCCACGGCCACTGCCCCTGGCCAGCAGGGCCTGCAGCCTGGGTCTGGGGTTTCCGGCCATTGTCCTGAGCTGGGCTTGTCTCAGGAAGCTCCAGCAGGCCTGACTGAGGGGGAGGGGACAGTGACATCCTGGCTGAGTCCGGAGAGTGTCACCGTGTCACTGGGGACAGCATTTGGACGCTTACCCTCCAACTACATGGGGCTGGGGCAGGCTGCGTGCACTCAGTCAGCACCCTGCCCAGCCCGGGGGAGGCCGCCTGCACTCAGTCAGCACCCTGCCCAGCCCAGGGGAGGCCGTGTGCACTCAGTCAGCACCCTGCCCAGCCCGGGGGAGGCTGCGTGCACTCAGTCAGCACCCTGCCCAGCCTGAGGGAGGCTCTGTGCACTCAGTCAGCACCCTGCCCAGCCTGAGGGAGGCTCTGTGCACTCAGTCAGCACCCTGCCCAGCCCCAGGGGAGGCCGCGTGCACTCAGTTAGCACCCTGCCCGGCCCCAGGGGAGGCTGCGTGCACTCAGTCAGCACCCTGCCCAGCCTGGGGGAGGCCGAGTGCACTCAGTCAGCATCCTGCCCAGCCCGGGGGAGGCCGCCTGCACTCAGTCAGCACCCTGCCCGGCCCCAGGGGAGGCTGCGTGCACTCAGTCAGCACCCTGCCCAGCCCCAGGGGAGGCCGCCTGCACTCAGTCAGCACCCTGCCCAGCCTGGGGGAGGCCGAGTGCACTCAGTCAGCACCCTGCCCAGCCTGGGGGAGGCCGCGTGCACTCAGTCAGCACCCTGCCCGGCCCCAGGGGAGGCCGTGTGCACTCAGTCAGCATCCTGCCCAGCCTGGGGGAGGCTCTGTGCACTCAGTCAGCACCCTGCCCAGCCCGGGGGAGGCCGCGTGCACTCAGTCAGCACCCTGCCCAGCCTGGGGGAGGCTCTGTGCACTCAGTCAGCACCCTGCCCGGCCCCAGGGGAGGCTGCGTGCACTCAGTCAGCACCCTGCCCAGCCCGGGGGAGGCCACCTGCACTCAGTCAGCACCCTGCCCAGCCCGGGGGAGGCCGCGTGCACTCAGTCAGCATCCTTCCCAGCCTGGGGGAGGCCGCATGCACTCAGTCAGCACCCTGCCCAGCCTGAGGGAGGCTCTGTGCACTCAGTCAGCACCCTGCCCGGCCCCAGGGGAGGCTGCGTGCACTCAGTCAGCACCCTGCCCAGCCTGGGGGAGGCCATGTGCACTCAGTCAGCACCCTGCCCAGCCTGGGGGGAGGCCGTGTGCACTCAGTCAGCACCCTGCCCGGCCCCAGGGGAGGCTGCATGCACTCAGTCAGCACCCTGCCCAGCCTGGGGGAGGCTCTGTGCACTCAGTCAGCACCCTGCCCAGCCTGGGGGAGGCTCTGTGCACTCAGTCAGCATCCTGCCCAGCCCCAGGGGAGGCTCTGTGCACTCAGTCAGCACCCTGCCCAGCCCCAGGGGAGGCCGCGTGCACTCAGTCAGCACCCTGCCCGGCCCCAGGGGAGGCCGTGTGCACTCAGTCAGCACCCTGCCCAGCCTGGGGGAGGCCACGTGCACTCAGTCAGCACCCTGCCCAGCCTGGGGGAGGCTCTGTCCACTCAGTCAGCACCCTGCCCAGCCTGGGGGAGGCTCTGTGCACTCAGTCAGCACCCTGCCCGGCCCAGGAGGTGCGTGGTATCTGGGTATGGTCCAGGCTCCACTCCCTGCAGGATGTCCTGGCCCAAGCCGTAGGCCTCTGCCCTGTGCTACAGCTTCTCTGGGACCTGCCAGGGCCAAAGCCCTGGCTGGAAAAGATGGGTGGCACTGAGAGCAGGGCCCAGCCGTCCCCCCTCCGTCCCCCACTGGCCGCCAGCCACGTGACCCTGCCCATGCCTCCCAAGGCACCCCCGAGGGAAAGGACACCCCCTCCCCAGACCTCAGATGTAGGTGGTCCCAGAGGCAAGTTCAAACAGGCAAAGGCCAGGCCGGGCTGACAGCTCACACCTGTCATCCCCGCTGCTCAGGAGGCTGAGGTCTGAGGACTGGGCTTCCATGCCAGCCCATGAGACTCTTACGTCCAATGAACCACCAAAAAGCCAGAAGGAGAGCTACGGCTTACATGGTAGAGCCTTGCGCACAAAAACTCAGAGACAGCGCCCAGGCCTGAGTGTAGCCCCAGGAATGGCACACAAGGAAAAGGAAAGAAAAACAGCCAACAGCAGGCCCAGCCTGAACGTCCATCTACAGACAACAGGACAAATACCACGTGAGGCAACAGTCAGTCAGTCATAAAAAGGAATAAACTCCGGTCCATGCTACAACTTGAGGAGCCTCAAAAACACAAGTGAGTGAAAGAAATCAGACCCCAAAGATCTGGCCTTGTCAGATTCTGAGTGCATGGCCGTCCAGATGGGGCCCTGTGCCCGCCTTGGGCTGCCCAGCCTGGCAAACACGGTTCTAGCCCTTGTGGGTCCCTGGCCTTGGTGGCTTCTAGTTAATAGTGACTTCAGCCTCCTCACTCCAGCCAGGGCCAGTGCAGGCTTGGGAAGAGCTGCCCATGGCCACAGGCCTGCCTGCAGGGACAGGCCGGGCTGGATGCTGGACCCGGCGCCCGGTGAGCATGCTTTGGGTTATGGGGAGTGGGGTGTGCAGGGGGCTCATGCCGATACCCTGCAGATCTCAGTCCTCAGGAGCTGTCCCCAGGCCCCCAGCCAGCCTCATCCCTACCTGGGCCTTGGTTTACCCAGGAGGAGGAGGAGGGTGCTGTCCACGGTGGGTGGGAGTCCCCAGGACTCCCAGAGGTTCTGATTCCCCCAGGACTGAGATCACCTGCCTCCCCAGGCACCGGCAGAAGCTTTGAACTTTCCATTAGGAAAAGAACTCAGACTAGCCAGGCACTAGTGGCTCACGCGTGTAATCCTAGCTACTGGGAAGGCTGAGATCTGAGGGTCATGGTTCAAAGCCAGCCTGGGCAGGAAAATCCTTAAGACTCTAATCTCCAGCTGACTACCAGAAAACTAGAAGTGGAGCTGAGCAAAAAAAAAAAAAAAAAAAAAGCTCAGGAACAGCACCTAGGCCCTAAGTTCAAGCCACACAACCAACAGAAAAAACAACAACCCACAAACCTGGAACTAAATTTATGCCTTGGCCGCTCAGGCGCGGTGGGAGAGGTCGCTTCCTGCAGCCCCAGCCTGACGCAATTCCCCTTCCCGGCCGGGGGGCCCATTGTTCTCCGAGCCTGCTCCTCATCTCTGCACACATGCACTTCCTGTTTCCTGGCCTGGAGGAAACAGAGATTTCTGGCCCAGTCAGGCAGATGCCTGTTTTTCCTTTCTCTTTAAGTTACTTTTTTTTTTTAATCCTAAGAACAGACATGCTGAGCCGGGGGGAGCACAGTGGCGGAGGGGGCTGGCATGCCCAGGAGGGCTGTGCACTGGGACCCTTTTGCAGGACTGAATACCAGCCCCGTGCCCCGCCCCTGCCACCTAAAAAGGCCCAGGCCGAAGTGTCTGAAAGAGGCTCGACACATCCACCGCAGGGGTCCACGCAGAGGGAGGCAGGCCCAGGAGAAAGATGATTATAAAGTTTATTAGGGGAGCCATATTTCCCCCAAGAGGGAAAGCACATGGCTCTGTCACCATCCAGGTAGCAGCAGGGTCTGGGGGTAGGAAGCCAGGTAGATGGGCCTTCAGGAGGGTCTGGGCGGAGAGAGGGAGGGGCCAGCTGTATGGAGGGAACTCCGGGGGGGGGGGGGGGGGGCCAGGTGAGGGTGAGCTGAGGACCAAAGGTGAGCATAAAACTAACAGTGTCCCACCATAACCCCCCCCCCCGGGCCTCTTGAGACTCTCCAACCTGCCATTTGGGGAACTGAGGCACCGAAGCCTCCAGGACACCCAATAATGAGTCTCTCCTACAGCAGAGCACTACAGGAGTGATTGAGCGGCAGAAGTGACTTGGACTTCACTTCCCCCAGAGTCCCGTCTCCCCTGAGCACTGGACAAGGGGCAGTCACCAGGGAGAGGGTGTCCTACACCCCCCCCACCCCGCTGCCCCTGCAGAGGCTGGGTACCTGCAGCTCCGCTCCAGACCCTGTCAGATGCGGGCACTGGGACTTTGAGGAGTGGGTAGATGTACCAAGCCCCCGGCCTGGCAAGCACTCAGCAGCCTAGGCTGTTTCTTGGGCTATTTCTTGCCCCAAAGGCTTCCCAATGCTCTGTTCCAGGCAGGGCAGGAGGGAACGGGAGGGGGGTGGGAGGCCTGCCAGCTGGGGCTGGGCTGCTGCCCAAGCGTCCACCTCTGCGGCATTGCCCAGTGCTCAGGCCTTCCCTTTCCGCCAGGAGATAAAGTGTTTTTTCCCCTTGTTAACGGCCGGCCGTCTGTCTGTAGTTATGTAGGGCTTGTTGCTTTGCAGAGGAATAAGCTTCCGCCCAGGGTGCCAGCACAGAGGGCACATGCCCTGGGATCCAGCCAGACGCTTTGCTGGCTCTCCTGGGACAGTCAGTTGGGCGGGTGGTGCCTCCTGGGTCCCAGCAGCCTGGGCAGAGGCCGGGCCCTGGGTGGGCCCTGGCAGGAGGGCTCGACGTGGGCCACAGCCAGCTCCAGCACCTGCGGGAGTCCCCAGTGTGCCTGGCGACTGTGAGCCACTGCCCTGCACCCACCTGGGGCCCCCGATGCTCACGTCCTGTCTCTCTCCGCCCAGATGCCTTAGGGGGCTGAAAAGGAGAGCAACATGGGCCGGGCCTCCAGCCTGCAGGGCCACCAGACACCTGCCCAGCAGGGGCAGCTTCCTGCCTCTCCTGGGACCAGAGACCCTAGGAATAGTCCGGGATGCCGGGCATCTGGGTATCCATAGCCCAGAGAAGGTGTGTTTGCACACATGAGAGGCAAGGCCCGGCCGGGGAGGAGCCCAGGCACCAGCAGCACACGTGTGGGCCGTGGCTGCTCCCCAGGGGACCGTGGTGCAGCCTGGAGGGCGGAGGTCCCGCCGGCCAGAGCCACACCACTGTGTGTCGCCAAGCACCACGGCGAGAGGCAGTCAGGGGAAGGGCCCTGGGTGCTCCGGTGGGGCCCTGGCTAGGGGGAGGGGGCGGGGGGCAGGGGAGGGGGAGGCAGGCTCCTTGCCTTGCCGGAGCTTGCAAGCCTGGGCCTGGGCCTCTGAATGCCCTGAGCCAGGCGCTCCTTCCCCACTCCTGTCTGGGGTGTGCGCTGCGGGATTGGGGACCCTGCCTTGAGGGCCAAGAGGACCCATAGGGAGAGCACCCCGGGCATCACCTTTTCCAAGCTCTGTGGGCCTCGGGGTGGCAGCAGGGTGAGTGGTGGTCAGGGACAGGGACAGGTTCGAAAGGCCAACCCACAGGGACGCGTTGAGCGTCTCCATGGAGGCCTCCGGCCTGAGCGTAAGCAGACAAAGCTGGTCCTGGCCCCCAGAGCCAGGAGAAGGGGCAGCGTCTCCAGGGCGTCCTGCCCCGTGCGGGCTCCGGGCGCCACCCCGCGCCTCCATGGCTCGCTGCGGGAGAATTCTCAACTCCAAGGCCATCCTGTGGGGTGCTGCCGATGTGGGGGCTCCCAGAACAGACAGTGAATGTCTAAGTCAGGGAGGAGGCAGCCTGTGGGGGAAGGGAAGCTGGGCCAGGCCACGCACGGACCCCATCTCTCCTTGTCCAGACCCCACAGTCCCTCCAGGGCTGGCCCGCTCTGCTCCTGGGCCCGGATGCCCCTGCCCCCATACCTCCCAGCCATTTTTCGTGGGGGACCGGCTGCTGCGCCAGGCGTATCTTTTGGTGAGAAGGCTGGACCGCATTTGGCACAAAGCTGGGCCCCGCAGTGGCTGACAGCCGTCCTGTCCCGGGGCTGGCCGCCACCGCGGGGGATAAACAGGAAACTCCATCTCTCCACTGCCTGTGCTCTGCTCTTTCCTCCCGCAGCGCGGCTCACACGCCCGCCCGTGCTCCCGCCTGCCCCCCCTGAGGTGCTCCGGCTGGCTGGGGGCTTGGCCCGCCCTCTCTGGGGGTGGCCTGGACCAGGCACCCCGCTGTGAAGGGTCCCTTGGGAGGATCGGCCTCCACGGCTCCCCACCAGGACTGTGGGAAGGTAAGGCAGCCACATTCCCGTGACCTTCGACCTCAGAGCACTGCTGTGTGGGTTGGAGGGCAGTGCTGACCCCTGTGGGGGCAGATGGGGAAACTGAGGCAGCATGAGGACCAGCATCCCAGCTTCCTGAGTGCAGATGGCCCTGCCGTGGGTACCACTGAGTTAGCAGCCTCACCCAGCCTTAGATACTCCTGCCACAGGTGAGGCCCTTGGCTGGGGAGGGGGGGAGGGGAAGGGAGGAGGAGGCCCTGCAGCGGTCAGCGGGCCAGGGGGGAGACAGCACCTCTCCTCCCAAGGTGCCCTGCAGCAGTAGCCCCACTGGGGACAGGAACACAGAGAGGACCAGAGGATGGGAGGAGCCCTGGGCCCGAACTCCAGACCAAATTCCCTCTCCCTGCACCGTCTGGGCCCCAGAAGCCACGCAGCAGCACCCACGCTCTCCTTTGCCACCCAGCAGCACCCACGCTCTCCTTTGCCACCTAGCCCCCTCCTGCTGGGCTCAGTGTCACGATCAGCACAGCTGCCTGCACTGCTCGGGGGCTGGAGGCCCGGGTCTCGGTGGCACACGGGTGGGCTGGCACTTCCAGGTTTGGGTCTTGGCCCCCAGCAGCAGGGGGAGGTAGGGCTGAGGGCTGGGACTTGTGGGCAGCAGATGCTGGCGTGTGTGCCCACGCGGGCAGGCAGACCTGGGGCCCCCCACAGGAGTCCAGCTCCCACACATGGAGTGCCAGCAGGGTGGGCTCCGGACCCCTCCACCATCCCAGGTCCGGACAGGACTGAGGGGTGTGTGACCTAGGTCGGAGGGCAAAGAAAGAACCAGAGTTCCCTCAGAAGACAAGGGCAGCTGCTTCTGAGCTGGCCCAGCCCATCTCCTCCCCCCCCCCACCCCTTGATGCTCCCTGGGGCTAGTTCCCTTCCCTCCCTGAGCCTCAGTTTCCCCTTCTGTATACAAAAGAGCCAAGATCTAGCCAGCCCCATGGTTGATTTTTCTACAAAATAGGGGCAGGTCCATGGGCTTGGGGACCTAGGGCCACAGCCTTGTGTCCCCCACGTGCTGCAGGGGTGTCTGCTGAGCATGGGGGCAGAGCAAAGCCACAGGGGCTGGTGTGTACCCATGACAGATGCCCACTGTCCTTGGCCAGCAAGCACAGGTCCCAGGCAGGCAGGAAGGAAGGAGGCCCCGGGCTTGGCCTTAGAGTTGGGGGACCCTCCTGAAGGGACCCCAAGGACCCTGTCACAGGGGACCACCGATGCCTGCCTGTGGGGAGTGCCTTCCACAGACACAGGACGAGACTGGTGCCTCTTCTGCGCTCACAGCATTCAAGGGGGCGCAGGGGGGCCATGGGGGGAAGAGGGCTGAGGCTGTGAGGAGCCGGCAGCGGCAGGGGTGAGGCTCCCTCCTGCTCTCAGTGCTGCAGCAGGCCTCTGCCAACCCGCTCCACCTCCTTTGCAAGTGGTCCAGCGGGGGGTGCGCTGGACAGCCATGGACAGCTGTGGGGCTCAGTGCACACGGAGGGCCAGAGCAGCGAGGGAGTCCAGACACTGGGCAGCGGCTGAAGCAAAGCACCCTGGCACCCCAAGGGCGGCCAGTGTTGGTGAGGCCCGGCTGGGCTCTGGGTGCCTCCCGCCCTCTGCGGTCTGGGTGCCTCCGTGGTCACTGCCAGCCGAGTCCTACAAGCCTCTCGGCGGTCATGGTGTCATGTTGTCTTCATGTCCAGCCTGCCTGAGGCCTCCTGTTATACTTACCATGTGGGGGGAGCGCTAGCTGAGACCCCAGGGAATTGAGGGCTCCTGTGTCCTGGTCTCACCCCTCCAGCATGCTGAGGCCAGGGGAGGGGACGTACTGGATGTCACCAGCCCTGAAGTGGGGCTGGGGGCTTCCGGCCTGGCCCTGCTTGCACATCTTTTTTTGGGGGGGTCCGGTTTTGGGGCCTGGGCACTGTCCCTCAGCTCTTCAGCTCAAGGCTAGCGCTCTACCACTTGAACCACAGAGCCACTTCCAGCTTTTTCCTTTTTTGCTTATGTGGTGCTGAGGAATCGAACCCAGGGCCTCATGCATGCAAGGCAAGCGCTCTACCACTGAGCCACCTTCCTAGCCCCCTGCTTGTACATCTTGAGAGGCAGTGGGCTCTTTGCCCTTCAAGCAGCTCTGAGACAGACAGACAGACAGAAACAGAGATGAAGAGAGGTAGAGATGGGGGGAGCTGGTATTCCAGGAGGTGACCTGACTCTCAGCTGCTCTCTGTCCAGCCCGTCCCTCCCCATGCCCCTTCCCGTGTCACCCATAAGCCCCTGGGGACCCAAGGGACAGGCTGTTCTCAGACTGCCCATCCTGCTGCACCCCACCAGGCCCCTCCTAGCTGAGGGCTGCCACCTGCCCTGGTCAAGGCCCCCCGCAGACTGCCTCTCCCTTGGGTGTCCTCCTCCTCATTCCACACCCATCTGGGGGCATCCTGGGAAGAGTCCCAGCTCCCTGGCCCAGCCACCCAGAAAGCGTGGGCCCCTCTTCAGAGGCCCACGCTGTGGCAGCTCCGAGGACCCCAGCGCTCCGCAGCCCTCGGCTCTACACTGCGCCTCCGTGTCCCCGGGGTCCCCAGCCAGGCTCAGCAGAGCCCAAACATGGGCTTCTGGATGACTTGGGGCTGGGCCCTGAGGTTCCCTGGGAGAGCTCCCCTCCCCCTCCCGCGGCTACCCCCCCCCCCCCCCCAGCCTCCTGTTTGTCGGCTGACAGATTCCCATTATCAGGGGAGAACACACACAGGAAGTCCGGCCGGGAAGGGCCCATCCCAATCCTGATTTGCCCTGGACGGAGCATAAAAAGCCGCCCTTCCTCGCCTGGGAGGTGCCTCTGCCCCAGCCCCGAACCCCACAGGCCACCATGGAGGCTGCGACCGCAGGGCAGGCGGGCAGGCCGCAGGGCAGGCCGCCCTGGGGACAGGTGGGCAGGCCGCAGGACAGGCCGGCCCCAGGAGGGGGCCCAGGGCGGCCCGTTGGCTGGATGTCCCTGCGAGGGGCTAGGTGCACACCTGGCCCAAGGAGGCAGCGGTGGTGGCTATGACCTGGGCGACATCAGGTATGCAGATGGCCCTGTCAGGGACAGGGAGAGGCCCCGGAGGCCCCAGGGAGAGGGCAGAGTGGCGGTGGCTCTGTGAGCTGGGCTGGAGCCTATCCAGCTCTGGGTGCGATTCCCCTGCTTTTCTGGTCGTCCATCCCTATGAAACAGAGGAGGCTCCTACGGCCCCCTGGCCACCAGAGTGGATCCCCTCTTCCCGCCTGCTGGCCAGCAATGCTGCGGGCCAGGAGAGCTGGATGCAGCCCGGCACACGGCCACACCGCCTGGCCCCACTCTGCAGCCTGGGAGTCCCTGGGGCCACAGGACTCGGCCCTGCTGGGTTTGGTGCCCTCTTCTTCTTCTGCTGGAAGACTGCGGTCTTCTCCTCTGCGTCCCCCTAGAAGAGGATGCGTGCTCCCAGGAGATCAGCCTGAGGGAGGACCCCCAAAGCTGTGCGCCTGGAGGCACTGAGCAGGCAGGGTCTCACCTCCTGCCAGGTGGCTGTGGGGGCTCACGCTTAGGGAGCTTGGTGGGAGGCTGTGGGGTCACATGGGGTCCTCACAAGGACCTGAGGGCAGCCTCCTCTTCTCCATCCCCCGAGTCCCTGTGTCCTGTCCAAAGGCCCAAGTCCCTCACACTGTGGCAGAGCCTCCCAGGCCCCTTCCCTAGCCACGCCAGGAGTCTGAGAGGCAGGTAGAGCAGAGCGCCAGCTAGAACTGTCTCCAGAGCAGTGCTGGCTTGCGGGTGCAGCCGGGCGGGGGGCAGGGCAGAGCCACTACCCTGGGCTCCACTGTCAGTCATGCTGGACTGGGAGAGAGCTTCCTGGCTTGGGCCAAGGGTCCGAGAGCCAGCCCCTCCCCCCCGCACCCTCAGACTTACAGGCCCCACTGCAGCGCAGCACCCCCCCATGCAGTGGCTGCCTGAATGGCAAGAGGCAAGGCCTCATTGTGGGGCTCTGCTCCAGGCCTCTGACTCTCCCCCCCTCCCCGTTCTTTCAGCTCTCGTGGGGCACAAGAAGTCCAAGCCAGAATGCCCAGGTGCTGGCCTTCCAGCTTCATCCAGAGGCCTTGTGTGTGGAGCCGGGCTGTAGAGACGGATGCCCAGCTCCGCTCACCCCGTGTCTCACCCCAGGGCTGAGCGGCAACAGCCCCATCTTACAAACGGAGGCCTTGGCCTGTCCCCAGGGTGGGCTCTAATCCTATCCTCTGACCCACAGCCTCAGCGCCCCCAAGGCATGGAAGGCCGCACAGAAGAGCAGCTGCCACCAGCACCCGGGGGGCGACCCACAGCCCTTTGACAGGTGAGTCCCAGGCAGGCCGGGCCAGGGGCACCTCTTCCACGGACACGCACACCTACCACACACACACGTAAGGGTCTGGCTAAGTTTAAGGCAGTGACAATCACCACCCAGAAATGTGGAGGGAGTCCTGGGGTTAATTCAGAAACGCAGGCTTGGAGAGAGGAGGCCAGCAGCTAACCAGAGGCCTCAGGTGAACAGTGAACTGTGTGTGTGTGTGCGTGTGTGTATGTGTGTGCGTGTGTGTGCGTGTGCGTGTGTGTGTGTGCGTGTGTGTGCATGTGTGTGCGTGCGTGCACGTGTGTATGTGTGTGCGTGCGTGTGCATGTGTGTGCGTGTATGTGTGTGTGTGTGTGCGTGTGCGTGTGTGAATTCACAGCGGGGAGGAGCACTCAGGCCTGGTCCTGACTGTCCTGAGCCATGTTCTAGGTGCTGCCAGGCAAGGGCCCTGGCAGCCCCCTCACCACCGTGTCATCCTGCTCCTGGGCCCGGTCCCCAGCGGCCGCAGCCGGGCGGGGAGCCGTCCGGAGTCAGCGCAGGTCGGACCCCTGGCTGCGCCCCGGGCGGCTGCGGGGCTCAGGGGGCGCTCGGGGCGGCCTGTCTCAAGAGCCCGGCTCTGGCCGACTCACTGCGCACCGGCGAAGGCCTCCGCGGCGGGGCCTCAGTTTCCCCGTCCGCTCAATGGGGGGCGGGGTCGCAGCCCACCGAGGCGGGCTGGGCTCGGGGCCGGCGCGCGGGGGCGGGGCCGGGGCGGGGCCGGCGCTCGGGGGCGGGGCCGGGGGCGGGGCCGCGGCGCGGCGCGGTGGCGGCGGCGGCGGCGGCGGCGCGTGCGCGCCCCGGACCGCGCGGTGAGTGCGGAGGGAGCCGGGGCGCGGGGGCGCGGGGCGCCGGGGCAGGGGCCGTCCGGGCGGGGCCGGGGAGACCCGGACGGCCGGACGCGGGGCTGGGGTCGGCCACCTGGCCGACGCCGAGCGAGCGATCGCGGGGACCCGAGAGGTGAGCGCGCGGGGCCGCGGCCGGGCCGCTCCGGGCGCGCGGACCCCTCGCCCCGGCCCTCGTTCTGCTGCCGCCGGGAGAATGGGCCCAGCGGCCGCGGGAGCCGGCGCCCCCTGCCGACGGCCGGGGCCCCCCCGTGCCCGCGACCCCCAGGCCTGGCTCGGGGCCTCGGCCCCCCCCCCCCGCAGCCAGTCCGGCCCGGCCCCCCCCGCGAGCTTGGGGCCGGCAGTGGAGAGGACCGACCCCCGCGAGCCGTCCAGCCCCCGCGGCCCCACGCCCAGACGCCCTCCTGGCCGTCACAGGTCGCCCTGGGGTGGCCAGCCCCTCCCCCCGGGGCCCCTCCCCAGGGGCTGCTGGACGGGGGGGCGGGGAGGTGACATCAGGGCCGTGGTGGCACCGGTGGGGCCGCGATTCTCATCCACCTGGGTGGGGGCTGCGCCGCGGCCCCGCCGGCCCGGCCGCACACCGGGGGAAGCGGGGTCCGCGAGCGCCGGCCGCGCCGCCGCCTCCTCTGGCCCTGGGCAAAGCATGACTTTCAAAAACCCGAGCCTCCGTGCAGGCGCAATCCTGGCCCGGTGCGCAGGGCTGAGGGAGGGCGCCCCCAGCTGCGCTCAGTGCCGCTCCTGAGACCCAACACCAGCCCGGGCCCCCTGCCCTCCTCCCTCCCCTCTGCCTCCAAACAGCCGGGCAGGAAGGACCCGCCTCCTGCCGCTTCCCTCGGCCCCCGCCCGCCAGGGCCTAGGTGGATGCAGGGACCTGCATAGCCCCAACACCGAGTCAAGTGACCAGTGTCTGTGCGAGGCCAGCCCTGGACAGCAGCCAGGGCCCCACAACTTGAGTGTCACTGTCTGTGGGACAGACCATCCGAGCCCGAGGAGGCCCTAAGACCCTAAGTGTGGCTGGTGTCTTTGGGGAAACTGAGTCTGGGAGAAAGAGGTTCGACCCTCCTGTCTACAGTGCAGGCAACCATGACAGCCTGGTGGAGCCTGTGGCTCCTGACCCGTTGGCTCCTCATTGTAGGAACCTCGGCCCAGACCAGTTGTGGACTGGGGTTCTTTGGACTCCTAGGAAGCCTCACCAGCCTCCTGGCCACTGCTTAGCTATTCAAGGAGAGGCCTGGACTCCAGTGACCCCAGAGGGGAGCAGGGCTGCTCCATTACCCCAACTGGGCACAGGCAGACCCAGGGGACCAATGCCTTAGGAGCCCATAGGCTCTCGTACAGGGACTCGAGTCTGGGAAGGACACCCCCTCTGGTGGTCACCCCTAAGCGGCCCTGGCATCTGCTGATGATGGACACCCACACCCTGGGACCCGCATGCCCCGGGCACACATTCTGCCCTGGGCAGATATGGAAGCCACGTCCAGAGGGCTGGGATGGCCCAGCAAGGCCCTGGCCTGGCAGGGTCCCACGGCCATGGGCACCACAGCTGCGTGGAGGGCAGGCGAGCCATCCAGTCACCAGGGAGCGGGAGCAGCCTGTTACCCTCCCGGCCCACCTCACCTCCAGTGCCCTCTCTGTTCTGCCCCGGAGTTGAGGGGCCTCCTGGCTCGCTGATGGCTGAGGGGCCGCCTAGCTGGAGGGGTGGTTCTGCCTGAGGGGGCTGCTGCCCTTGGAGGCCTTGGATGGGAGCCGGAAGCCTTCCTGGCCTTACTTGGCTGTGTTGCTCGCTCCAGGCCCCTGGTGGAGGCAGGCCCACCTGGAGCCATGCGGGGCTCCCGGGAGCTCCCCCTGCTGTGGTTTCTGGTCCTGGCTGCAGGAGGCACTGAGCACGTCTACAGGCCCGGGTAAGCCTGGGCGTGGGTGTGGGTGGGGAAGGGGCTCAGCCCTTCCTAAGGCCGCCCACAGCCTTCACGGTGGCTCTGGCCAAGAAACTTCCCTCCCGTCCCCCCGCAAGCCCTTCCCCCATGCTCGTGGGTCCTGACTCCTGACTCCGCAGTGCTGTGGTTGAGCCAGGAATCCTCTAGCCGTAGGGTGTGTGCTGTGGAGGTCCAAGGACCTGCTTCAGAGTCCTTCGTGCAGCGTGTGTACCAGCCCTTCCTCACCACCTGCGCTGGGCACCGGGCCTGCAGCACCTACAGGTGAGCACCCGCGAGGGGTGAGCGCCCACCGGCCAGCAGCCCTCCCTGCGGAGCCTGAGCTGTGGGGTCCCTGGTGCGGGCTGGGGGTGCGGTCAGGTCTGAGCATGCTCCCGATCACCGCGGAGGCCAGCCTTGGACGGCGCCTTGAAGAGCACTCGTGCTGCAGGTGCCCACCTCTGCTACCCTCTGCCCTGGGATGCCCACCGCTTCCTCCTGGGCATCGCCAGCCCCCTGAAACCTGCCTGTAATCCCGGTCTGCCCTGCGACCCCAGCCAGCACCCCTCCCTCTCCTGGTGATGAGTTCTGAGGGAGACACCCCCTGATGTCCCGAAGGGGAGGGGGAACAGATTCTTGTTCTAAGGACAGGGACTCCCGCCTCCTCCTAGCCTAGAAGTATCTAGAAAAGTCTCAGACTCATAAACTCCTCTCCAGATTTCAGAGGCTCTTAAACCCCCAAAGTGAAGGAGCAGCTTTAGCAGAGGCGTCTGGGGTCCAGGAGAGGAAGGGCTGGGCTCCAGCCCAGCAGTCGTTGCTGCAGGCAGGGCCGGCTGCCTCTGCCTGTCGGTCCTGCACATGGCCCCCCATGCTGCAGGGGTCTGCTCATCGCTGGAGACCCCGGGGGGCCGTGGCCCCACGCTGCAGTCTCCAAGAGACCCTTTAGGGACTCTTGGGGGTGACCCAGTAGTCAGGTGCCAGGAGCTGGCCGATGGGGTCGGGTGCCCCCCGGCATGTCCAGGCAAGGTCCAGCTGGGGCCAGCCTCTGTGGGGTCCCTGGAACGGTCCCTTCTCCCTGCAGGACCATCTACCGGACTGCCTACCGCCGCAGCCCTGGATTGGCTCCTGCAGGGCCCCGCTACGCCTGCTGCCCCGGCTGGAAGAGGACCGGCGGGCTTCCTGGGGCCTGTGAAGCTGGTGAGGGCAGTGGGACCCGTGGTGCCCAGCGTGGGGGTGCCGCGCCTCGGCTGCTGCCCAGGGCTCTTGGGACACTCTGGAGTGGGTGACATGCTTCCCCCACCCACAGCAATATGCCAGCCACCATGCAGGAACGGAGGGCACTGTGCCCAGCCGGGACGCTGCCGCTGCCCTGCAGGATGGAGGGGAGACACCTGCCAGACGGGTAAGGCCGGCGCCACACTCCGGCTTGTACGTGGACAAGGGCTGGCCACCTGGTGCCCACGGATGGATGGGTCTTAGTGGGGCGTAGTGTGGCCGAGCCTCACTCGTGCAGGGCTGCTTGTCTGTTCCTGCAGACGTGGACGAATGCAGCGCCGGAGGGGCCGGCTGTCCCCAGCGCTGTGTCAACACGGCGGGCAGTTACTCGTGTCAGTGCTGGGAGGGGCAGAGCCTGTCTGCAGATGGGACTCTCTGCCTGCCCAAGGGAGGGGCCTCCAGGATGGCCCCGGACCCGACAGGTAAGGCTCAGCCCCCACCCCTGCTGCGGCACCTGGCCTGAGGCGGTGGGTAGGCGGGACGGATGGGGACGGATGGGTCCAGGGCTGTGAGGTGGAGGTGGCCCGCCCTGGTCAGTACCACGCGCCATGTGAGAGGCCAGGCACTCCAGGTAGAAGGTGGTAGCAGGGGCCCCTTCCCCCGAGGGGAGGTTTCTGGAAGGCACTGTGGCAAGTTCTCCGGGAGGCCTCATCTCAACCGAGAAAGCGCAAGAAGACCCCACCCCCGGACACGGCCCCTCGCTGGTGACGGGACATTATTACTTTTGGTACGCGCTGTGACACTTCAAACTCGTACCGTGAGTAATAATGCGCCGTCAGCAGCCCAGCGTCAGGAGCTCGCCGCCCCGGTGAGCACCCATCAGGTGGGGCAGGCGAGTCCACCTGGAGCCTGTGGAGCCTGTCCCGGGTGGACAGCTGGGGCAGAGGCGGTGACTCCAGGGCTTGCAGCTGCCCAGCGCCTCCCTGGGGCGGGGACGCCTCCATCCCTGGCCCGGGCTCCCTGACCCGCGCTTGGATCTGCCCCCAGGAGCAGAGGCGGTGGTGCGGGAGGAGGTGCGCAGGCTGCAGTCTCGTGTGGACACGCTGGAGCAGGTGAGGCTGGGCAGACAGGTCTGGCTGGTGCTCACAAGGGCTGGATTGGGTCAGGCCCGTAGACCCTTGCCATTTCTGGGGACATAGCTCCCGTCTGCCAGTAAAGGTTATGGGGCTCCACAGGGAGGCCTTCGAGGACCCCAGCTCTCCTGTTGACTCGGGGTCCTCTCTGGCTTGGGTTATGCCAGGTGACACTGCTGCTCGGACTCCCCGGGCTGAGGAGAGCGTGGCCACCCCCACACGTCCTGTCACACCGTCCTCTGTACCAGTCTCAGGCTCTTCTGGTGCAATAGCTCCCCCTAGTGGCAAGGAGAGCCAGCGCTGAGTTGAGAGGCTGACGGGTCCCTGGACTTTCTGCCCCAACCCCACCTTGCAGAAGCTGCAGCTAGCACTGGCTCCCCTGCACAGCCTGGCCTCGAGGGCCTCGGAGCACGGGTTCCAGGACCCTGGCAGCCTCCTGGCCCACTCCCTCCAGCAGCTGGACCGCGTGGACTCCTTGAGTGAACAGGTCTCCTTCCTGGAGGAGCAGCTGGGGTCTTGTGAGTAACGTGTGCTGCCACTATCCCTGTGTTCCTGGGATCTGGGCCCAGATGGGGTCTGGGCACCAGGGCGGTGAAGCCAGCTCTGCCTCCTCTTCCCCCCCTAGGCTCCTGCAGGAAGGATCTGTGAAGGTCTCCACCTGGCCACCCGAGGCTGGACAAGCAGCTGCTCTTCATCCTGCCCTGCAGTTCCTACCTCCCAGCGGGGCCTGCCCCACTCCCCGTGAAGGCTGTGAAGGGCCTCTGCTCCCCTTCCCCTTCTCCAGAGCCCCCGGACTTGGGCTCAGGATGGGGGTCTTCCTGTGTGCACCCCACAAGTAGCATTTCTCAGGACCCAAAGGGCCCGTGGTACGAGGCCTCCCTCCCAGAGCAAGGCCAGTGGGCCTCAGCAGCAGCCTCCTGAGGCCGGGCGGGGAACACTGGAGACTGAGCTGCTATGCAGTGGCTGGACTGGGGGCTGCGCCCTTCCTCCTCCCTGCTGGGTGCGCCATCACCACAAGAGTCCAGGCAGGTGGTTCCAAGGCACGGCTTCCTTCTGGTGGTAGGCTGGCACCACACACAGCTAGAGGTCAAAGGGCATCTTTAGCCATCAGGCCCTGCCTGTTAGGTAGAGCCACACCCCACCCATTGGAAAAAGCATTTTTTTTTTTTTGTCTGTTGTGGGGCTTGAACTCTGGGCCTGGGCACTGTCCCTCAGCTCTTCAGCTCAAGGCGAGCACTCTACCACTTGAGCTACAGCACCACTTCCGGTTTTCTGGTGGTTTATTGGAGATAGGAGTCTCACAGTCTCTCCTGCCCTGGCTGGCTTTGAACCGCGATTCTCAGATCTCAGCCTCCTGAGTAGCTAGGATTACAGGCGTGAGCCACCAGTGCCTGGCTGGAAAAAGCATTTCTGGTGGTGAGGCTCACTCCCACGGAGGGTTGGGGAGAAGGATTTCCACACTGGACCCCTGGGGTGTGCGTGGGGGACGGGGAATATGTGGGCATTGGGCTTTGTTGTTCTTACAACCGTATTCCTGGACACGCAGATGCCGGGAACCCTGCCCCTCCTCTGTAAGGGTCACAGCTCACTAGGCACTTCCAAGACTTTGTTTATAAAAAGAAAAAACAAAAAGCACAACACTGCCATGCGCTGTCCTCGAGGCGGTGAGGGGCGGCCCGCTGCGCTGCCCTGTGGCCCTGGTGGCCCAAGACGCATGTGATGCCTGGACACCTCCTCTCCCGAAGGCCTGACACAGGCCAGGGTCCGGTCTCCAGAGCCAAACTGTACCCAGTGGGCCTTGGGCAGCAGCCACGTCAGAAGACCTGGGGCCAGTGCCTGGTTCCCTGGCCAGCTCTGGCCAGTCCTGCTTGCTCCTTGGCTGGCTGCCCAAAGGCCTGGCTGTCTAGCCCTCAGGCCTGTACCCTGGAGGCACAGGTAAGGGCTGCAGAGCCCAGAGGGGCTCCCCCTAGAGGTGTCAGAGGGGCCTCCGGCTTCCTGAATGAGAGCCTTGTGAGCCAGGCTGGGGGGCAGACACAGTGATATTTGGCAGCCCTGGAGAGGGACTCTGTCCATTCTGTGGCCTCTTCTCCTGTCTGCTGTCCCCATGTGTGGCCTGGGCTACTGGGCTGGTTGGCCATCAGGCCCCGCGGCAGCGCCGTTCTGGGGCGCTTGGGATATGTGGTGGAAGGTGCTCCTCATGGCTTGGTGGCAGGTGTGCACGAGCTTTGGGACGTCCGCCTCGGTGAGGCCACTGGTGGGGATGGCATCCAGCACTTGCACCTTGATTGTTCCTGGGGGGACAGTGGGCATCAGTGGCTACCCGGCCTCTCCTCCTCCCCCCACCCCCCACCGCCTACCCCCCATCTGGGAGAACCGGAGGCTCCAGCTGGGCGGGCTCCCTCAGCTCCTGGCTAGAGTGTATCACTGAGACAACACTGACAGTAAAACAGGTTTCTAAGTGTGTGTCCAATGGGTTTCCACAGCTCTGTCCTCTCCCCTGGCCACCACCAATCATTTCCGCCCCCAGGAAAGTCCCTCAGCCTGTCCTAACCAGCCCCTGCTGCAGACTTCTGTGCTGGTGTGAATGGGGGTGGGAGGGTGCAGATGTGGGAAACCAAACCAGGCACCTCCCACTGACCTTCAACCTTTGATCTGACCTTCCCACCTGGGCTTGCCAGGGCTTCTGCTTGGGTGAATGTGGCAGGCTGCCCACTCATGATGGGCACTGGGGTCCAGGCTACCCACATGGGGGTCTGGCCCGGAAGACCATGTCCCGGCATCAGACGCCACCGCAGTCCTGTCTGTATGGATCCTCGGCCTTTAGACAGCCTCTGTCTTCTTACACAGAAATGGGCCCCCCCACCCACCCCGGGCCCGGGCCCAGAGAAGACAGGAGAGGAAGTAGTGCTGGCCCTTGACTGAGACACAGACTCAGGATCCAAATCCATCCACCCGTTCACCACTCACAGCATTCCTCCTGCGGGGGCTGTGCCCCCTTCCCCCAAGGACAGGGCGGGGCTCACCTGAGGTGAAGAGCTTGGTCCTGAAGTTGTAGAAGGAGGAGAAGGAGGAGTACACCACAGGGATGATGGGTACCTGCAGGCAAGGACTAGGTCGGGTGCCACAGGCTGCCTTCCAGTCCTGCACCTGCTCTGCTCCCGTGTGTTCGCGACAGACCCCAGCTCTGTATCCTCCTTGTACCCCGACATCAGACCCAGGGAGCCTTCTTGCTAGCTCACTCTCTCCACACTGGAGGGCAGGGCCCTCCCTATGGCCTCCCTCCCCCTCCCCCCTGGGCAGCCCTAGTCAGGGGAGGGGGTAGAGCCTGCTGGAGTTCCTGCAAGATACCAGGGTCAAAGCCACAGTGCCAGGTGGCCCCTGGGGGTGATCATTAACCACAGGGAGCCTCAGGGGCGTGGCTGGAAGGCTGTTGTCTAGCCCTGAGGGAGGGGCTGGGGACAGGAAAAGTGGCTCTGGAGATGGCCCTGGGTCCCTTCCCCCCATACCCTCAGCCCCAGGAGACAGGCAAGAACGCAGAACCACTGGAGGGCCTGGGCAGGGTGGTTGCTGGTCAGAGCTGGGTCCCACCCCCTGGTGCTGGTGGGGGCTTCTAGGACATAGTGGGTCCCGGACAGCAGGAAGCACACAGCCTGGCACAGGGCAAGGCTCACCATGGTGGAGGGACTGAGCTGAGGCTGCAGCCTGAACCAGCCAGGCAGGACAAAGCCCCTTCCCCGGGCCCCTTGGTGGTTCTTTCCAACATGGGTCCTCATGGCAGAGGAGTGGAGGTAGCAGAGTCCCTCTACCCCCTCTGCTCCACACCGCTCCCGGGGCACCCCTAGGGCTCGCTGTCACGCCTCCCTCCCTACGGGCCAGGGAGCACACACAGGCAAGGTCAGGGAGAGCTCCCAGCACTCCACCTACACCCGAGTTCCAACCAGGCCCTGCCCACACTGCAGGCCTGTGGTCCAGCCCACGCTGCGCCCCAGCCCCAGTGAAGCACACTGCTCAGGACCTCCAAAACCACCCCATAAAGCTCCACTTGGAGCCGGGAACTAGTGGCTCACACCTGTAATCCTAGCTACTTAGGAGACTGAGATCTGAGGATCACGGTTCAAAGCCAGCCCAAGCAGGGAAGTCTATAAGACTCTTATCTCCAGTTAACCACCAGAAGTGGCGCCGTGGCTCATGTGGTAGAGTGCTAGGCTTGAGCTGAAGAGCTGAGGGACAGCGCCCAGGCCCTGAGTTCAAGCCTCATGACCAACCAAAACAAAAACCCTCGGGACTTCTGCCTGGCCAGCAGAGCAGGAAGTGGGGTGTCAGCAGCGCCTGGACCTGATCAAGAGCCAGGCTGCGCCTCTCAGCAGGCGAAGGGCCTGACCCCCGGCTCCCTCCCTACAGGTCAGACTGGCTTCTACCTGGCCAGTTTGGAGGTCATCTCAGCCTCCTTTGACCCAACCCCCCTCCCCCCCAAGGAAGGGTGGGGCTCACCTGGGCCTGGATGGCCAGGTAGAAGGCACCTTTCTTAAAGGGCAGCAGGTCGCCATTGTCATTGCGTGTGCCCTCAGGGTAGATCCACACCTTGAGCTGTGGAGAAAAGAGTTGCTGCTGTGGGGGGGGGGGGGTGCTGGTGGCCTTCAGGAGCCCCAAGAGCCAGGCGTCTCCTCCCCTCCACAGGCTCAGCCCCTGCCACTACCCACTTGCAGACATGCTCTGTGAGTACAGAGCCCTGCCTAGCCGCAAACTCACATTTTCCCTGACCATGCGCCCGCCCAGGTCGGCCATGACGGACACAGCGGTGCTGGAGCGCTGCCGGTTGATGAAGTGGACACCCCCCAGGTACATGATGAGGCCCACAGGCCCCAGGAACACCAGCTCCCTCTTGGCAATCTGCACACAGCGCTTCGGAAGGATCTCCATGAGGCCTATATGAAGTGGGGCAGGAGAAGGGGAGGAGAGGGGAAGAGACAGAGGACACATACACAGATACATTCAGAACCAAGGCAGTGACGTGTGCGAGGCCTCCCCCGGAGGAGGATGAGCCGGGCACACCCCACACACGATGCCAAGCCTTCCAACTCTGCCTCCTTCCTTATACAGAAGATGGGAGCTCTATACACTCACGCATAGGCAGCCTGCTGCCTACTTTGGGTGTGCCGGTACTGGAGCTTGTACTCAGGGCCCTGTGCTCTTGTCTGGCTTTTTCTCTAAAGGCTGACACTTTACCACTCATCCCAGCTTTGTGGTGATTAATTGGGCAGGGTGCCGATGGCTCACGCCCGCCCGTAATCCTAGCTACTCAGGAAGCTCAGATCTTAGTATCGTAGTTCAAAGCCAGCCTGGGCAGGAAAGTCCCTGAGACTCTTATTTCAACCACCAGAAAACTGGAAGTGGCACTGTGGCTCAAGTAGTTGAATGTTCGCCTTGAGCTGAAGAGGGACAATGCCCAGGCCCAAAGTTCAAGCCCTGGGCTGGGAAGGTGGCTCAGTGGTAGAGTGCTTGCCTTGCATGCATGAGGCCCTGGGTTCGATTGCTCAGCACCACATAAGCAAAAAAAACCGGAAGTGGCTCTGTAGCTCAAGTGGTAGAGCGCTAGCCTTGAACTGAAGAGCTGAGGGACAGTGCCCAGGCCCAGAGTTCAGGCCCCCCACTGGCCAAAAAAAAAGCCCTACCACCAACCAAAAAAAAAAAAAAAAAAATCTCGGGCTGGGAAGGTGGCTCAGTGGTAGAGCACTTGCCTTGCATGTTCGAGGCCCTGGGTTCGATTCCTCAGCACCATGTAAGAAAAAAGCCGGAAGTGGCGCTGTGGCTCAAGTGGTAGAGTGCTAGCCTTGAGCTGAAGAGCTGAGGGACAGCGCCCAGGTCGAGTTCAGGCCCCACGACTGGACCCAAAAAAAAACAACAACAAAACAACAACAACAACAAAAATCTCAGGGGTTTCCTTCCCTAGGTGGCTTCAAACCTTGATCATCAGATCTCAATCTCCTTAGTAGTGAGGGTTACAGGTGTGAGCCATTGGCCCTGGCTGCCTGCTGCTCTTACCACATGTCTGGCTCTGCTTCAGCTCAGGCCTCTGGCTCATGGGGGCCCAGCCTGCCCCTCCCCTGTCCCCACCCCGTACCTTGGGTGGCAGCTTACCCATCATGTCCAGGATGCTCTGGTGGTTGGAGATGATGACACAGGGCCCTTCCGCCTCCAGCTTCTGCCGTCCCCGGACATCAAAGCGGAGGTTGTACGCATACTTGAAGGACCGCACAAACCAGCTGATGATACTGAGGATGGAAGCAGCAGTGAGCAGGGCCTGCAGGGCAGGGTGGGGAGGGGACAGGGAGAGGGTGCTCTCACAGCACAGAACGGAACGGCTCAGGAGGGCCACCCTGGCTGAGGGAAAGCAGGGGAGCTGTGCAGGTAGGCTGCTGCTGGCCTTCACCCCCTCCCTGGGGCCACCCAGGTACGGCTGGCAGGCACACAGAGGTCAGCTGGAAGAGGACAGGACTGGATCTCACTGCTGAGGCCACCTTGAGTGCCCTGTAGCCTGTATCCAGAGGTCCTCCCAGGCACTGGCTGGGCAGGAGGCCCTAGGGAGGGGCCCAGACATTCTGCTCTGCACACCCGAGACAGGACATTAACCCATCGCAGGTTAGCACACAGGGATGAAGCCTAGGGAACTCCCTCTGCGCTCCTAGCACAGCACAGGGCTGTCAGCAACACGCTGGGGAGCACAAGGTTGGGGAGAATGCTCCACTCTCCAGGCAGGTGAGCTGAGCCCAGAGGGAGGCAGGCCCTCTATGGGCAGCAGAGTAAGTGCTCAGGGTCCACAGCGCAGACTCCTGACACCCCAGAGTTCAAAGGCAGCCAGGCCTTCATTCCACCCAAGCCTGTGGTCATGTCACCGCGGCCCCGCCCTCACGGCACTCCCACCGGACCACTACCCCAGCTTGGAAAGGTCAGGCTACTGCCTGCCTCCACGGAGCTGTGGCGGGCTCTGGGGACCCTGTGGAAGTGGAACCCGAAAAGCCTCGTCTAAGGTGACTGGAAACCAGCACTGACTGGCTCCAGGGGAAAGGGGCGTGCCAGGTCAGCTGCGCGGAGCAGAGCCCTGGGATGGTGTATCAAGCAATCCACAGGGAGTGCTCACCAGCTCCGCTCCCTGTCAGAGACTTGCAGACAAAAACAAGAAGAGCTCCCTCACCTGCCACAGCTCACACACTGGGAAGATGAGCACAGCCAGGACCTGGGGAAGTGGTGCTGGCAGGCAGGAGGCAGGGGTGTGTCTGGAGGGCAAGTGGGCTGGAGAGGGGTGGGGGAAATGATTACTGAGGAGCCCTGCCCAGCCATCAAGACTCCAGGAGTCTGCCCTGAGGCTGTAAGTTTGGGGTGCTTAAGATAGTTGGGATCAGCAGATCTAAACACCCTCGGGAACTGAAAAAGAGAAGGAAGGTGGGCGTTTCTTTTCAGCAGAGGACAGAGCTGTGATTTTTCCCTCCCATAGTGGGGCCTGAACTCTGGGCCTGGGCGCTGTCCCTCAGCTCTTCAGCTCAAGGCGAGCGCTCTACCACTTGAGCCATAGTGCCACTTCCGGCTTTTTCTGCATATGTGGTGCTGAGGAATTGAACCCCAGGCCTCATGCATGCAAGGCAAGCGCTCTACCACTGAGCCACCTTCCCAGCCCCAGAGCTGTGATTTTTTTTTGTGATGCCTGGGATAGAACCCAGGACCTCGCCTGGAACCAAGCAAGCACTCCGCCTGGATTTGTAGGATTTATACAGGCTGAACAACAGGTACTCTAAACCCCAAATGCGCAAATCCCTTATGTTCTTGGAACAACTGACACCTGACCTCAGGAAAGGGACTACAAAGGGCTGGAAGCACTTTAGAAACATCTTCAGTCTGCACGGACGCCCAGGAGACATAAACAAACACACCGTGTTCACACTGGCGTCCCAGCACCAAGACAGCTCATCCCAGGTTTGAAACACTTCGAGCCCCGTGCATTTTGGGTAAGGAATCCTCACCCTGGAGAGCAAGGCCCTGCTTTGCTGCTTGTCTCTCTTTTGTGTTTCTTCCAAGAGGAGGGACACCAGCCAAGCACCCTAGGAGCTGCAGTGGACACCCGCAAGCCCACCAGAGAAAGGTGAAAGGTCCGTTGTAATGGGGAGGGGGCTGAAAGCCACCCCTGCTGCCTGCCCGACACAGATACAGATCAGCCAAGCACCGCTCTGGACCCAGCTCACAAAGGCAAGTCCTCACCCCCTGCACAGAGGTGGCCAGGGCCCGTGAGTGACCAGCCCATGCCACAACGCGTCCCTGCAGCTGGCGAGAGTCTGAGCTCCTTCCATTCCATCTGTGACCTGGGCTAAGAACTTGGCCTTCCTAAGCTTGTAGGCCATCTGCACACGGAGAGCAGAAGCAGCTGCATTTCATCAGGCTGGGACAGAACACAGTGGGTCCCCTGGGAACCTCCCACCATTAGTGCCAGAGTCACTGAGTGACTGCTCACCTCTGTCAGCCCCAGCTCCAGGAAGCAGTTCAAGGACAGGTTCAAGCCATGGGCCTGCCTGTCCTCGTGGAAGGCCACTAGTAACCCTTGCCCTCACTACTGGTGTTGGGCTGGGCCAATCCAGGGAGACCTGGAAGCTCTCTGGGTGGAGCCTTGCGGGAAGGGCCATCTGCTTGGCCTCATCAGAGTGGGGACAGCAGACTCCAGAAAGCCAACTGGTTTGCTATCAAGTGTCCCGGTAGTGGAGTGCCAGAGGGCCCGGGAGAGAGACGGGCAGAAGGGGACCAGAGGAGAGCGGGTGCCAGGAGGAAGGGGACCCTGCTGGCTGGAGGGGTGGGTGGGGAGTGGGCACAGGATCTTCCTCCCTGGCCAAACACAGCCCTCCCCAGGGACCTCCACTTCTAGGGTCCACAGAGACGCGGGCAGAAGCCCATCCTCTCTGGCCTCGGTCACACAAGACCCGGCCTCCCTCCAGGCCCAGGGCTCAGGCAGGCCAAGGAGAGATGCAGCTGTGTGGCCCTTATCTCTGAGTCTGTCGTGAACCCAGGGGCTTCATGGCTGGCGATCACGGCTACGAGGCTGGGTCCTGTCTAAATTCAAAACCTGACCAATGCCAACAAGCCCCTGGTCTCTGTAAGCACAGCAGTACCCATCTCTTCCCCAAGCCTGGGGTGGGCACAGATGGCAGAGGATGAGGACCTGGCCCTGGGATGCAGCACCAGCATGCCATCCTTCCCAGGAAGGGTACTTCCTCTGTCCTTCAAGGCCCACGGCTCTATCCCTCTTAACCCGAAGCCGAGCCCAATCCAATACACGCAGCCTCTGCTTTGCTATGGCCTGCCAGGTAGGTGGAACACCTCAACCCAACCCCTACACAGAGAAGAGACCACCCACAGCCCAGCCTGAAGTCAGCCTTGGCCCTTCCATTACCAGCACCGCTCCCTGCACACACAGAGGCCCACTGCCAACGGCAAAGGCCTCCCGCACCAGCCTCGACCTCATAGGAAGAGGAGTACGGATGCCTGTCCAAGAGCTCAGGGCCAGGGTGTGCACAGGTGGAAGACTAAAGGTTCTGTGTGTGCGCGCTGGTCCTGGGGCTTGAACTCAGGGACCTGTGCTCTCACTTAACTTTTCTGCTCTTGGCTAGCAATCTGTCACTTGAACCACACCTCTATAGCTTTTTGCTGGTTAACTGGAAGAGAAGAGTTTCACAGACTTTTTACGCTGACTTAAGTCTCCTGGGTAGCTGGGATTACAGGTGGGAACCACTGGTGCCGGGTGACAAGAACATTTTTCTCACTCTGAGTTCCAGCTATATCTTACTTCTAAGACCTTGGGCAGATGCCTCCTTTCTTCCTACACCATACCATCAAACTGCCCTGGAAGTCTCAGCTGGTCATCTATAAACTGACGCAGCCCACCATCCCATTTCCAAGGACAGGGGCATCCATAGTGCCCAGGCTCTGTCCCATTCCAGGCTTGGGGCTCCAGCCCCGCTCAGCCTGTCTAAGCTCAGGCTTGGAGAACCAGACACAGGCAAGCTTCCACTCCCACGTTCTTCCCCCACCCCCAGAACAAGTGGCAGCTTAATGACACGGCACCCACTGTGCATTTTCCACATTGACTCTTCTGCACCCTCCAGCCGGAGGTGCCCATGTTGACAATGTCTGCACCTGTCCCTTGATCTGCTGGTACAGGGGCGAGGCCTTCACAGGGACCTGAGGCCCAGGGGCAGGCCTTCGGTCTCCTGGCCTCTGTCTGGTCTGCAGCCCTCCCTCCCTTGGCCCTGGGAACCCAGATGCCAATAGAAACAAAACACCTACTGTTACCCAGCCAAGGTCCCCAGGCCTCAGGGCCATGGTCTGGGTGGTGCTGGGGTGGGAGGGAGGGTGCAGGAAGGCCTTGGGGGCCTGCGTATTTTAGCTGGGCATGCTGAACCATGGGCTTGGCAGTATAGGAGGGCCCTGTACTGGCTTTGCCATCCTGCTAGGCCTAGCCCTAACACAAAAGGGCAGCTGGTGACTGGATTTGGCCCCCGGGAAGCTGTGGTGCAGGAAGAGCAGGCTGGGCTTCTCTGAGAGCAGGAAGCTGCTAGTAATGAGGCCACCACTGCAGTGCACATCAAGCCTGAGGGTGAGACCCACCATGGATGTCCCAAGTCAGGCCTGCTGAAAACGCCTAGCTGCCAGCCTGCACTGGGACAGGCTCGCTCCAAGCAAGCAAGCACGCCCTCCCTGGCTGGGCCCAGGGACAGCAGAACTTCCTCCCAGAGACATACCTGCCCCGGACTTTGAGCCATCTATCCCTTCAAGGTGTGCACACCTGTCCTTTGTGTCCTTTGTGTGTGTATGCCAGTACTGGAGCCTGAACTCAGGGCAGACTGAACTCAGTATGACTGGCTTTTTCGCTCGTGGCTGGTGCTCTATCTCTTGAGCCACAGCTCTGCTTCCAGCTTTCTGGTAGTTAGTTGGAAATGAGTCTCACTGACTTTCCTGTCCAGGCTGGCTTCAAACTGTGATCCTCAGATCTCAGCCTCCTGAGTAACTAGGATGACAGGTGTCAGCCATGGGTGTCCGGCTCCATCTGTGCAGAAGGGCCTGGATACTGGTGTGGGGGTCGCTCCCCACGGCAAGCCCCTTCCTATGCCCGTGGCAGTCCCTCCAGCCTCTCAAGGGCAGGCCGGGTCCTGGGAGACCGGGGCCTGGAGAGGCCCTCTGCTCCCACCGAGGACGGCTGTGCAGGGACACGCTGGCCCTTTGCCCCGGGAGGGCACCGCCCTGCCCGAGGTGGGTGCCACAGAACAGCGGCCAGGCCCTTGGGCACCCTCAAGACCACCTGGCATTGATGCCCGGGGGAGGCGGCCACAGTCCCCGCGGCGTGGGGCCCGCGAAAGCCCGGCGCCCCTCCCCGGGGCGTGACCCCAGCCCCCCCCAGGCCTGCACCCTGCCCTCCGCGGCGTTGCAAAACCCCTGGCGGGCTGTGGGCAGAGGGGATGGGGCAACCGTGGGGGCGGGGCCGCCGGGGCCAGGGCGGCGCGCGGGTGTCCGGGGATTTTCCACACACCCCCGCCCCCCCCTCCCCCGTCCGCTCGCCCCCGCGCCCCCCCCCCCCGCCCCCGGTCCGCCCGCCCGGGCCGGCGGCGGCGGCGGCAGCAGCTCCCGTGCGGCGGCGGGAGAGCGGAGAGCGCGAGGTGTCCCCCACCTGCGGCCAGCGCAGCCTCGGCGTCCCCGCCCCGGAGGCGGGCTCGGCCTCGCCCGGCCGCGCGGGGCGCGGGAATGAGCCCGAGCGCGGGACTTTGTGACGCGCGGAGCCGGGACGCCGGGCGCGGGGCGCGGGGAGCCGGGGCGCGGGGAGCCGGGGCGCGGGGAGCCGGGGCGCGGGGCGCCGGGAGCCGGGGCGCGGGGCGCCGGGAGCCGGGGCGCGGGGCGCGGGAAGGAGCCCGAGCGCGGGACTTTGTGACGCGCGGAGCCGGGACGCCGGACGCCGGGCGCGGGGCGCGGGGACGCCGGGAGACGGGGCGCGGGGCGCGGGGCGCGGGGCGCGGGGCGCGGGGCGCGGGGCGCGGGGCGCGGGGCGCGGGGCGCGGGGCGCGGGGCGCGGGGCGCGGGGCGCGGGGCGCGGGGCGCGGGCGGGGCAGGAAGAGGCCGAGGAGGGAGAAAGTTCGGGAAGCGGAAGCGCGGCTCGCCCGCCCGCCGCCCGCCCCATGTTGTCCACCGAGCGCCCGTCGCCCGCCGCCCTCCGCCGCCCGCCGCCCGCCCCCCGCCGCCCGCCGCCCCCCGCCTCCCCCCGCCGCCCGCCGCCCGCCTCATGTTGTCCACCGAGCGCCCGCCGCCCGCCGCCCTCCGCCGCCGCGCGCTCCCCGCCCGCCCGCCCCCCGCCGCCCGCCTCATGTTGTCCACCGAGCGCCCGCCGCCCGCCGCCCTCCGCCGCCGCGCGCTCCCCGCCCGCCGCCCGCGCGCCCCCCGCCCGCCGCCCCCCGCCGCCCCCCGCCGCTCGCCTCATGTTGTCCACGGAGCGGCCGCCGCGGCGCAGCAGGCAGACGGCCGAGGCCAGCGCGGACGCCGCCAGGCAGAGCGCGCAGTAGGCGCCGAGCTTGGCGTAGAAGCGGGCGGGGCGGCTCAGCGCCGGCAGCAGCAGCAGCAGCCCCAGCAGCGCCGCCGCCAGCCACGGCCACAGCGCCATGCCGCGCCCCAGCCCCGACGGCGCCGCCGCCCGCCGCGCCCGGGCCCCTTATTGCGAGGGCCGAGGGAGGTGGCTAGGTACGGCCGCCCCGCCCCGCCCCGCCCGGGACGCCCGCCGACCCCCCCGCCCCGCCCCGCCCCGGGACGCCCGCCCACCCCGCGGCCCGGTGTCACCCACCGCCCGCCCCGCCCCGCCCCGCCCCGGGACGCCCGCCCACCCCGCGGCCCGGTGTCACCCACCGGCAGCCCCGCCCCGCCCCGCCCCGCCCCGGGACGCCCGCCCACCCCGCGGCCCGGTGTCACCCACCGGCAGCCCCGCCCCGCCCCGGGACGCCCCGCCCCGCCCCGGGACGCCTGCCGGCCGCGCGTCCCCACCCCAGGCCTCCGCCCTGCCCTCAGAGGGCCGCGCTGCCCTCGCGGGGTGAGGGGTGGGGACTGTCACCCTGCCGGTGGCCTGGCCCGGGTGCTGCCACCTGCCCTCCAGTCCAGCCAGAGCCCCTGCCATGCTGGCCTCCAGCCCTGCGTCCAGCTCAGCCATCCAAGGGCACACAGGCTGCACAAAGGGCCCTTGAACGGCTTCTGAGTGCCCACTGGTCACCAGGTCGGACACCTGGCCGGTTGCCTGGCCCTTTGGATCCACTGAGCCCCGCCCCACAGGGCAGCGGCCTGGATGCCCAGGGATTGGGGCTGGAGCCTGGGTGGGACTTGGGGCTTCCGGGAGTGAGTGCCAGTGAGTGTGTGTCACCAGGAGTGTGTCATCAAGGCAAGCCCCTGGCAGACATCAGGTGATTGTGTTCACAGCAGCTCAACCCTCCCATCAGGGCCATGCTCCCAGTGAGTACTCACTGGGCCCTCACTCGCTGCTCTAGGAGGACACACACACACGCACGCACACGCATGCAGCCCCAGGATGGGGGAGTGCACACACACGCACACGCATGCAGCACACACGCACGCACACACATGCAGCCCCAGGATAGGGGAGTGCACGCACACGCATGCACACACATGCAGCCCCAGGATAGGGGAGTGCACGCACACGCATGCACACACATGCAGCCCCAGGATAGGGGAGTGCACGCACACGCATGCACACGCATGCAGCCCCAGGATGGGGGAGTGCACACACGCACATGCATGCAGCACACATGCACGCACACGCATGCAGCCCCAGGATGGGGGAGTGCACACACACGCATGCACACACATGCAGCCCCAGGATGGGGGAGTGCACACACACACGCACACACATGCAGCCCCAGGATAGGGGAGTGCACACACACGCATGCACACATGCAGCCCCAGGATGGGGGAGTGCACACACGCACACGCATGCAGCACACATGCACGCACACGCATGCAGCCCCAGGATGGGGGAGTGCACACACACGCATGCACACACATGCAGCCCCAGGATGGGGGAGTGCACACACACACGCACACACATGCAGCCCCAGGATAGGGGAGTGCACGCACACGCATGCACACACATGCAGCCCCAGGATAGGGGAGTGCACGCACACGCATGCACACGCATGCAGCCCCAGGATGGGGGAGTGCACACACGCACATGCATGCAGCACACATGCACGCACACGCATGCAGCCCCAGGATGGGGGAGTGCACACACACGCACGCACACACATGCAGCCCCAGGATGGGGGAGTGCACGCACACGCATGCACACACATGCAGCCCCAGGATGGGGGAGTGCACGCACACGCATGCACACACATGCAGCCCCAGGATGGGGGAGTGCACGCACACGCATGCACACGCATGCAGCCCCAGGATGGGGGAGTGCACACACACGCACATGCACACGCATGCAGCCCCAGGATGGGGGAGTGCACACACACGCACATGCATGCAGCACACACGCACGCACACACATGCAGCCCCAGGATAGGGGAGTGCATGCTTGTCAGAGGCTCTGCTGCAAGTCCCACAGCCCACCACCCGCTGGTTTCTAACGTTTTCTGAGGAAGAACAGGGCCACTTCCATCACACCCAGAGACATTTCATCCTGAAACTATCAGGACCTTCTCCAGTTCTTTTCCGTTCCTCAGCTACCAGATTTTCAGCTTCCTGGAGTGGCAGCCAGATGTCAGAGACAGTGCTGAGGTGTGGGCTCGGAGGGCCTGGGGTCCCCAGACAGTATTCTGAGAGCCACCACCCCCGACCAGGGGAGGCCTTACAGGCCAGCTTCCTCTGACCTAGACCCCAGCTCACTGTCCTCCCTTCCCTTTCTCCCCGTTTTGTTCTGTTTTACTTTTTTGCTTGGGGGGGGGTGGTTCTTTGGGGGAGGGTTGTAAGACCGGGCCCTGTTTCTCGGCTAGTCCTCTCTCATGGGCTCAGGGCTGCTGGGGATCCCCCAAGCGGTCCTCAGGAGGTGAGGCCCCCAGTCTTTCTCTCTGCGTCCTGATGTGAAGCCGAAAGCAGGCTTTTCCCAGGGTCTCCAGGAACTGTGACAAAACCTGACCAGGCCTTCCGGTCACTTCCTCCTCCCAGGGAGGTAAGTGTAGGAAGACAACATCAGCCTTTCCTCCTGCAGGAAGGGGAAGAGGACAGAGCCTGGGGCTGGGGAGGCGGTTGGAAGGAGGAAGGCTGTTTGCGGTTTCCTTGCCTGACCTTTACAAGCCAGGTTCCAGAGCCTCTGGGACTACTGAAGTGCCCAAAGGCAGGGGTCTACACCCAGGCAGCCTCTAGTTTGGTTGGGGACAGGTGGCGGTCCCCATCACCCAGGGGGTGCTGTCAGTGCCAGGCAGTGGGCTTGTCCCAGCCCCAGGATAGCCGAGAGCCCTCCTGGGCATTTGCTGGGCTCCAGCCAGACACCACATGACACCAAGCGGCATGGTCAAGGCTGAGCCTTCCTCCTGAGGCCCACAGGAGGGCCTGGCCAGGAGGGGCAAAGCTGTAGCAGGAGGAAGCTGGGCGCGGGGCAGGCTAGCACAGAGGGGCACGGGCTGCCAGAGGGGCACAGGTGGCCAGAGGCAGACCCACCTGCTTGCCTGTCTTGTGTCTTCTTCAGCGGGGCCCCGGTGGGGTCCGTAGTCTTTGTCTTGGTGTCGGGGAGGGAGAAGGGGGCCTGGAGGTACAGACTGAAGGGAGCAGAGGAGAAGCAGGCCTGTGACCCTGGGCTGCGGTGTGGGCTGGGAGGGGTGGGCAGGGCCTTGGGCTTTGAAGTCTGGTTGACCTGGCTTCTGACTCCCAGTTTCTCGGTTTCTCGCTGTGCAGGAGCACTAGGGTTCTCTGTAAAACAGGGACACTTGCCTCAACTAGCGTGGCTCACGCCTGAGGCCAGGGTGGGGCCCTGCTGGGACCCTCCGCACCCTCTGCCTGCCAAGGAGGAAGGAAGCGTGCTTAGAACAGGACCAGGGGACCAGTCCCTCCTCCAGAAGCCCTCGGTGGTCAGCCGCAGGGGCTCCTCTGGGGGGGTGGGGGAGATCGGAACCCAGCTGGAGGCTAGAGGAGGAAGGTGACACACCAGAGCCCAGCAGAGGCCCCACAGCTAGCCTGTCACTGGGGCTGGGGCCAGCTCGGAGCTCTAGGCAGGTCTGTGTCCCCAGGGTTACCCCAGTACTCTGAGCAGGCCTGTGTTCCTGGGGCCACCTCAGAGCTCTGAGCAGGCAGGCTCCTTCCTGTGCCTTTGAGGCCTCCTGGTGGGCAGACCACAAATGCCACCCCCCCACACACACACACCTGTAAATAAAGCAGCCTGTGAATCTTTCATGGGCTTGTGCTTAAAAATAGATGAAGTGAGGTGAGCAGGCCAGATCCCTGCCCCCTGCAGGGGGTCAGTCCTCAGACTCCCAGGGCACAGGGACATGTTGTGTGTATAGAAGTACCACCCAGGTCTCTGAGTCACCACACGGGTGCTGACTGAGGGCCCCCACTGAATGCTTCAGGCTCAGAGATCACACAGGATCCCAAGGAGGAGCAGGAGCCAGAGGCCTGGGCTGGGGGGGGGGGGGGGCAGACTGCAGGCCCAGAGGCCTGTCTGCAGGAGCCAGCCCCTACCCCAGAAGCTCCACCCCACCCAGGGCTGCTGGGGCTAGGGTGAGGGTGGGAACTGACAGGTGTCAGAGGCCAAGAGCTTCCTGCTCCTCACGTCAGGAGGACCTGAGGGCTGGCTCACATGGGGAAAGAAGGCCCTGAAGGACAAGGGGACGCCCCGGGACCCCAGCCTGCAAGAATGGCTTGGTCCAGAGGTCAGCTGAAGTCAGCCCAGCCTGCCATGGGTCCTGGGCAGCCTCAGTGTCCATCTTGGCTTCAATGTGTGAGCCCAGCTGGTGGTGTGAGGCCGTGATGACCGGCAGGCAGGCTGTGTGCTACCTGACCTCTGGCCCAGCTGGCGTCCCCAGCACTGCCAGCTGTGCTGGCCAGCCCCAGGCAGGCAGGCGGGAGCAGACCCACCTGAGCCAGGAGGCGGGGCCACTTGCCCCAAGGCCTTCTTGAATGAGGCGTAGGCCCCAGAAGGCTGAGCTTGGATCAGACTCATTTCCCTGTGTGGCCCGCATTCCACCCCTCCCCAGCTTCCCACCTGCCCTGGCCAGGTTTGCAGAAGCCTATGAAGCTCTTTGCCACAGTCTGGTCACCCAGCCTGTCCCCCTGTGGTGGGGGCCGAGCAAGGACAGGGAGGGCCTGGGTCTGCATTTGGGCTGCTGCCCACTGCCCCACCCTGCCAGAGTGGTGTCTCAGCCTCCCCAGCCCAGGAGCCCCTCCCTCTGGTGCAGGGAGGAGGCGGGGCAGCTTGTGCTGCCCCAGCACTGGCCTGAGCTGGCCCCTGCATGGGCTCAGTGTAAGGGCAGTTTCTCAATTTCCTAGGTGATCCCACTAGCAACACAGGTTCCCAGCAACACAGCAAGTAGCAGGCTGAGGGCCAGGCTTCCAGCCCAGCAGGCCACTGTCCTGTGGGAGGGAGGACAAGGCTCTTGCTGGAGCAAGACTGGCTGCGCTAGGAAGAAAAGACAGGGCACACTGTCCGCGCCGTGGGTCCCAGTGGCACCTGGCTCCCCTTTCCAGGGCTGGAGGTGCATTTCTGGGATGTGGACCCCTCCCTGCGCTAGCCTCCCAAGAATTCCAGAAGAGAGCAGAGTGGGCCTGGTGTCCCTGAAAGAAAGCCAGGCCAGGCCTGGGCTGGGGGGGGAGGGGGGAGGGGGGAGGGGGTGGCTCCCTCCCTCTTCTCCCAGGCCTGGCTCCCCAGAGCTGTCCTCTGCTCTTGGGGCACAGCAGGTATTTCCCAATGTTTTGGCAAAGAAACAAAGGGAAGAAGGAGGCACAAGATGGGGGAAGGGAGTGATGAGGTCCGAGCCAGAAGGATGGAGGAAGGGATGGAGAGAAGGAGTGGAGGAGGGATGGAGGGAAGAAGGGTGGAGGGAAGGGGTGAAGAAGGGAAAGGGTGCAGGGAAGGGGAGGGGGTGGAGGAGGGGTAGAGGGAAGAAGGGGTGGAGAGAAGGGGTGAAGAAGGGGTAGAGGGAAAGCGTGGAGGGACAGGGTGGAGGGAAGGGGAGAAGGGGAGAAGGGGATGGAGGAGGGCTGGAGGGAAGGGGTGAAGGGGCGGGAAAGGGTAGAGGGAAGGGGAGAAGGTGAGGGAGCAGGGGTGGAGGGAAGGGGTGAAGGGGAGGGAGAAGGGGATGAAGAGGGGTGGAGGGAAGGGGGAAATGAGAGGGAGGAGGGGTGGAGGGAAGAAGTGGAGGGGGAAATGAGTAGGAAAGGGGTGAATGAGGGATAGAGAGAAGGGGTGGAGGAGAGGAGTAAAGGAAGAGCGCAGGGAAGGGAAGGGGCTCCCAGGGCGCCTCTCTGAGGGAACAGCACTCCCATCCCCCCTCCCCCGTTTTCCTCTTTGCCCCCACGCCCGGGTGGAGGTGCGCAGGCTCCTGCCCGTGCCCATGCGTGCGCAGGGGCACACTCGTGGAGAGTGAGAGTCGTCCCCAGCTTGGGCAAGCGTCCCCCCAGCGGCGGTAGTGACCGCGCCTGCCGCTTGTAAACCCAGCAGATCCCAGGAGGACTGGCCCTGGCCTGGGGACTGCAGCCAGAGTGCCCAGCGGCCAGGGTGCTCCGTGCTGGTGTCAGGGGCAGCCACAAGCCCTGGGGGAGGCCGTGGACCAGGCCTCCTCCCTGCTGCCCCCCACCCCAAGTCCCGGCTTAAGGTCCGGTCACCCTGGGACCTGGCCTGAATCGCCCGCTGACCACAGGGAGCCGCCCCTCCGCTGGCAGCGTCCAGGCAGGCTTGCTGCATTTAACAAACCTGTTACTGGGTGGGTCTGAATTTCAGATTATTTTATTTCATGACTGTTGGAGCCTAAGTGCATCCCGCACAGTAGTGTAGCCTTCTTAGATTTTATTCACCTGGCAAGGGCGTCTCTTTCCCCTCATGGCCCGGCCTCTGCCAAGGGCTAGGTTGCACTGCCCCCTCCTGCACGGGACAAGTACTGCAGGCACAATAGCTTTCCCCACAGCCCTCCGCTTCGCCCACCTACCTACCCACGGCTTTGTGGGCCACACGGGCGCTGGGTCCACAGTCTCCACCCAGGAGTCGGGTGAGGCCAGAGCTTGGCATCGTGTGGCCCTGCCTTGGCTGGCCGTCCCACCCATGGGGCCTGGTCTCTGACTCTGGGCGCCAGTCTCGTGCTGGATGAGATGGTGCCCAGCAGCTCTGCCCAAAGAGAAGAGCTTCACAGATGGTGCCCGTGGTTTACAGTGCGCTGGGTTTGGGGCAGAGGAGCTGCAAGGGCCTCTTGCCTCTGCCCCTGCAGGCACCCCATTTCCTTCTTGGGGTTCCCCATCCTGTGCAGTTGGCGCTCAGAGGCGCCACGGGTTGGCACAGCCCTCCCTCCAGGCAGACCGGCCAGGAGGAGCTGCTCCCAGGGCCCACAGGCTGGCACACGTGAGAATCAGCCCCAGATCAGCTGGCTCTGGCCAAGATCCCAGCCTTCCCTCCGTTCTCCCCTCTCTCCTCCTTCAGGTTGCACGGTCATTTCTTGGTTGTTTGTATTTTGGCACTGTGTGTGTGTGTCTGTGTGCACATGCACATGGGCGTGTGCACCAGTCCTGGAGCTTGAACCCAGGGCCTAGGCACTGCGCCTCAGTGATGTACAGGGCTTACAGTTATAATTCAGGTCAAGAGTACATTTCTTTTTGGACAACCTTACCCCTTCCCTAGCTCTCTCCCAGGTTTTCCCTCTTGTCCCCACCCACAGGTTGTATGGTTCATTTTCAACCTAGTGTCCACTGAGTACCACTGCTGCATTTGTCCACTCTTTGTCCTTCCATTTTGTGCCTCCCATTCCCCTCCCAAAGACAAGACAAAAAGAAAACAAAAACAGCAATTAGGAAAAAAGCCCTCTTGTTTCCATTTCCAGTTCATTTCAATAAATAGTCTTTTGTATGAACAGAGGGACATGTGTATGGTGCCTTTGTATTCCTCCCCTACGAGTATCTTTCCACGGGGCACTAGTGGCTTACAGCCTGTAATTGGCGCTACTCAGGAGGCTGAGATCTGAGGATTACAGCTGCAAGCTAGCCAGGGCAGCAAAGTCTGTGAGATTCTTATCTCTAATAAACTATTCAGAAAAAGCTGGAAGTGGGGCAGTAGCTCAAGTGGTAGAGTGTTAGCCTTGAGCAAAAGAAGCTTGGAGACAAGCCCAGGCCCAAAGTTCAAGCCCCAGGACTGGCTAAACTCCTTCCCTCAGCTTCTTTTGCTCAAGGCTGGCACTCTACCATTTGAGCCATAGTCCCACTTCTGGCTTTTTGGTGGTTAACTGGAGATAAGGGTCCCACAGACTTCCTGACCTAGATTGGCTCTGAACCATGATCATCAGATCATGGCAGATGTGAGCCACGTGACCAGATATCCTGGCATTCTTCCTTCGTGGCTGTCCTGTGTGCTGAGGCCAGGGCCGCAGCATGCCTCTCAGGTCTGGCCTATTCCTGTGGAAACCAAAGTCTAGGTTCTATGACTGCACTGGTGCCAGGATAGTAGTAATCTTCAACCCCAGTGCCCATTTTAGAAGACACAGAAACAGCTAAGGACTCACACCTGTCATCCTAGCTACTCAGGAGATTGAGATTTAAAGATCGAGGTCAGAAGCCAGCTCCCGGCAGGCAGGGAAGTTCTTGAGATTCTTATCGTCAATTAACCAGCAAAGAAACATAAGTGAGCCAGGCGCCGGTGGCTCACACCCCGGTGGCTCACACCTGTAATCCTAGCTACTTTGGAGGCTGAGATCTGAGGATCATGGTTCAAAGCCAGCCTGGGCAGGAAATTCCGTGAGACTCTTATCTCCAACAAACCACCAGAAAACCAGAAGTGGCACTGTGGCTCAAGTGGCAGAGCCTTAGCTTTGAGCCAAACTGCTCCGGGACAGCACCCAGGCCCAGAGTTCAAGACCCATGACTGACAAAAAGAAAGAAACAGAAGTGTAGGTATAGCCATGAGTTCAAGTGCCAGTACTGTACAATGAGTACATGAAGAGATGGAAGCGTCTCTCTGGAAGGTCTTGTGGGCTTGGGTCTCCGCACAGCCTATGTTCACTAAAGCTACTGGGGCCAAACTGCCAGGTGGTGGCCACCTTTTTAATTTGTATCTATTATACTTTATTTTGGCTGGGAAGGTGGCTCAGTGGTAGAGTGCTTGCCATGCATACATGAGGTCCTGGGTTTGATTCCTCAGCACCACATAAGGAGAAAAAGCTGGAAGTGGTGCTGTGGCACAAGTGGTAGAGCACTAGCCTTAAACTGAAGAGCTGAGGGACAGTGCCTAGGTCCACAGTTCAAGCCCCACAACCGACAAAATAATTATATGTATACTTTATTTTGTTGTGAAGGTGCTGTACAGAGGGGCTACAGTTACGAGTAAGTAAGGTACTGAGTACATTTCTTTTTTTCTTTTTTTGTCGGTCATGGGGCTTGAACTCTGGGCCTGGGCGCTGTCCCTCAGCTCTTCAGCTCAAGGCGAGCGCTCTACCACTTGAGCTACAGCGCCACTTCCAACTTTCTGGTGGTTTATTGGAGATAAGAATCTTATGGACTTTCCTGCTCAGGCTGGCTTTGAACCACGATCCTCAGATCTCAGCCTCCTGAGCAGCTAGGATGACAGGCGTGAGCCACAGGCACCTGCCCCCCCACACCCCTTTTATCAGTTCCATCCCCCCGAGACACAGGAGTTTGTGAGAGCAAGGCAAAGGGCAAAACTGTGGGTTGGGGCGTGGCATGCCTGAGGCCCTGGGTCAATCCCAGCATGGCAAGACAGAAAGGAAAAGGGAGGTCCAGGACTCACACCTGTAATCCTGGTGACTCAGGGGGCTGAGATCTGAAGATCACCGTTCAGGCAAGAAAGTCTGTGAGACTCTTATCGCCGATGAACCAAATAAATGTAACTGTGGCTCCAGTGGTGGAGTGCCAAGCTTGAGCAAAGAGCCAAACAAGAGCACAGGGTCCGGAGTTCACCCCCCCCCCCCCCCCGGCCAATCGGTTTTTGGGAGATCCTGCGTGGGACAGTAGATGCTGCAGACGCAGGGTGCACCCAGGAGAACTGATCCACGCTCGCAGGAACCTGCCACACTCGAGTTTCTGTCTTCTGGCCTCTTGCAAAGACCATTTTCCAAGTAAAGTCCCATTGTGAGAGCCTGCGTGAGGAGGTGTCTCCCTGGGGCGGCTGCCCTCCTGGGAAGTCACCTGCGGGGACACCGTGCCGGCCCCCACCACATGGCACTTTCCTGCCACCCCCTGCTCCGCCCTCGGCTGTGACCCCACACACCCCGGCCCCAGGTGCTGTCCGAGGTGCTGCTGCTGGGACCTGGGACACTGCTGTTTGAGAGTGGAAATCCCAGTGTGAGGACTCGCTCTGCAGTCCTCCCTGTCACTGCGGCCCTGCCACCAACCAAGGAGGGTGAAGGGGGCAGTCCCACGCCCTGAGATAAAGCTCCAGACCCCCGTCAAGCACTGGGGGTGTGGCTGAAGTGGTAGAGCACCTGCCTAGCAAGCGGAGGCCCTGGGGTCAAATCCCAGTAAAGTTTATTTCTATTCTTCCTCCTTGTTCCTCCTCCATCCTCCTCCTTCATCCACCTCCTCCATCCTCATCCTCTTCCCTCTTCTTCTTTTTTAAAGTCTAAGACTAGGACTTGAACTCCGTACCTGAGGCGTTCATTGGCTAGTACTCTACCATTTGAGCCACGCCTCCAACCTTCCCACTGCTGTTTTAAAACATTCACTGAGCATTCCTGTGGTGATATGGCAGGTATTAGAAACTGCTTTTTCTACAAAGTGTCTCCTTGGCTCATGAAGCAGGAGAAAAGCCTCAGGTACCAGCTGAGTCCTTCTCTGTCAGTCTCTGAAGTCACCTTGAAGTGACCTTGGATACCGGCAGGACAAGAGTGCTGGGTAAACATCATCTGACCCATTCAAAGCTGCGGGGACCCCCTTCCCTCCCCAGCCTGCCCAGGCCTGAATCCAGAGATATAAAATAATCAGACCACACCTTTGACTATCAGACCACTGCCCTAATACTTCCATTATTCAAGCCTAAAGCTCAGCCAGGCCCTGTGGCTCTTGCCTGTAATCCTACTCAGGAGGCTGAGACTTGGTGATACCAGTTTGAAGCTAGACAGGGCAGGAAAGTCTGTGAGCCTTTTTTTTTTTTAAATCGTGGGGCTTGAACTTTGGGCCAGGGCGCTGTCCCTGATCTCTTCAACTCAAGGTGAGCGCTCTACCACTTGAGCCACAGCGCCACTTCCAGTTTTCTAGTGATTTATTGGATGAGAATTTCACAGACTTTCTTGCCTGGGCTGGCTTTGAACTGCGACCCTCAGATCTCAGCCTCCTGAGTAGGTAGAATTACAGGCATGAGCCACAGGTGCCTGGCGAGACTTTTATATCCAGTTAATTAGCCCTAAACCAGACGTGGAACTGTGGCTCAAAGTGGTAGGGCACTAGCCCTGAGCAAAAAAATCTCAGGGAGCTAGGTACCGGTGGCTCACACCTGTAATCCCAGCTACTGAGATCTGAGGATGGATTTGAAGCCAACCCAGGCGGAAAGTCAGTGACATTCGGCTTTCTGTGCTCTGAGATCATGGGAGGTGTTCACGGGAAGGACAGTGCGCTGCTCTCGGGGCAGTGGGGGATCGTGACTTGGCAGAACTTCGTGTGCACAAGGTCGCCACCCCACGGCTGTAAGTGGGTGTCCCGCCTCTGCCTTGGCCCGCAGGAGGCACAGGTGTCTCCGTTTGGTGAGAACCGGCCCAGAGTTTTTCCGCCCCAAGTAGAAGTCTTAACGTAGACTAAGCACTCGTTAGCCACCCCAGAGGAGGCGCGGCTGTGGCAGGGCTGGGGCAGGCGGGACTCAGGGTTTCCCTGGCATCCCCGGAGAAACAACTGGCTTTCCACATTCTTTCCTCACCAAGGGAAGCACAGTGACTTCTCTGGGGAGAGCCCCAGGCGGCCTCTCCTGGTCTGGGCAGCTTCACAGCGTGTTCCCACGCGGGCACCGGGGACTCACTTCTCTCCCCTGCCAGAAAGGCGCACCTGGAAACACCCACACCCATCCGCACAGAGCTGGAAGAGGGGAGGCAGGGAAGCCAAGAAAGTGAGAGTTGCCTGGTGAAGCTGGTTCAAAGCCAGCCTGGGTAGTTAAATCTGTGAGACTCTTAACTCCAATTAACCACCAAAAAGCTGGAAGCGGCGCTGTGGCTCAAGTGTAAAGGGCTAAAGTGAAAAAGCTAAGGAGCAGTGCCCAGTGTCTGAGTTCAATCCCGTGGACTGGCACCTAGGTGCACGTGTGTGTACGTGTGTGTGTGTGTGTGTGTGTGTGTGTGTGTGTGTGTGTCTCATCTCTTAATCCTAACTATTCAGGAGACTGAGATCTGAGGATCTGAGTTTGAAGCTAGCCCAGGTAGACAAATCTGCGAGACTTTTACCTCCAAATAAAAAGCAAAACAACAACAACAAAAACTAACCAGTACCAGAGGTAATCGTCAAGTGGTAGAACACCAGCCTTGAGCAAAAAGCTAAGCAAGAGCATGAGGCCTGGGCTGGGAAGGTGGCTCAGTGGTAGAGCACTTGCCTTGCATGCATGAGGCCCTGGGTTCGATTCCCCAGGACCACATAAGCAAAAAGAACAAAGCCGGAAGTGGCGCTGTGGCTCAAGTGGCAGAGCGCTAGCCTTGAGCTGAAGAGCTGAGGGACAGTGCCCAGGCCCAGAGTTCAGGCCCCACGACCGGACCACCCCCCCCAAAAAAGAGCATGAGGCCCTCAGTTCAAACTCCAGTACAAACAAAACAAAATAACCACCAAACAAACCCCAGGAGACCATTTGTTTCAGACAGCCTTCCACAGGCCAGATGAAAAGCCAAAAGAAAGGCACCTGTGCCACCTTTCCACCAAACCTAAACCATCCCGCTAACCTTCCAAGAAATCAAGATGAAAGATCTAGCATGATAATGAACTTTCTCTGAAGGGCTGGAGGTGAGTAAGGTGGCTGTTATTTCCTGCTGGTTGGGTCTCTATCCTGAACTTACAAGCAAGGTGGTTTTGAAAAGGCCAGCCTGCTTTGCGTTCATTTCAGCTCCCATCACCTTCCTCTGCCTATAAAAGCTATCTCTCCTGCTGGCTTGTCGGTGCATCTTTTCTATTTCACCTGGTCTTCTGACTGTGAGACCCTTACACTGAATTCGTCTTTGACAACACTTGTAAAGAGAAGGTGTTCATTTTGTACTCACGAGGGAGTCCAAATGGCCACCCTGAGCAGACTGCCTAACACTGTCTGGGATGGCTAAAAAAGACTTACGTGTGTGCCAGTCCTGGAGCTCCAGGCCAGGGCCTGGGCACTGATCTGAACTTTCTATGCTGAAGGGCAGCACTCTATCACTTGAGCCAGAGCTCCTCTTCTGGCTTTTTGGTGGCTAATTGGAGAGAGGAGTCTCATGGACTTTCCTTCCTAGGCTGGTTTTGAACCATGATCTTCAGATCTCAGCCTCATCCCTTACACTGAGTAGCTAGGATCACAGGTGTGAGTGACAGTCCCTCCCTTACAGCCATTTCAGCAAGCCTCTCTGTGTTTGCTCATAAAGCACGGCCCTCCCCTCTCCTCCACCACGTCCCGGCCCTCCTGCGGCTCCCTTCTGCTGGGACCACTCCTCATCACACTAGAGCCTGCCTCACTTCCCTGGGACCCCCCCCCCCCCCCCAGCACATTATCCGAATGCAGTCAGCGCAGCCTGCCAATCACTCTCCTGCCCAGTCTCCCCCAGCCCCTCTTGCCAGCGTCTTTTAGTAAGTTTCCTCACGTGCATGTCCGCCGCCGTCCCCTCGCCCTCCCACGCGGACACCTCGCACTCCGTGTCACTCGCCCTCCATCATTTTCTTGTCCTCTCCAGCTCTGGGACGGCCACACTTTCACCACAGCAAAGCCAAGCGGGGACGGACGCCCAGGACAGACGCCCGCGGGGACAGACGCCCGCGGGGACAGACACCCGCGGGGATAGGCGCGCAGGACAGGCACCCAGGGGGGCAGGCGCCCGGGACAGACGCCCAGGACAGACGCCCGCGGGGACAGACGCCCGCGGGGACCGGCTCCCGCTTCCACAGCACACAAGGCCTGACCACGTGGTCCGCAACGTCCTGCAGGGCTTCAGCCACGGGGAATGGACACCTGGAACGCACGGCCACTGCCCTCCCGACGACCCACGCGGAAAGCGGGCGCCCCCCGAGGGGGTGCGTGCGGGGCCGGGCGGCGGGGCGGGAAGGGGGGCCGGGCTCTCCCCGCGGCGCGGCGGCGCTGGGCGGGCAGAGCGGCGGTGCCGGTCCCCGGGACGGAGAGGCTCGGGTCGGCGGTGGACCCCGGCGAAGCAGTCCCGGAAGGGAGCAGCAGGCGCGCGGGCCCCGCACCCGCGAGCCCCGCACTCCCGCCCCGCGGCACCAGGGTCCCACGCATCCCAGCTGCGCGCGCGGGCGTCGAGGGGCGTGGCCACGACGGCTCCGCCCCGCGCCGACTCCGCCCGCGCGCGCCCCCGCTCCGCCCGCGCGCGCCCATCTTCCCTCCGGCACGCCGCGGTCGGCCGTCAGAAAGGCGCGCGCCCTCGCCTTTAACGCGGGCCGGGGGCGCGCGGCCCGCATGGCGAGCTAGCGGTGGCGGTTGCGGGCCGGGCCGGGGCTGAGGCTGAGCCGAGCCGCGGGGCCCGCGCAGCCCCGGCCGGGGCCATCATGCGGCGGCTGCGGCGCCTGGCGCACCTGGTGCTCCTCTGCCCCTTCGCCAAGGGCCCGCAGGTAGGCGGCGAGCGCGGGCCCCGCGCCGGGGCGGAGGTCTGCGCCGGCGGGCGGCGCGGGGCCCGTGCGGGGCGCCGGTGGCGGGCTGCGGAGGCGGGCGGCGGCCCCGCACACGGCCGTCCTCCCCGCGCCGCCCGGAGACGCGGCTGGCCTCCCTGCCGGAGCCCGGGCCCGGCGCGCCCGCCCCGGCCATCCCGCGACCCCGGCCCCGGCGACCTTGGCCCGGTCACCGGCCCGCGGGCGCCCGCGCCCCCTCCGGCCCGCCCCTCCAGCCCCCTCCCCCCAGCCCCTCCCCCCAACCCCCTCCCCCCCAACCCCCTGCCCCCCAACCCCTCCCCCCCAACCCCTCCCCCCAACCCCCTGCCCCCAACCCCTCCCCCCAGCCCCTCCCCCAACCCCTCCCCCCAACCCCCTGCCCCCAACCCCTCCCCCCAACCCCCTGCCCCCAACCCCTCCCCCCAGCCCCTCCCCCAACCCCTCCCCCCAACCCCCTGCCCCCAACCCCTCCCCCCAACCCCCTGCCCCCAACCCCTCCCCCCAACCTCCTCCCCCCAACCCCCTCCCCCAACCCCTCCCCCCAGCCCCTCCCCCCAACCCCTCCCCCAACCCCCTGCCCCCAACCCCTCCCCCCAGCCCCTCCCCCAACCCCCTGCTCCCCAACCTCCTCCCCCCTCCGACCCTCTGCCCCCAACCCCCTCCCCCCAGCCCCCTGCCCCCAACCCCCTCCCCCCAACCCCTCCCTCCAGCCCCTCCCCCAACCCCTCCCCCCAACCTCCTCCCCCAACCCCCTGCCCCCAACCCCCTGCCCCCAACCCCCTGCCCCCAGCCCCTCCCCCCAACCCCCTGCCCCCAACCCCCTCCCCCCAACCCCTCCCTCCAGCCCCTCCCCCCAACCCCCTGCCCCCAACCCCCTGCCCCCAACCCCCTCCCCTCCAACCCCCTGCCCCCAACCCCCTCCCCCAACCCCCTGCCCCCCAACCTCCTCCCCCAACCCCCTGCCCCCAACCCCCTCCCCCAACCCCCTCCCCTCCAACCCCCTCCCCCAACCCCCTGCCCCCAACCCCCTCCCCCAGCCCCTCCCCCCAACCCCCTGCCCCCAACCTCCTCCCCCAACCCCCTCCCCTCCAACCCCCTGCCCCCAACCCCCTCCCCCCCAACCCCCTGCCCCCAACCCCGCCCCCCAGCCCCCTCCCCCAACCCCCTGCTCCCAACCCCCTCCCCCCAGCCCCTCCCCCAACCCCCTGCCCCCAACCCCCTCCCCCCAACCCCCTGCCCCCAACCCCCTCCCCTCCAACCCCCTGCCCCCAACCCCCTCCCCCAACCCCCTGCCCCCCAACCTCCTCCCCCAACCCCCTCCCCTCCAACCCCCTGCCCCCAACCCCCTCCCCCAACCCCCTCCCCTCCAACCCCCTCCCCCCAACCCCCTGCCCCCAACCCCCTCCCCCAGCCCCTCCCCCCAACCCCCTGCCCCCAACCTCCTCCCCCAACCCCCTCCCCTCCAACCCCCTGCCCCCAACCCCGCCCCCCAGCCTCCTCCCCCAACCCCCTGCTCCCAACCCCCTCCCCCCAGCCCCTCCCCCAACCCCCTGCCCCCAACCCCCTCCCCCCAACCCCCTGCCCCCAACCCCCTCCCCCAACCCCCTTCCCCTCAACCCCCTCCCCCTCTCCGCCTCCGATCCCTCCCTCCCTCCCCCTCCCTCCTCCTCCCCCCTCCGACCCCTCCCTCCCTCCCCCTCCCTCCCCCTCCCTCCTCCTCCCTCCTCCTCCCCCCTCTGACCCCTCCCTCCCTCCTTCCCCCTCCTCCCCCCCTCCGACCCCTCCCTCCCTCCTTCCTCCCCTCTGACCCCGACCCCTCCCTCCCTCCTTCCCTCTCCCCCTGTCCTCCTCCCTTCCTTCCCCCTCCTCCCCCCTCCTTCCCCCTCCTCCCCCCTCCGACCTCCCCCTTCCCCCCTCCCCCCCCAGCCCTGCTCCTCCCTGGCTCCGGGCTTGGGTGCTGCCCCGGCCGCCTCCATCCCCGTCCCCTTTCCGGGGAGAGGTGGGCGTGGAGGCGGGCTGCGGCCCTCTCTCTGTCCGGCCCCGCGGACCGGTGAGGCTGACCCGGACTGGACTGGCCCAGACCCTGAGAGCGGCGAGGTCTGCACCGCTCCCCGCGCGGCCGGCTGAGGTGTACCTTGAGCCTCAGTTTCTCCGCTTGGAAACAGCCTCCTGGACACAGGGCCTGCTGTGCTGTTGGTGTCCTCGGGCGCCCCCAGAGCGGCACCTTCCTGCTCTCCAGAGCCGGTGGGACTAGACCCTGGCTTCTCCGCCTGCCCCCAGCCCGACCTGGGCTGCCCTGGGCTGGGACCCCGCTTGGGGACCCGCCGAGGCCCAGTGACTTCCCTGGGAAAAACCCACATGAGACAGAGACAGCTGGCCTGAGACCCACGGAAGGGCTTGGCTCAGGGTCTCTGGGGTGGCCCTAGCGGGCGATCCCCAGTTCTGGGTCCCCCTGTCCAGCCTGGCTCAGTTCCCTCAGGGCTCAGCCCAGGGCCTGCCCTCTTCTGCAGGCCCAGGCCCACAGTTGGTGAAGCTCTGAGTCCACCACCTTGTCTCGCCACAGCAGCACCCCGCGCCCACCGCCCCGTGCCCACCGCCTGCTTCTCCACATTCTGGTTTTCCCTAAAGACAGAAACCTGTCCTTCACCTTCAGAACCTTCACCTGACAGAAACAGCCCAGAGTTTAGGGCAGAGGCCCAACCCTGGCTGAGGACTAGCAGAGCCTGCTCCCCAGCCGAGAATCCTAGGCCCAGGCTGCTGCTCTGAGGCTCTAGGGTCCCCCGACGCTGCTCCTCCTGGGGAGCAGAGGGAGGCCAGCCAAGAGCCTGTGGCCTCATTCTCTGCAGGAGCTCCCATCCCAGCTCTGAGTAAAAATCAGGGCAGGGAGGGCGTGCCCGTGGCCCAGTGCTGGCTGGCCCCGTGGGCAGCCTCTCTGGCAGCTGATGGACAGGAAGTAACTAGCAGTAGGTCTCCTGTGGGGTGCTGGGACCCCTTGGCCCAGCAATCCTGCCTACTGATGAGGCTTCTTGACTGGAAAACCTCAAGGCCAGTCTCCACTGCCAGCCAGCTCTAAACACCCCACAGTGCCCTTGGCCTCAGTTTCCCTCAGGTCACAAGGGAGAGACACCTGTTTGTATGTGTGCTTGAGACACAATGTTGGCAGATAACTTAGACTGGTCTCTTAACTCTTGCTCTTCTTCAGCCTCCTGAGGTCTGGAATTACAAGCATGTATCCCTGTGTCCTCTTCATGAATTTGGTGCATTAAGCACATGTGCAGTGTTGTACAGGCGTCACCACTGTCCATCCGCAGACCTCTCACCTTCCCAACATTCACTGTCCTCTTAAATGCGGCCCCCCCCCCCCACGGTCCCCTGCCCCCAGCACGGACCCTGACTTCCTGCCTGGATGGATTTGGTGTCCCTGGGGACCGAAGTAGACTCCCGCAGGACTTCTCCTTCTGGCTCAGCTCAGCCTCAAGGCCCACTGCTGCTGGAGCAGGTGTCAGACTTTTTCTCCTGCCTGCTGCCGAGCCCTGCTCCCCGCTGTGGGGGACGTTGCCTGTGCTGCCTGGACACCTGACTGCCTAGCTCTTGCTGCTGTCAAGAACTTGGGGTGGCTGGCCGCTGGTGGCTCACGCCTGTAATCCTAGCTACTAAGGAGGCTGAGATCGAAGGATCATGGTTCAAAGCCAGCCTGGGCAAGAAGGTCTGTGAGACTTATAATAAACCATCGCAAAACCGGAAGTGGCGCTGTGGCTCAAGTGGTAGAGCGCTAGCCTTGAGCTGAAGAGCTGAGGGGCAGCGCCCAGGCCCAGAGTTCAAGCCCCATGACCGGGGGAAAAAAAAAAAAAGGAAATAACAAACAAACCTGGGGTAGACTGGGAACATGGCTCAGTGATGAGTGTCTGCCTAGCACGCATGGAGCCTGGGCTTACTTCCTCAGCACCACATACACAGAGAAGGCCAGAAGTGGCGCTGTGGCTCAAGTGGTAGAGTGCTAGCCTTGAGCCAAAGAAGCTCAGAGACAGTGCCCAGGCCTTGAGTTCAAGCCCCAGGACTGACAAACCAAAAACCAAACCAAAACCAAAACTACTCAGGGTACAAGTCTGTGTCCGTTACTGCTTCACTGGGCATGCTGGGCTAGGGCTGGCCCTCCACAACAGGTTCTCCTGCTGGTCTTGGATCAGCTGGGACTTCCTGCCTTACACAGACCTGGGTGGCCACATGACCCCCAGCCTGGCAGCTCAGCAGCTCACTTGACCTTGTACCAGGAAGTGTTAGGGAATGAGGGTTGGTACAAGGAATGTGTGTGCATGCATGTGTGTGCACATGCTGGTTTTGGGGATTGAACTCCGAGCCTGGGTACTGTCCATGAGCTTTTTTTTGCCTATGGCTGGAGCTTTACAGCTTGAGCCACAGCTCTACTTCAGCTTTTTGGTGATTAATTGAAGAGTCTCTTGGGCTTTCCTTCCTGGGCTGACTTTGAACTGCAGTTCTCCGATTTCAGCCTCCTGCATCACCAGGATTACAGGCGTTACCGCTGGCACTAGGCCTTTTAAAGTTTGTACCTGCTCACAAGAATCTGGCTGCAGACTGACCCTGGTGTGTGCCAACATGGCCAACGAGCAGAGGGGACGGCCGGGACGGCCAGTGAGCGGGTACTGAGCTGGGGCAGCCCATCTTGAGGGTCCTCAGGTGGTGTCTCCCCCAGCAGGGCCGGCTCCCAGGCCTCAGGGTCAGGTATGCCCTGCTTATCTGGCTGGGCATCTTCGCGGGCAGCTGGATGGTCTATGTGCACTATTCATCCTACTCGGAGCTCTGCCGCGGCCACGTCTGCCAGGTGATGATTGTAAGTCTGCCTGGGGCTGGGGATGTGGCAGGTGAGGTGGGGGTGAAGGGAAGCAGGAGGGGGCAAGGCTGCCGTAGCGGGGCGCCTCCTCCCAGGGAGGCAGTGCCAGGTTGGGGCTGTCCCATGAGGCTGTACACCCAGGAGCCTGTGTGGAAGTAGCACGGAGCTGCTTGTTGGTGTCTGTGGATGTGGGGGTGACACCCCCTCCTGAAGGCTGGCCCTGGGGCGTGGACCCCACCCCGTTCCAGTCTGTAGGTGAGGACGCGAGGAGCTGCCTGCCCCACCTCTGTGCAGACTTGCCATTCCCTCCCCAGGATGGACATGGTGCCCTTGGACAGTGGGGAGGGGAGACGCCCCCCGCCTGGGTGGCTATGGTGACTTCTTCCCGCAGGCGGCCTTGGGTTGCTGGGGCTCAGGCTGTCGTGTGGAAGGCCTGTAACCAGCGCTGACCTCTAGGGAAGGGCCTGGCCCAGAAGGCAGGCTTGCAAATGAAGAGCCAGTATCATTTCCTGCTGCCACTGGACCGCCACTTCCTCCTGGCTCAGCTCTGGTTCCTACACCCAGAGTGGTGGTGGTGTGCTCAGCCTCTCCCCCATCCCCCCAGGCCTGGCTCCATAGCAGCAGTGATGCTCATGAGGATCAGGGACTGCCAGATTCCATGCCCCCAGGAGGGTCTCAGGAGTCTGGCTAGTTGGGTAGCCTGGACAGAGGAGGAATTGTGGGCCCTGGGAGGGCGTCTGTCACCAGCAGCCCTGAGGAGCTAGAAGTTAGTTACCTTCTCAGCATGGGCCAAGAAAGGGGCCTGTGGCAGTGCACCACAGCAACCGCAGGACCAGGTCCGCACTGTGGGGTTGCTGTCTTACTTCAGTCTAGGGTGGGCTGAGCCAGACCTTGGTCTGAGGATGGGTGGAGTGACCTGACACTTGCTGAGCCGCTGTGCTGAGGAGCTGCCTGGGAACCTCCAGCCACTCTGGACTCCAGAGCCGAGCCGTTGGTGGTGACCTCAGGCTCAGCCCCAGCCCCCCGTACTTCTGTCATCCTGAGGTCTAGATGTCCATGATCAAGGTCCCTCTAGCAGGCCCACGCTTTCACTGAAGACCGTGGTCCAGTCTCTTGGAGGGGACCTCTAGTTCTGAGACAGGCTCACTTAAAGCCTGGGCTAGAAGGGTTGGGAAGGCAGCTCAGTGGTAGAATGCTTGCCTTACACGCATGAGGTCCTGGGTTCGATTCCTTAGCACCACATAAGCAGAAAAAGCTGGAAGTGGGGCTGAGGCTCAAGTGATAGAGCGCTCGTCTACAGCTGGAGAGCTGAGGGACAGTGCCCAAGCCAAAAAAAACAAAAAAACAAAAGCCTGGCCTGGAAGGCCTGTCAGGTGGCAAGGCCTCTGGATCAGCTTCAAAGGCCAGGCAGCGCCCTCAGGAGCTGGGACACAGGGACGCTGGGTCAGCTGTGTCACTGGCAGCAGCCAGGCCCATTCTGCGTGTGCCAGGACTCAGAACTGGGCAGTGGGTGCTGGGGCAGACTGGCAAGTGTGACCAGCTGTGGGCCAAAGTGCCCACTCTCACATCCACCCATGGCAGCTTAGCCTTGCCGGTTGGCCCCCTGCTCTGGGGCCCCGGGGGGAGTGACCACAGTGGGCACCTGTCTTTTCAGTGTGACCAGTACCACAAGGGCATCATCTCTGGCTCCATCTGCCGGGACCTGTGTGAGCTCAACAGGGTGGAATGGAGAACCTGCTTGTCCTCGGCTCCAGAGTGGCAGGTGCAGGGCCGGGCAGGGCCGGGCGGGCCTGGGTGTGGCCACATTGCAGTGGGAGGGATCACTTAGCTGGAGTACCTTCTCGTCTTGTCCAGGTGTATAGTGGACTTTGGCAGGACAAGGAGGTGACCATCAAGTGTGGCATCAAGGAATCCTTGAACCCCCAGACCCCTCGGCGGGAGCTGGTGCTGTTTGACAAGCCCACCAGGGGCACCTCCATCAAGGAGTTCCGGGAGATGACCCTCAGCTTCCTGAAGGTCAGTGGGCTTGGGTGTGTGGGTCTGGTTGGGCTGTGATGTGTCCAGGGACGTGCAAGCCCCTGGAGCTTCAGCTGCTGACAAGCATGCATGAGGGCCTGTGCTCCTGCAGCTCCCAACACCTGCCTTCTTTTTGGGTTCTGGTGCCAGGCGAACCTGGGAGACCTGCCCTCCCTCCCAGCGCTTGTGGGCCAGGTCCTCCTCATGGCTGACTTCAACAAGGACAGCAGGGTGTCCCTGGCTGAGGCCAAGTCCGTGTGGGCTCTGCTGCAGCGAAACGAGTTCCTGCTGCTGCTCTCCCTGCAGGAGAAGGAGCATGCCTCTCAGCTGCTGGGCTACTGTGGGGACCTCTACCTTACCGAGGGCACCCCCCATGGCTCCTGGCACGGGACCACACTGCCACCAGCCCTGCATGCAATGCTGCCCTCTGCCCTGCACAGAGCCATCCAGCAGTGGTTCAGTCCTGCTTGGCCCTGGCGCGCCAAGATTGCCATCGGCCTCCTGGAGTTTGTGGAGGAGCTCTTCCATGGCGCATATGGCTCCTTCTACATGTGCGAGACCACACTCGCCAATGTGGCCTACACGGCCACCTATGACTTCAAGATGGCTGACCTGCAGCAGGTGGCACCTGAAGCCACTGTGCGGCGCTTCCTGCAGGGTCGCCACTGTGAGCAGAGCTCGGACTGTACCTATGGGCGGGACTGCCGGGCACCATGTGACAGGCTCATGAGGCAGTGCAAGGGTGACCTCATCCAGCCCAACCTGGCCAAGGTGTGCGAGCTGCTGCGAGACTATCTGCTGCCGGGCGCGCCTGCTGATCTCAGCGAGGAGCTGGGCAAGCAGCTGCGCACCTGCACCACGCTGAGCGGGCTGGCCAGCCAGGTGGAGGCCCACCACTCGCTCGTGCTCAGCCACCTCAAGACCCTGCTCTGGAAGAAGATCTCTAACACCAAGTATTCCTGACGCCTGGATGCCCCGCCCTCCACCACTCCTCACCCGTGCCAGGACCAGGGCTCCTGGAACCCCGTGGTCTGTCAGCAGCAGCAGGAGGCAAGCTCCAGTTGGGAGGGGACCTCACTTAGAACTCATGTAAATAAACCACTTTTATGTGACACATGGCATGTGGAGCGCTGGACCCCCCCAGAGTCCCAAGTGCTTAGCAGGGAACACAGCAAATGCAGACCACAGGCCCAGAAGCCAGCTTTCCTCTCACCCCACTAGAGAGCCAATTAAGGGGTTGTATGTCAACTAAGTGCTCCTTTCTACCTCTGGAGCCTAAAGTAGTGACCAGGCTTCAAGTAATGGTGGACTGAGCAAGACAAAGGTATTCCAGAAAGGGGAGGTATTTAGATACCTGACACTTAACTATTCAGGTGGTCTAAGATCTGAAGACCCTGTTTCAAAGCCAGCCCAGGCAGTCCACACTCGTTAACTTCTAGAAAACTGGAAGTGGCACTGTGCCTCCAAGGGGCAGAGTAGCGTGCTAAGCCTTGAGCAGAGCTCAGGGACAGCACCCAGAGTTCAGGCTCCAGACCCAGGGGGAAAAAAAAGGCAACATCCACATAAACAAACATCTTTTAATAACTGGGACATAAACTTCACCATGCAGGAAACAGCCAAAGACAGTATGCTTTGCACCCAGGGGTCCAGCTAGTGGCGTAGTGTATTCCTGTGACCCCAGCTACCCAAGCCAACAAGGGCAGCTAGCCAGTGGCAATCATACCAGGAACTGAGAGCAAAGGGCAATGTATCCTTTACACGCCAGCACACAAATCCAAGTTCATCCCGGAGGCACTCGGAACTGGCGAACGGGACTTGGCCACAACAGCAGAAACCAGCGGCAGGGCGTCCCTGCATCATCTCTGGAAAATGAAAAGAGATGATGGTTGGCCATCTGTGGCTCAGGCCTGTAATCCTGGCTGTTCAGGAGTCTGAAATCTGAAAGCCAAGCCTAGGCAACAAAGTGCTAGCCTGGGGAAGTGGCTGAAGTAGCCACTATGAGCTAGCAAGCCAAGCACGGACCAGACCAGGGCTTTTCTGGAACCAGGAAGTAACTTTTCAGGTGATTCAGTCCTAGGACAAGGCCTGGCTGTGAGCAATTCTTTGTGCACTCTGCTCCACATCTCAAGGGTCCCCCCCCTTCCCCCAGCAGTTATGCTGCCAGGTGTTTTCTCATGCCTCCCCTAACCACACCAAGCTATGCCACATCCCATCCCATGCTTCCATTTTGGCTGTGAAATGTTAGGCTATAAACCATTCTTAGTGCTCACTGGCTTCTGAACACTGAGCGTAGAAATAGCCACTTGCTCTTTGCCCCGACGTCACAGGTGCAGCATGGCAGCCGTGCCTGTGGTGCTGGCGCGTGCGGGACAGCATCTGCAGGGCAGTTGCTCATACCAGCCGCAGCCAGCCTCTTCTCACCTGGAGTAGGCCAGCTGGTGGCCACCATTTTGGCCTTGACTTGCACTGTAAGCAGGCATAATCACCTTTCTCCCTGAAATAGAGAACAGCCAGTCAGGGTACAGCACTCTTCTTCACGGGACACGCTCCTGCGGAGGGTGAATAGCTGGAACCACGGCCGCACCTCTCCACCTCATAAAACATTAGGACAATCTCACAAATCCTCATTTTTTAACTGTGGTGGGGGCAGAACCACCATTCCTGATGGTCACTGGAAGATTACAAAGTCCGCAGCTCACTGCCTTGGCAGTGCTCAGTGTAAGGTCCATTCCTGGACGGCGAACAGACCTCACCCAGTACCTGCGTTACCTAGGCAACTGGGATACCTGGAAGAGGTCACATCCGCATCCGCTGAGGTCACATCTTAACCTGATGTGGCCACACCTTTCTCCCACCTGATCCCACTTCCCTTTACCTGGACACACCCTTCCCCACCCCCTACCCTATATAAGGCCTAAACCGCGGCCAGACCGCCCTTTTTTTTTCCTTTTGCCAGCCGCGTGGAGTGCCAACCTTGCCTGGTCCCAGCAGGTCTACTGAATAAACCTACCCCTTACCTGAATACCACGTGCGTGGTGCAGTTCTTACTCGGCCACCTCTTTTTAAAAACCTAACACTCAGCAGTGTGACTACTACCTTCCTAGAGAAAGGAACTTGCCCTATTACCCTTGGAACAGCCTGGTCAGAGTGGGGCTGATCACGCCCTGCTTTCTCAGGGAGTGAACCCTGCAGGCTACTATTTTCAGCAAGTCAACGCATAAGTAAAAGTTCTTTCACCTCTTCTGGCGACTGCAGCGTGGACACACAATCAGGTGTCAGGCTACTAATCATTCAGATGTTCACAGGTTAGAACACTGAGCGTAGACATAGCCTCTCTGCTCTCTGCCACCTGTGGACACACGTGTGACACGGCAGCCACACCTGCAACGCCTCTAGGGGCAGCATTACGGTGAAGTCACCCATGCTTTCAAACACCAGCTTACCCACGATGTCAGCATCGCCATCTCCTTACAGATGCCTAGTTTCCTCTGAAAATTCCGCACAGGTCAAGGCTAGTCCACAGTGGGACCCTGCAAACGGTCCCAGAGGGCTGCTCGGTCATGTCTGGAATCTCAGCTGATGCAGGATGGGGCAAAAAAGTCTCTTAGGAGGTTGAGATCTGAGGATCGTGGTTCAAAGCCAGCCCCGGCAGGAAGGTCCGTGAGACTTATCTCCAATTAATCCCTAGAAAACCGGAAGTGGAGTGGTAGAGCACTCGCCTTGAGCTGAAGAGCTGAGGGACAGCGCCCAGGCCCCGAGTTCAAGCCCCACGACTGACCAAAAACAGGGTGATTACCTCCAATGAACGAGCGAAAAGCTGTGCGCGGCGCTGTGGCTCAAGTGGCGGGTCGAGAGCGTGCCAAGCCCTGCAAGCCCGCCGACCGCCCGGGCCCGCGCCGCACCCGGGCAGCGCACACGGGGAGCGCCCCGGCCGCCCGGACCCGCGCCGCACACGGGCAGCGCACACGGGGAGCGCCCCGGCCGCCCGGACCCGCGCCGCACACGGGCAGCGCACACGGGGAGCGCCCCGGCCGCCCGGACCCGCGCCGCACACGGGCAGCGCACACGGGCAGCGCCCCGGCCGCCCGGACCCCCAGCGCACCCGGGCAGCGCACACGGGCAGCGCACACGGGCAGCGCCCCGGCCGCCCGGACCCCCAGCGCACCCGGGCAGCGCACACGGGCAGCGCCCCGGCCGCCCGGACCCGCAGCGCACACGGGCAGCGCCCCGGCCGCCCGGACCCGCAGCGCACCCGGGCAGCGCACACGGGCAGCGCCCCGGCCGCCCGGACCCGCGCAGCACACGGGCAGCGCACACGGGCAGCGCCCCGGCCGCCCGGACCCGCAGCGCACACGGGCAGCGCACCCGGGCAGCGCACACGGGGAGCGCCCCGGCCGCCCGGACCCGCAGCGCACACGGGCAGCGCCCCGGCCGCCCGGACCCGCGCAGCACACGGGCAGCGCACACGGGCAGCGCCCCGGCCGCCCGGACCCGCAGCGCACACGGGCAGCGCACCCGGGCAGCGCACACGGGGAGCGCCCCGGCCGCCCGGACCCGCAGCGCACACGGGCAGCGCCCCGGCCGCCCGGACCCGCGCAGCACACGGGCAGCGCACACGGGCAGCGCCCCGGCCGCCCGGACCCGCGCAGCACACGGGCAGCGCACACGGGCAGCGCCCCGGCCGCCCGGACCCGCGCAGCACACGGGCAGCGCACACGGGGAGCGCCCCGGCCGCCCGGACCCGCGCAGCACACGGGCAGCGCACCCGGGGAGCGCACACGGGGAGCGCCCCGGCCGCCCGGACCCGCAGCGCACACGGGGAGCGCACACGGGGAGCGCCCCGGCCGCCCGGACCCGCGCAGCACACGGGCAGCGCACCCGGGGAGCGCACACGGGCAGCGCCCCGGCCGCCCGGACCCGCAGCGCACACGGGGAGCGCCCCGGCCGCCCGGACCCGCGCAGCACACGGGCAGCGCACACGGGGAGCGCCCCGGCCGCTCGGCGAGGGGCGCGAACCCGCCCGGGCAGCAAGGCGGCCGGCCGAGCAGCGCCATCTTTGCCGCCAGCGAGCGGGCGCACGGAGCCACGGCAGCCATCGCCGCCGCAAAGAGGGCGCGAAAGTCGGCAGGGTTGCTTTTATATAGGGGGCGACGGCGGCCCGCCAGGAACAAGTTCCTCCAGGACGCAGCTACGCCATCCAGCGGCTCGGCGCGTGCGGGCGGTGCGAGCCCGCGCGCGTGCGCACTACCGCCCTCCGGAGCCCAAGCTCCAGGCGACGGCTGGGGGGGGGGGGGCGTGGCCGGGCCGTCCTGCCCGCGTGCGCGCACCGACCGCAAACGGCCTGCCCGGCCACCCAACCGAGCATCCTGTTTGAGACGGGTTCCATAAAACGTGAGGGTTCGGGGCTGGGCAGGTGGCTCAGCGGCGGAGCGCCCGCCTGGAGCGGCGGAGCCGAGGGCTCGACCGGCAAGACACAAAAAGTGAGGGTTTCTTTGCATAGACTGGAGTTTCTACTATCAGAGGTTCTTAGAATTCTCTGGAAGCGCTCTCTGACTCATCACTGACCACTCTCCTCTGCCCGTGCACTGGCCAGGCGTCTGCTGGTATTGCAGCAGAAACTGCCCTTCCCTTGCCTCCTTTCGTTTCAGTCCCTCCCCGGTCTGCTGCAGAATACCCTTGGTGAATGTTCATTTCAGTTTTTGTCTTTGCATCCAGAATATTGGATTCTAGTCCATTTTTTTTTCCGGTCATGGGTTTTCAACTGGGTGCTGTAAGGTCCGCTCCTGGATGGCTAGCAGACTCCACCCTCCTCGCAGCAAAGTCTCCACCCAGTACCTGCGTTACCTAGGCAACTGGGACACCTGGAAGAGGTCACATCTGCATCCGCTGAGGTCACATCTGAATTTGATGTGGCCACACCTTTCCCCGCCCATACCGTACATAAGACCTAGCCCAGGCCCAGACGCTCTCTTGCTCTTCTTTTCTAGCTCTCTTGCTCTTGCTCTTCTTTTCTAGCTCTCTCTGCTCTAGCTCTTTCCTCTCTCTTTCCCAGCCACGTGGAGTGCCAACCTTGCCTGGTCCCAGCAGGTCTTCTGAATACCTGAATACCACGTGAGTGCTACTGTTCTTACCCCTCTTTCTGCTCTTTTCTACCTCTTTCCTCTCTTTCCCAGCTCTCTCTCATTCCCAGGCCTTTCTCAGCCACGTGGAGTGCCAACCTTGCCTGGTCCCAGCAGGTCTACTGAATAAACGTACCCCTTACCTGAATACCACGTGCGTGCTGGTGCTGTTCTTACTTGGCTACCTCTTTTTAAAAACCTAACAGGTGCCTGGGTGCTGTCCTTGAACCTCTTTTTGTTCAAGAAGAGCACTCCACCACTTGAGCCAAGGACCACTTCCAGCTTTCTCTGAGTAGTTTGTTGGAGATAAGAGTCTCAAGAACTTTTTTGCCCAGGCTGGCTTTGAACCATGATCCTTAGATCTTAGCCTCCAGAGATGGATGCTAGGATTACAGGCGTGAGCCACTGGCAACTGGCCTGTCCAGGCAATTGACAAGAGAGGAGCCACGGTGTTGTTGGGAGCTATGTAAATGAAGCCAAGCCAGCAACCACCAGATGTCCCTGGGTAAAGCTCCCCTCAGAGGAGAGCTAGCACAGGGTGACTTTGTGGGCGGCTCATTCTGAGAAATACCCCTGCACTTTAGCTGGTAAGCAGGCATTTTAGCTTCTGTACTCTGCTTGGTTTGCCAGATGCTAGGAAATTGGGGGAGCTCCACGGATACCCCCCCCCGCCCCCCCACCCCCTGCTTGTCATTACACAAGGCTGCTTCTGCATTCCCAATACCTAGGAGTGTTCCCAGCAGGTTGCAATTAGCTGCTAATTCCCTTTTGCTAATTTCCCTTAAGAAAGATTTGTTTATGAGTCCATCATCTGTTCCCTAGGGATCCTTGACCTCATTACAGTTTCTATCTTTTCTTTTTTTTCCCAGTCAGTCGTGGGGCCTGAACTCTGGGTCTGGGCATTGTCCCTCAGCTCTTCAGCTGTAGACTAGCACTCTACTACTTGAGCCTCAGCCCCACTTCTGGCTTTTTCTGCTTATGTGGTGCTGAGGAATCGAACCCAGGGCCTCATGAATGTAAAGCAAGCTCTCTACCACTGAGCCACCTTCCCAGCCCTGAGTTTCTATCTTCTTATTAGAATCCTCATGACTGGAATGCCCTCCTCCTCCTGACTTCCTGGAACACTTCAGGGTCTCCATAGTTTTCTTCGTCACCAAACATCTTTTTTCTTTTTTTTTCCAGGGCTGAGGACCGAACCCAGGCCTTGTGCAGGGCGCCCTTCCGCTGGGCTAACCCCCCAGCCCCAAACATCTTTTTTGTTGTTGTTGTTTATTTAAGGTCTGAGTTACTGTATATTTTATTTTTATTTATTTATTTTTTGTCTTTTTTTTTTTTTTTGCCTGTCATGGGGCCTGAACTCTAGGTCTAGGCGCTGTCCCTCAGCTCTTCAGCTCAAGGTTAGCGCTCTACCACTGGAGCCACAGCACCACTCCCGGCTTTTTCTGTTTATGTGGTGCTGAGGAATTGAACCCAGGGCCTCATGCTTGCAAGGCAAGCACTCTACCGCTGAGCTATCTTCCCAGCCCCTAAGTTACTGTATATTTTAATACATAAAAAAAAAAAAACCAAAAAGAGATGGGGCATGGCTCCAGTGGCAGATTGCCTGCCTGCGAAGGAAGGAGTCACTCAGTTCAAAACCTACTGCTTACAAGAAAAACCCAGAGCACGAAAAGGACCAGATGTGAACCCATCCTCATGGGAAATGCTATGTGGAGAGAAACACATTCACAACCGCTTCATTGACTCCTGAGCCCCAAGAGCAGTTCCCAAACCTGGAGGGCTCAGGTGTAACTCCCTCATCGCTTCCTGTCCACTGGTCCCTCCATCCTGGAGGCCTGGGGTCCCTTTGCAATCCTTCTTATGGGCATTCTCTTCCTATACCCACAGTCCCAAGTTGAAGGTACTGCTCTGGCTGTCAGTCGGGCAGAGGAATTCCTGCAGGCTGTGCTGTGCAGCCTTAATCCCCATGTGGATCACTGGACAAAGGCCCTGGGTATGGGCTGGAGCGAAGGGCAGAGTACAGAGCCCCCTTCTCCCTGGGACAGGAGATCGCCACCAAGGCATTGTCACAGGTCCCTGCCCAGCAGCGCCCACCTCCTGTAGCCCATCTCTCAGCATCTTTAAAACAGGTGCTTTGCTGTCTTTGACTACTAAGCCCAATGCTTGGGCTTCCTCAGGGACAACTTTCCTCCAAACCCAGAGTTTTGGCAAAGGAGCCATTAACTTCTTTCAAGACTTTCTGGTCGTTGATAACTGAACCTGGAGTGTTGAAATGGGGTTACACTGGGCGCTAGATTGGCCTCCTGAGGGGCTGGCTTACTGCCTTGTTGAAGACTCCATCTCCTACTTCTGTGGTAACATTTGCAGAAGATTTTTGTCTTGCCTGGGTTCCTGGATGAGTATTTTCACTGAATTTACTGTTGCATTCTCTTTTCAGTGCTGAACATCAACCACTCATCAACTCTGTCCTCTTAACAGCTGCTGCATCTCTGAGCACGAAGCACTTCCCTGGTGAGAGAGTGTGATCTCCTTTCCCAGGCCCCAGGGTGTGGATTCTCAGCACCCCACCTCCCCGGCCCTCAGGGTGCTGGCTGGTTCCCCAGAAAGCCTAGGACTTGACAATTTCTCCTCTGCCACTTGGGTTGTGATTGTGGTTTGTGTGGATGCCACTTATAAAAAGTGAAATGCACGCCAGCTGCTCTGGGCAGGGTGCACAGGCCCTGCCTTCCGGGGGATGCACCAGGGTGGTGGCACCTCTACTTCTGCAGAGAGCCCTCTAGCATCCTGAAAAGCGCTTTGTCACAGCAAGTGGGACAGTGTCTCATTCCCCTTGACTGGAAGGAATCCAACCACAATGACCGCACTCCAGTGCAACAGAACTTTAATCTCACACCAATATCGATTCCATGCACACAGGTTTCTCTTAAAATTGTCTTGGCCCCAATCAGGTGCATTTGGGGAGTTGTGCTGGCAACACTCGCTCTCCACCGCCCTCACGGGAGGCTCTGTGCACCTGACAAAGGCCGTAATGGCTCTCTCCTGTGCACCTGGCACAGGGGCAGAAGTGCTCTGCGCAGGAGAAAGGTTAGCATGCAGGGCGGCTGGGGGAGAGGGTCCTGTGGAGCCCACAGCACAGGGTGGTGACCTGCATCAGAGTCAAAGCTGCTGGACAAGGCAGAGAGGGCCGAGCCAGGGGCCGGGAGATCACCACGCCCACTGCTCTGTGAAGAAGCACCGAGAACATTATCATCCTGGAGGGGAGACTCTGAGGGCAGGCCAATGTGTTCAAAGGCAAGTACCATTCTGACACCAGGAGAGGATGGCGGGTCTATGATTCTGCATGTGCCATGGATTTGGGGTCAAGGCCAAAGGACATATGGACTTGGCCACACTGTCATCTTGATAACAGAGGAGACTGTGGGTAAAGATGCAGAGTAGGTTCTGCATGTAGCAAGCAGAACAGATTTGACCGTTTCCAGAGTGGGAGGTCAGAGGAGGGTAGGCTGTGGCCTGGGCCACTCTAGCCTGCCTGTGCTGAGCCCCTGGCCACCCAGCCCAGGGGAGACGTCTGCACATGCTGTCCGTAAGTGCTTCCCTTTCTCTTCCAGGGAAGAAGGGGGAAGCCGGCTCCACGCTTGATCTTGACCCTCTGCAAGGAGGTCGGTTTCTGGAGCAGAAAGTGGCTGTTGGCCAAAGGCTTCATGGCGTAATACACATGCACGCCATCAGGGGTGATCAGATCTGGTGGAAGAGGGACACAGTCCAAGTCAGCTGCACTGACAGGGACTTGGACACACCAAGCACCTGAGAAGCTCCTACACACCAGACCAGGCGTCAGGCAGGACGCTGCCCTCCCTGCGGTCCAGTGCCAGGAACATCAAGGGCCTGGGATGCCTGCCCAGGAACAGACTCTGCTGAAACCTATCCTGTCTTGCTCAGGAAAGAACTCACTGCGGCTTCAAGGATCCGGACCTCCTGGCACAGCCGGCTGTCCAGAATGCACAGCACCTGCGGGGAGCACTATCCTACTGAGCACCAGGAGGGCTCCAAGGAGCCCCATGGGGCAGGCCTGGACCCAGGCCCTCTGCACAGCATGCATTCCAGGGCCTCCACCCAGTGAGGCCCCAGCACTCAGCAGCACTTGCCTTTCCTGCAGGCTGTTCCTCCTCCCAGTCCCTCTGGCCACGAGTCTCCTGTCAACTACGTCTACCCTGCACTCACCTCCTGCCCACATTCTTGTTTCTCATCCACCATCATTAGTCTGGCTAGGCCTCTCACTTCCTTTCCGGGAAGAAGGGAACCCATGCGGCCGGCCTTCACCAGGAGAAGGGTGCAGGAAACTACCAAAGGCTTGATGACAGGCCAGCGGCAATCAATGCTGATCATCTCCACCAAGCACCTGATGGGTTTTAGCTCATTGCAAAGACCACAGAGCAGTGAAACCATGGGCAGAAGCCTTGATGATCCGGTACATAGGAACACTCTGTCTCCGTCTTTGTCTCTGTCTCTCTTGCTGTTTGTCATTCTGTCCATCTGTCTCTCTGCTCCCCCACCTCAATCTTTCTGTGTTTCTGTCTCTCATCCTCCTAAAGACATTGGCCACTCTCCACTACATGTGAAAGACCCCCGAAGGCTTGGGGTGTCCTTCAATCAGAAGAGACCCTTCCCCAAGGAACAACGAGACCACTTGTGCGGATGCAATCAGCAAGAGGTTTATTCGGGCATGCCTCGGCTCCCAGGTGCACTCAACCACGAGATCCACAAGGTTCGGGTCAAGTGTCTGAGAACCGGTTACACGGGTACCCGGGGCGACAAAGTCTGTCGGAAGACTTGCGCGCCGAGTGCTTGAAAGCACCCTCTTTTTATGGACAGCAGAAGCAAGGTTACAGAAGCGAGATGCATGGTTACAGGGGGATGATTGGTTATTTTCAAATTACGCTCAGGATGGGGATTGGACAGGTTAAGCTGGCCAGATGGGGTAGGTGGGGTTGGGGGGGGAGAGCTGACGTGTTGGTACTTGCCCTGACATGCCGGTTCTGGTCAGAATGCCCCGAAACTTCTTGTTCCCTAATTTTGACAAGTGATTTATTACATCCTGCCCTACCCTGCCATTAGGGTTAAGTTTTACAGGAAGGGACAGGTGGGTCGGCTATTTTCCAGGAATGTCTGGCTTTAAGGCATGTACTAGGGTCAGGCTAGGGTCTGCAGGCGGTGACTCAGAGGCTCGAGGTTTCGTTTCCTGGTTAGCGGCCTGCACTTATCCTGCCCCACCACCCCCTTAGGTATGCAGGGTAAGGGGCAGCAATTTTTCTACAGGGCTCAATGGGGGGGCTTCGGGTTGAGGGTCTGGGGTCTTTTCATTGTGAGCAACAACACAGAAGCAGAGAAGATGGTCAGCGAGGTCTCCTTAGCTCTCTCTGGGCCTCGATTCTGTTCTTTCCACAACACTGACTCAGCTCACAAAGGTGTGCTTTTGCTGTCACCAGCATGGATTCATCACAGGACTCTGGTGGACCACTTTTGGATTCCTGAGCAGGGAAGGGTACCTTTCTTCAATGCTCTGGGGACAACTTGATGGTCTCCTGGAGGCTAGACAAGTACTTTTCCATTGAGCTGCACCCCAGTGTGAGATTCTTTCTGAAGCCATGTTCCCCCTTGGAGCAGACAGAGTGTCTTCTGGGGAGGGATGCGACCCCTGTCCCATAGCACTGCATGCTCTGCCCTCTGCACTGATGCTGTCTCTGCACTGCCTGTTCCCTCTGCGGGCAGGCCAGGTGGGAGGGCAGGGCAGTGCCAGGGCAGGCATGTCCAGAGTCACTTCGGCCATGCTGGGACCTGGAGCATCCAGTGCCCACTTGGGGCTCAGTGCCCAAAGCCCACCCTTCTGCTGCTGTCCCCGCATCCGGGCCTGTGCACATGCCCAGCCTGCTCTGCCATCTCCCTGGCTGTCTGCCTCTGACTCACTTTGATCCTGACACCATCTGGACCAGCTCCCTGTCTTCTGCCAGGTCCTCTGGCACCAAGACTGTTGTTTTGTGTGGGGTTTTTATTTTTATTTTTGCAAATTCTTTATTGTGCTTAAGTGATTACATAATTTCACAAATGTCACAGTATTTTGGGATAGTGATGCTTAAAGTCACAAACACATGCTAACTTTCCTGGGGCAAATTGTCTATCGTGGTCTATAAAGTGTATGAGTTCTATGAGCTGTGACAATACAGTGATGTCTTCCACATGGGGTGATGTGCACAGTCCTCTCCTTTTGCATAGTGTCAGCTCTTCCCTCTTTCCCACTCCTTCCCTCCCTTCCATCGCTGCCAGTGAGTTGCTTAGTTTGTTTTGGTCAGTGTCCAGTGCAGCTGATGGGTCCCACTGTCCTATGTTTTCCCCTGACTCCTCTAGTTCTGTGTCCTCCTCCTAGTTTCCCTCCGGTGTGCACCGTAGACACTATCTATGTGATCAGCAGCATGGGCTATTTACTAGTGATTGGACCAGATGAGTGGAGGTCCTTTGTTTCTCAGGTCTTGTTATCTTTGTCCTATCACCGTACATTTTGGACTTAGCATCTACTTATCAGGGAGACCATGTCCCGTTTGTCTCTTTGTTCTTGGCTGACCTCACTCAACATGATTTCTTCTAGTTCCATCCATTTCCCTGCAAATGCCATTATTATTATTTTTTTTTGGGTCCGGTCGTGGTGCCTGAACTCTGGGCCTGGGTGCTGTCCCTCAGCTCTTCAGCTCAAGGCTAGCACTCTACCACTTGAGCCACAGCGCCACTTCCGGCTTTTTTCTTTTTGCTTATGTGGTGCTGGGAATCGAACCCAGGGCCTCAGGCATGCAAGGCAAGCGCACTCTACCACTGAGCCACCTTCCCAGCCCAATGCCATTATTTTAACCTGTCTAATGGCTGTATAATATCCCATTGTGTGTAGATACCACAATTTTGGGATCCATTCATCTGTGGTGGGGTATCTGGGTTGTTTCCATAGCCTGGCTATTGTGAACAGTGCTGCAGTGAACATGGAGGTGCATGTGTCCTTGTATCCTGGTTGCTGTTGTTCAGGATAGATGCCTAGGAGTGGTATGGCTGGGTCATAGGGGAGGTCAATAGTTAGCTTTCTGAGGACCCTCCAGACTGCTTTCTAAAGTGGTTGTGTAAGGGTACATTCCCACCAGTACTGTATTTATTTATTTATTTATTTATTTTTGGGTCTGGTCAGGGGCCTGAACTCTGGGCCTGGGCACTGTCCCTCAGCTCTTCAGCTCAAGGCTAGCACTCTACCACTTGAGCCACAGCACCACTTCCGGCTTTTTTCTTTTTGCTTATGTGGTGCTGAGGAATCGAACCCAGGGCCTCAGGCATGCAAGGCAAGCGCTGTACCACGGAGCCACCTTCCCAGCCCCCCACCAGTACTGTAATAGGGTTCCTCTTTCTCTGCATCCCCTCCAGCATTTGTTGTTGGATGTGGGCCATTCTGACTGGGGTAAGGTGGTATCTCAGGGTTGTCTTTATTTGCATTTCCTTTACAACCAGGGATGGTCGTGTTTCTTTGCCATTTTTATCTCTTCTTCTGAGAAATCTCTCTTTAGTTCCCTTGCCCATTTACTGATTTGTTGGGTTTGGGAGTGATTGGTTTCTTGAGTTTCCTGTATATACTGGATATTAACCCCTTGTCTGATATATTGCTGGTAAATATTTTTTTTCCCAGGTAGTTGGCTGTCTTTCTAGCTTGGTTTCTATGTCTTTAGCTGTGCAGAAACTTTTTATTTTAAGGTAGTCCCATTTGTCGAGCCTCTCTCCATTTGCTGTGACCCTGCAACTCTGTTCAGGAAGTTCCTGCCTGTGCCTATAAGTTCGAGTGTCTCGCCTACTCTGTCCTGCAGTAGTTTCAGAGTTTCAGGTTTGATGTTAAGGTCTTTAATCCATTTTGAGTTGATGCTAGTGCATGGTGACAGGCTGGGGTTCACTTTTAGTTTTCTGCATGGGGCCACCCAGTTTTCCCAGCACCAGTAGTTGAAGAGGCTGTGCTTCTTCCACAAAATCAGCTGACTGTAGGCCTGTGGTTTTATTTCTGGATCTTCTATTCTATTCCATTGGTCTTCGGGTCTGTGTTTGTGCCAGTACCAGGCTGTCTTTGTTAGTATGCCTCTATAGTACAGTTTAAAGTCTGGCATTGAAATTCCTCCCATGGGGTCTTTATCTCCTAGAATTGTTTTGGCTATTCTAGGTCTTTTGTTGTTCCATATGAATTTTGGACTGTTTTCTGTATTTCAGTAACGTATGTCTTTGGGATTTTAATAGGAATTGCATTGAATTTGTATATAAATTTTGGCAGTATGGCCATTTTCATTACATTAAGTCTGACTATCCAAGAGCATGGAAGGTCTTTCCATTTCCCGGTGTCTTCTGTTTTTTTTTTTTTTTTTTTTTTTGGGTCTGGTCATGGGGCCTGAACTCTGGGCCTGGGCACTGTCCCTCAGCTCTTCAGCTCAAGGCTAGCGCTCTACCACTTGAGCCACAGCGCCACTTCCGGCTTTTTTCTTTTTGCTTATGTGGTGCTGAGGAATCGAACCCAGGGCCTCAGGCATGCAAGGCAAGCGCTTTAACCACTGAGCCACCTTCTCAGCCCCTTTCTGTAAGTTTTTATAGTTTTCATTAAATAGTTCTTTTACATCTTTGCTTAGGTTAATTCCTAAATATTTTATGGGGGGGGGGTTATTGTGAATGGGGTTGCTTCCTTTATTTCCCTTTCTGCTTGTACATTGTTGGTGTACAGGAAGGTGACTGATTTTTGTGGGTTGATTTTGTATCCTGCTACTTTGCTGAGGTATAAGTTCTAAGAGTTTGGGGGTGGAGTTTTGGGGATCATGTAGGTATAGTATCATGTCATCTGGGAAAAGCGATAGTTTAACTTCTTCCTTACCTATGCGGATCCCTTTAATGTCTTTTTCTTGCCTTACTGCTCTGGCTAAGGGTTCCAGGACTATATTGAAGAGGAGTGGAGACAGTGGGCATCCTTGGCTTGTTCCTGACTTTAGGAGAATTGGTTGTAGTATTTCCCCATTGAGTATAATATTGGCTATTGGTCTGTGGTATATGGCTTTTATTGTTTGAAGGAATGTTCCTTCTATTCCTATTTCCTCCAGAGCTTTTAACAGGAATGAATGTTGTATCTTTATCTTATCAAAAGCCTTTTCTGCATCAATGGAGATAATGATGTAGTTCTTGACCTTAGATCTGTTGATATGTTGGATTACATTTATTGATTTACATATGTTAAACCATCCCTGAATTTTTGGCTACTTGGGCATAGAATATGGGTTTTTTTTAATGTTTTTGGATTCTGTTAGCTAGAATTTTGTTAAGGATCTTTACATCTGTGTTCATCAAGGAGATTGTTCTGAAGTTCTCTTTTTTATTAGGTCTTTGCCTGGTTTGGAGGTGTGATATTGGTGGAATGAGTTTGGGATAGCTCCCTCTTTTTCTATTTCTCTGAAGAGCTTGAGGAGTATGGGTATTAATTTTTCTTTACAGGTCCTATAGAATTCTGTTGTGAATCCATCTGGTCCTGGGCTTTTCCTTCTTGCTTCTTGTTGTTTCCTGTATCTCATTGTAAGATATTGGCTTCTTTCTATTATTTCTTCTTTGCTCCGTTTGGCAACTTGTATTTCCCTAAAAATGTATCCATTTCTGCTAGGTTTTCTTTCTTAAGTGAATATAGCATTTTTTTGGGGGAGGGGGTCTGGTTGTGGGGCCTGAACTCTGGGCCTGGGCGCTGTCCCTCAGCTCTTTAGCTCAGGACTAGCGCTCTACCACTTGAGCCACAGTGCCACTTCCGGCTTTTTGCTTATGTGGTGCTGAGGAATGGAACCCAGGGCCTCAGGCATGCAAGGCAAGCACTCTACCACTGAGCCACCTTCCCAGCCAAAGTGAATATAGCATTTGAAAATAGTTCTTTATAATTGTTTGAATGTCGGGTATTTGTTGTGATTTTTCCCATGGCATCCCTAATCTTGTTGATTTGGGTTTCTTCTCTCCTTTTCTTAATTAATCTTGCCAAAGGACCATCATTATATTTTTTCAAAAAAGCAGCTTTGTTTTATTAATTTTATTTATAATTTTCCTATTCTCTATCTTGTTAATTTCAGCTCTTAATTTGGTTATGTGGCTCCATCTAGTAACTTTAGGTTCCATTTTCTCCTGTTTTTCTAGCAGCTTTAAATTGCAACATGAGATTATTTTCTTGATGTGGGCACTGAGGGTGATAAATTTGCCCCTCGGGACTGCTTTACTGTGTCCTACAGGTTTCTTTGTGATGTGTCTTCATTTTCATTGAATTGTAGGAACTTTTTAATTTCTTCTTTAATTTCTTCTGTTGCCCAGGTGTTGCTTAGAAGTGTGCTGTTCAATTTCCATGTATTTGAGTAATTTCTGCGGTATGCTTTGTTATTGAGAACTAGCTTGATTCCACTGTGGTCGGATGGGAAACAGAGTATAATGTCAGTCTCCTTGTATTTGCTTAAGCTCCTTGCATGAACTATGACATGCTCTATTTTGGAGAAAGTTCCATGATCTGCTGAGAAGAGCGTGTACTGTGTCGTTTTAGGACGAAAAACTTTGTAGCTGTCAGTTAGTTCTGCTTGAAATATGGCCTCACTAAATTTGGTAGCTTCTCTGCCAATCCTCTGGTTGGTAGACCTGTCCTTTGGTGAGAGTGGGGTATTAGAGTCTCCTAGCATTATCATATTTGGATCTATTTTATTCTGTAAGTTTGAGAGTATTTGCTTAACATATTTGGGTGTTCCAATGTTCGGGGAGTATAAGTTGATAATGGTAATATCTTCCCGGTATTAATATGTAATGTCCTTCCATGTCTTTTTGTATTGATTTTAATGAAAAGTTTATTCTGTCAGATATCAGGATAGCTACTCCTGCTTTCTTACTGGGGGCATTTGCTTGGTAGATCTTTCTCCAACCCTTCACTCTGAGTTTATTTGTATGTTTGGCTGAAAGATGGGTCTTCTAAAGGCAACAGATGGATGGGTCTTGTTTTTGGATCCAATCTGCAGTTCTTTTGCTTTTGATTGGTATATTCAGTCTGTTAATATGTATGGCTATTATAGAGAGATGCATTGTGTTTCCTGTCATTTCCTGTTTTCTTAAGTTTTCCTTCTGTCCTTTCCTCCTGTGCTTACTAAGTTGGAAGTCTAGCAATACCTGTCTGATGAGGATCCCTGTTCCTGATTGCTTTCTTCAGGTTGTGTCCCTCTCTTGGTATTCTTTGTAATGCTGCTTTATTGTTTATAAATTCATTTATTTTTCTTTAGTATTGAACCTTTTAGTTTCTCCATCGAATGTGAGTGCTAGTTTTGCTGAGTATATCAGCATGGACTGGCAGTTATTGGTTCTCAGGGCTCGGATCGTACTTTCCCAGGCCTTTCTTGCATTCAGTGCCTGTGTGGAGAGATCTGCAGTGATTCGGATTTTTTCCCATTGTAATGTAGCTCCTTCTTTCTTTTTGCTGCGTGCAAGATTGTTTATTTTTCAGATCTATCATTTTTTCTATGAGGTGCCTAGAAGAGTTATCCTGGGATCCTGCTTGTTAGATGTTCTATATATGCTTCTGTTATGTAGGTAAGATGTTCTCTTTTAAGATGGCAGAAATTTTCATTGATAATCTTGCTGAATTAGGTGTTGCATTCCCTTGCTTTGATATTCCTCACCTTCATCCTCGCCAATTATACAAAGATTAAATTTCTTGGCACTGTCTGCTTGCTCTTGGATTTCCCTTTGGCATAAGTTAAGTGATTTTTTTTCCAGATCTGTGACTTTTTTTTTCCAATTGCTGCAGTTTGTCTTCCATATCTGACATTCTAAATTCCATTTCGTTCACTCTGTTACCTGTGGCTTCCATTGTGGTTTGCAGGGAGGAAATTGATCTATTCATGAATTCTATGTTGGTTCTCAGAGTATTAATCTCACCTCTTAGTGAGGTGTGTACTGCATCTATGTTTGCGTGCATCTCCTGTTTGCAATCCTGCATCTCTTTTGATATTTTGTTTCTGTATTCTTTAAATTTCTGACCTATTTCTCTAATTCTTGAGTCATTGCCTCCAGCATCTCTTGGATGCAGCATTGTTCTTCCATTCCTGTGGCTGCTGGCTTTTGGGGGTAGCTTGCTATCCTTTAATTTTTCTCTTTTATTTTCGCATGGGGATTCAGGGATTGTTGGAGGTTAATCTGAAATTTTGTTTTGGTCAATAGGTAGCTGTCTTTGCTTGGTTCTGGGTTGGTTCCTGGATCAATTGAAGAAGCTCATTCTCAGCCCTGGGTTGGCTGAGAGAGTCTGTACCCGGTCTCAGTTCTGTTGAGGAGAGGCCAACCTCCAGCTGCTAGTCAGGGCTAGGGCTAGGGCTCTTGCTGTCTGCTGTAAATCACTGGCAGTTGCCACCTTTAGAAGGACTGAGCAGGGTAGACTGCTTCTGTTTACTCCGACAGGTGCTCTTGGTGAGATCGGATGTCCTGGATGTACTCTCCCAGTTGCTGCCGTCTGCTATGAACTCATGATGGGTTTTTTTCTTTTTTTGGTTGATCCTGGTCCTGAACTCTGCGCTTGGGGGCTGTCCCTCAGCTCTTCAGCTCAAGACTAGCACCCTACCATTTGAGCTACAGCTTCCTTACTGGTCCATTCTGCTTATGCGGTGTTGAGGAATTGGACCCAGGGCCTCATGCACACAAGGCAAGCACTCTACCATTGAGTCACCTTAACAGCCCAAGCTCCTGACTTATCAGGTGCCGGCGGCCTGAGTTGTCCAATCCCTGGCCTGGGATGTAGGGGTCAGCTTCTGGCAGGGTTCGGCCTTCTGGTTCTCCTGCCCTGGACACACAGGACTTTTGCTGTCACAGGCGCGATTCCCAGGGGGCGCAGTTCCCTGCTTTCCCCCCTCTGCTGAGGCGTGTGCTCAGCTTCTGACTTCAATCGGGAGGAGTTGGTTGTGTTGCTCAGGCACCTGATCCCCAGGCCTGGTTCTGGCTCCTGGGCCCCCATCTGGGCCGGCTGGATGTGCTCCACAGGCTGGTGGAGTTATCAAACAGTTCCCAGTTTTAGTGGGACCTGTAGTCCAGGTGTTAGGGCAGGGGTCTGGGTCAAGATCTGGGGTTCCCGCCAGCTCTGGTCTCCCTTGAGGGGGGATATGCTGTTGCCTGCAGGGAACTCACCCTGCGGCTCATTGGGAACCCTCCAGCTGTTGTTTCTGTGCGATGTAGGTTGCTGGTTGCTGTTGCGATCTGCGATCTGCCTCTGATTGAGAGGCTTGTGGGCTGGGCCGGGCGGTGGCCACTCTGCATAGTTGTTTCTCCTTTCTCGGCCTCTGTTGCTGCGGTCAGAGTCGGCTCCGAGGGCTGCACTGGCCTCTGGCCAAGGGGTGAGGGGAGGGTTATGTGCAGGTTCTGAGCGCTGAGGTTAGTCTGTGCTCTACAGATCAACACCAGTCCCTTGAGGGGCTTCTGCACTGGCGTTCTGTGGGTGGACCCCTGTAGATCTGGGGTTCCCCCTGTGGAGCTGTGGGGCTGAGTGGCTTTGGCGGGATGCAGCCCCTCTGCTCAGCGGGTGACGGGTGGGTGAGGGGTCTTTGTGCAGGCTCCCAGGTCCGAGGTTTTCTTGTTTGCTGTTCAGCGGGTCCAGCACCAGTATCTCAGGCGTGTTTTGTGTGGGCGATCTGCAGATGACCCCCTGTGTCTCTGGGGTCTCCACATCCCCCACTAGGCTGGGCTGGCCGAGGTTTGGGGCATCGCTGTGCTGCCAGCAAGAGTTGGGGGAGGGGTCTTCTCTCTTTTCTGTTCTGAAATTCTTCCTTTTTTCTCTTTTTTTTCTCTGCCTCCTCTTTTTCTCTGGGTGTTCATCTTTTTGTTGCTGTCGGTCTCTTGGAGAAGTATAGTGTTGGAACTCGAACGTTCTTTTTGGTTAGACAGGGCTGTGGAGTTTCCCTCCTGTCCCGTCGCCATCTTGGTCCCCTACCAAGAGTGTTTCCATGGCCTGGAGGATGACCGCCCTCGTCGTCTTCTTCTAGTTGGTCACCTGGGGCAGAATAGGAAAGAAACCATCAGGGCCGGTGTCCAGAGTGCCTGCCTTGCCACCAGTCAGTGCCAAGGATCCTCTGGAGCCCTCTCAGCGCTCAGCAGGGGAGTCACACATGGCGCCATAGGGCTGTGTGCACTCTTTCTTGCTGAGCGAGGGCTCTGGGAGGTAAGGATGGGCCTGGGCCTGGACTAGTCCCAGCCCCGCTCTCCTCAGCCGTGTGCCCCCTCCTCCCAGCCGGGATCCCGCTCAGCTCTGGTGTCTCCGGGCTCACAGAATCCATGTGCATGGCCAAAGGACACACACCAGACTCTCCCCAACCCCAAGGGAGGGAAGAGGCCCAGAGCCCGGGAGCAGGGCCTCCTAGCAGCCAGGCCCGCGCTGGGCTGGAGGCTGCAGGGGTGGAGGACAGGGCTGCAGCCTTGTGCAGCTGCCCTGAGGCTCTGAGCAGAGCACACAGCAGGACACAGCCTCCCTGCTGGGGTCTAATCACAGCCTTTGTGGCTGGTGGCCGGGAGGGGACTTAGCAGGACAGTGTGGCCTGGACTCTCCATGAGGAAGCATGAGGAAGGAAGGCTACAGATGATTGGGGCACCCTGGAGGCCTTGCAAGAGGAAAGAGGCTTCTCCACTGGGCCAGTTCACTGGCGAGCTGATTCTGTGGTTTCTGGCTTGAGCACCACCCAGACTCCACTGTCCGATTCACTCCCAGGCCACCAGGTGGCGCTGGCCAGGTTGGTCCCACCACCATTCCATTGGGACCACAGCCTACTAAGCAGCCTCCCCTGCCTTGTCTGGGTCACCCATTCCTTCCCAGGAAATCCACTTCCTTCCTGGCTAAGCCCCTGCTCCAAACACCAGTCTCAGGGCATCCTTCTTTCGGGGAGAGTGAAGAGGTCCCAGGTGGACTCTGCCTGTCCCGGGCCAGGACCTCATCTCCCGTCTCCCTGTTTCTTCCCCTCAGGGCTGCTCAGGGGCCCAGTGTGTGGTTGGACTGAGATTCTGGTCTGGGAACTAGGAACACTACTTGTACCTGCTGCCCTACCTCCTGCCTGCTGGCCTGCTTCCTGCTTGCTGCCTGCCTGCCTCCATGCCTCCCTACCTCCCTGCCTGCCTCCATGCCTCCCTACCTCCCTCCCTGCCTGCCTCCACCACTCCCTCAATCTTACCTGCTTGCCTGCCTGCCTGCCTCCATGCCTCCCTACCTCCCTGCCTGCCTCCACCACTCCCTCAAGCCTGCATGCTTGCTTGCCGGCCTGCTTCCTTCCAGCCTCCCTGCCTGCCTGCCTCCCTACCTCCCTACCTGCCTGCCTCCACCACTCCCTCAAGCCGGCCTGCCTCCATGCCTCCCTGCCTACCTGCTTGCCTGCCCGACTGCTTCCTCCCAGCCTGCCTGCCTGCCTGCTTGCCTCCCTGTCTGCCTGCCTGCCTGCTTGCCTCCCTGTCTGCCTGCCTGCCTGCTTGCCTCCCTGTCTGCCTGCCTGCCTGCTTGCCTCCCTGTCTACCTGCATGTCTGACTGTGTCCTGGTACAGACCTGAGCGCTGCCTTCTGTCTGCAGCAAGCTGTGTTCTTCACACACACACCCACCTACTGGGGGGACCCTGGAGGAGGGAAGGGAAAGGACATGGCGTGGCTATAGGGCTGTGTCCTGGCTGGTTGAGGACTCCAGGGACCAGCCTGCTGCCTTACTTCCGAGGATGCTTTGGTACACATGTTCTGGGTGCTCAGGCAGGCTCACCCTGAAGACCCTGGAGTCTCCCAGCTGCTGCTCACACAGAGGCCCAGGGCAGCCGCTGCTGCCCACTCGCAAGACCCACCTCTGGCTGTGTCTTGTGCTTGTATTGGCTGTCCGAGGCTGAAGGGAAGGCTGGGCTGCTGCACGTCACGGGCGTCACCAATGTGCCCAGAGTTCACGAAGCATCGCAGACCCTGACCTGCAGGGACAGCCTCGACACCTTGGTGCACCAGCCAGGAAGGCAGCTCTAGGGCCTTCCCGAGTCTTGGTGAGTGAGAAGGCGCTGGACTTTCTAGTTCCCTTAGTTGCCTCTCCAGTGGACGGGGTGGGATAGGCCAGAAGGGCAGGCTGGCACCTCGTCCAGGTCTTGGGAGGATTGTCCCTCGAGGAACCTGTGGAGGGCAGGGGGAGCGGGACTGCCCATGTGGAGCAGGACAGCGCCCTTGGTGCTGCTGTCTGAGGATCCTGCAGTGAGGCCCACGCTGCTGCTGCCCCTGCCACGCTGCTGGCTGAGCCACGCTGCTGCTGCCCCTGCCACGCTGCTGGCTGAGCCACGCTGGACCTCGCCGTCCTGCCCAGGGAGCTGTCCCACATGCCACCCACACCCACCCTGCCAGGGATGGGACCTGCTCTCTCTACCCCTTGCACCCATGCACATGGCTCAGCTGAGTAGGACTGACTGGACTTCCAGGCAGCTCCCCACCCACCCTGTCCAGTCTGGCAGTTGCCACTCACCTTCATGCATTTCCTCAACGCCATTCTTTCCTAAAAGGCAGAGGGCAATGGAGTTAGAATGGGGCCCCTCTCTCCTTCTGACCTCTGCCAGGCCCTCCTCTGGTCAGGGGATCCCATGTTCATACACGGGAGCAGGGCCCCTTTCAGAGGAGCCCTGGACACCCGGAGTGAGGTTAGGTTCAGGGACTGTGTGGTCTAACCCCTCTGTGGCTAGGAGGGAGGTTGTGGCTTCAGGTGAAAAGGTCTCTCTTGTGCTTGTCTTGGGAAAGCCTGGCTTGGCTTGGTCCCCGCGTCCTCCCTGGGGGGACTTGAAGGCCCAGCTGGGCAACGTGTGCACAGTGCCGAGGGCAGGCAGCCCTGGGCAACACCTGGCCAGAGGGGTGAGGACTGAGTAGGAGGATGGCCTTGGAGGTGTCAGAGGGCCAGAGCTCAGGACTCCCAGGAGACTTTCTCCTGCAGCACCAGGCCCCATCTGGCCCTGGCTACTCACCTCCTAGACGTCCTGATATTCAGTGTCCAGCATCCTGAGATCCATCAGGAAGATGCCCAGGTAGACAATGATGCCATGGTCAGCACCTGTTGGTTTGGGTGGAGGATGGGCAAAGGCCAGGGCCCACCCCTCTCCCAGTCCCCAGGGCTTCTCAGCCAGCCCTCAGCCCCTCACGGCGTTCCATGGCACAGCGTCCTGGGGAACTTCAGGCCACCTCTGTCCAGAGCTCCTTCCCACTGCCTGGGACTGCAAATGGCCCCAGGTCAAATCCTAGACTGGCCTATGCAGATCCCAAAGTGACCTAGGCCACCTCTGCCCACCCCCCTCCTCTAGACTCTGCCAAGCCCAGCTCTGCTGCCTCCACTTCCTCCTTCCCCACTGCCAGCCAGCTAGCTCCCCAGGCTCCTCCTCTGCCAGGTGAGAGTCCTCCCTGTCCTTGGGCACTGTTGGGAGTGAGGTTGAAGGTGAACAGAGCCAGGCCGGGCTGCGCCTCTTCTCTCTCAGGCAACCTGGCCTACGTCCTAGTTTCTCACCGTCTTTTGTAACCTCCTGGGGCTTGCTTTGAGCTGCTTCTCCTTCAGGGCAAAAATGCAAGTCTCCTGCCAGGATGGAGGCTGGTGTTGGCAAGGGCTCTGTCCTGTCCTTTCTACAACAAGTGTCTTCCCCTTAGGACTGATATGACCGCTGGCCCAGCCCCAGCGCCCGCCCCTGGGCAGGCCAAGTCTAGCCTAGGCTCTGCTCCAGCACTCACTGCTGTGGGATCTCACCTGGGGACCTGGCCTCCCCTCTGCCCGCTTCCTCATCTGCAAGCTTTGTCTGGATGGGCTGGGGAACCCGGGGTGTCCTGCCTGCCTCCCTCCTTGCTGCCTCCATGCCTCCATGCCTGCCTCCCTGCCTCCCTGCCTGCCTGCCTCCCTGCCTGCCTCCCTGCCTGCCTGCCTCCCTGCCTGCCTGCCTGCCTACCTACCTCCCTCCCTGCTTCCATGCCTCCATGCCTGCCTTCCTACCTGCCTGCCTGCCTGCCTGCCTGTCCCCCTGCCTACCTGTCTGCCTCCCCACCACCCTCCCTGCCTCCCCCTCTGCCTCCCTCCCTGCCTCCCCCTCTGCCTCCCTGCCTACCTGCCTGCCTCCATCCTTCCCTGCCTGCCTACCTCCCTCCCTGCATGCCTCCCTCCTTCCCTGTCTGCCTGCCTGCCTGTCCCCCTGCCTACCTGTCTGCCTCCCTACCATCCTCCCTGCCTCCCCCTCTGCCTCCCTGCCTGCCTCCCTTTCTGCCTGCCTGCCTGCCTGCCTGCCACCAGTGCTGCTGGCCTGGCTGGCATGTGGGGCCCAGGCCTCCTCAGAACTTGGCCTCCTTCATTTCTTTCTCCTTGGCAGCTCAAATGCCAGCCTGGGACCTCAGCCCCAGCCGCTCTGCATCTTTCTGTTAGGAGAGGGGAAAACTGAGGTCCAGACAGGGCTGGTGGCCTGTCCAGTGCCCTGAAGGTCAGCAGGGCAAGGGGCCCTGCAGCCTCTGAGCAGAGTCCAGTCGGCTAGCTTGTCTATGTGTCAGGTCCTTACAGGAGATGAGCCTGAAGGGAGAGGGCCATAGACTTCCAGACTCCTTCCTGACCCCAGATCCTGGCTCTCCTCAGCGAGTAGGGTCGGGATCCAGACCTCTGGAACATCTTCCCCTCTCTGGCCAGCCCCTGCTCATGGGCCAGGGCAGGAAACTGCCTCTGTGCAGCTGGGCCGGGAGTTTCCCAGGGCCCACTCATGCACAGCAGGTGCCCGTGGAGGAGGCTGTGCCTTCTGCACTTCCCATGGAAGCAGCCAGAGCGGTCAGCAAAGATCCCAGGGAGCTGGCCTCCCCCTTCTTGTTCTTTTGGGGTCTCTTTTCCTAGGGTTCTTTCAGTTCTAGGGATAGATGGCAGGGCCTGTGTGGTCCTTGACCTCTGAAGCTTGGAGCTGGAGCTCTAGCCCTTGAGCCACGGCTCCCTTTCCCGGTTGGAGAGTTCAGCTCACAGATTTGACTGCCAGCCTAGCTTTGATTGGCAATACTCAGATGTGCTTTTGGCTTAGGAGGAAGTAGCCTGGAGGCGTGAGGTAGCGGGCCCTGGGCTGTTCACAGCTGCTGCTCTGTGCTAGGACCGCTCAGCTGGCGTGAGAGCATGCGCAGCCTCTGCTCCCGCCAAGACCTCAGAGCTCCGCAGTGCTTGCAGGTGGTCGTGCTAAGTCTGGAGGTTTGCACAGAGCCCAGAGGGCCCTAGGTGCCCCAGGGGCAGCCCTGAAAGCCCCTCGTCAGAGCAGGCCTCTTCTGGACAGTACCTTGAGCCAGTCGGAGGCATCCCGGAGTCAGCCCAGCATGGTTTGGGAAGGGCTGCCACATACCCCGGGCCTACAGCACATTTGGCGACCAGTGGGATGCTGGGGCCCTCGGGGAGGAGCAGTCCTCAGTCCTGGGCTCCCTGCTTCCGAGGACTACCGTGTTTCCCCACAGCATCCCATCCCCACAGGCTGCTAGGGCTCCACGGGCCCAACCTGCATAAGGGCCTCACAGAATCCTCCTTTGCCTTCCTCCCCAAGAGAAGAGCAAGCCACGCTTCACACACCCCAGCAGCAGGGCGCTGATTCCCGCCTGAGCGCCATCCACCTCTGCCCTCTGCCTTCCCCTCCTCCTCCCATACCTTTCGCAGCAGCTCTCTGCTCTTGGAGTCCTTTTTACTGCAGAAATCCTGCCTGCCAGCTTGGGAAATGAAAGCAAGCTGGCTCTGCAGAGGGGCAGAGAGAAGGTGACAGTTGGGAGGGGGAGGGGAGGCAGTTGGACTCCATTTTGTGTGGGAGGCCAGCCTCCCATCAGCCCACAAAAGAGGCTCCAAAGGGTTTTACGGAGCTCCAAAGACTCACAGGCTGGGAGGGGATTTGCCATTCTGGCACAATGCTGTGCCACCCAACCCACCAGGCAGCTCTGCTCTGATTTCAACTAACTGGAAAGACATGGGTGGCCACAAGACACACCCTGCACAGCTCCAGTGCCCACGTGTGTGTGTGCCTGTGTGCCTGTGCGCCAGCACCCATTCTGTGTTGGGGAGTTTCAGGCGGAAAGGAGCTCCCATATGCCTGCCGAGGATTGCCCTGGCTGGGCCGAGGTAGCTCGTGCCCAGCCGGCTTCCCCAGTGCGCCGTGTGGGCAGGGCCTCGGGGAGGGCGATGGCTTCCCTGTGTGCTGGCAGAGCATCTCCCGAGGAGTTGGGGGCCCACCTGCGGATCTCCTGCCAAGTCCTGTCCAGGCGGAGGATGGTTGCAGTCTGCAGGGCAGAGACCATGGCGTGCAGTGAGAAGTTCCGCAGGGCTCTGCATCCTGGGGAGGAAGATTGCCTGAGCCTTGCCTGGCACTGCGGCCACCTCCTGCCCTGGCCCTTGGGCAGAGGCCTGGCTGAGAGAGGCCTGCCGGAGGGGCAGGCCTTGGGCAGGGACTCCCACCACCCAGCAGGATTTGGCCTCCGCCACTGGCTGAGTGGCAGGACCCAAGGGAGCAGCCAGCCAGGGAGGGGCCTGAGAGAGGCTGGGCCTGGGAAGCACGGGCCTGGCCAAGAGGATCTGGGCTCCACACAGGCCGGTGACCACACTGCCCACACCCAGACAGGAGAAAGGCGCAGGGAGAGGGAGAGGCCCTGGGCAGCACAGCCTGCAGCATACCACGGCCTCCTGGACCTGAGGTGCCACCACCCGCACGCTGTCTGGCGCCTTCATGCTGAGGAATTCAACGCAGGTGGTGATTGCGCAGGAGCACACGTTGTTCGCGTGGGCCACGGTGGCCCGGATGGTGGGGGCCAAGTGCTCCTCAACCTGCTGTGCCTCTGGGACCAGATGGAGCCCAGGCAGAGGCTGGGCACTGCCTTCTGCAACAGCTCCTGGGGAAGAGCGCCGAGGTCACCAGGTCCCGTCACACACACTCCACAGGCCCCGGCCCAGGCCCGCATCCGAGCCCACGGCAGGCATGGAGCTCAGAGCACGGAGGAAGACACTGCAGCCACTGGGAGGCTCTGGGTCTGCGGTGCTGAGCCTCCATTCCACCCAGCCCCCAAGGGACCATCAGGATTCCAAGGTGGGCAAGGAGAGCACTGTTTTCCCTGAGTCTTCTGAGTCCTCCCAGAGACCGGCACATCCCAGGCCACCCCTTTGGACCCTGGCCCCGCCATCTCATGTCTGTCTCCTGGCCCACTTGCACAGGACCTAGCCCTAGGACAAGGCCCATCCCAAGACTGGCCTGGACAGCCATGGGTGCACAGCAGGTGCCTGCCTAATGAGCACTGCGGCTCCACAGGTCCACTGGCCCACAGGGTGGGCTGCGCCCTGGCTGCCCCTGTGTCTGGCCCAGTGCTTGATTCCGCACAGCTGGGAGGGGCGGGGGCTCAGCTGCTCTCCAGGGTTGCACTTCAGCAAGTGCTCCTACTCGAGGTGCTAGGCATGCTGGAGCTCGGATGGGACCACAAACCATGGCCCCAGGGGAAGGAAGCAGGGGCCCAGAAAGCAGAAGTTACCGGAAACTCGCCCCCACCACATCCAGCTCTGCCCAGCCCCTCACCACATCCATCCATGTGAGCTGCGCTGCTGCCCAGCGGGGAAGGACAGAGAGGACCCGAGGCATCTGCACGCTGCCCGCACTCTCTGGCAACACGGGAGGCTGGCAAGCTTCTTGGGCCGGAAAGGATGCCCGATCCGGCTCAGATTCCCAAGAAGCAGAGGGAGCCAAGTTGGAGGAGTGCTCCCGGTGAGGACTGCGGGCTCGATGGCAGCACTGGTGCCTGGTGCTCGCTCCGGGTGGAGCAGCAGAGCTGAGCCGCAAAGGGCCTCCATCTCAGCTTTGGGAGCTGGTGGGGTCTGGACGCCCACCACTGGCTTCTAGGTGGGACGAGATGCTCTCACACCCGGAGGCGGCTGGGTCCTCAGGCCCGAGCTCCAACGGCTCGGTGGAACCTGGCTCTATCGCAGCACTCCCTGCTGTTCTCTGGGAAGCTGGTGCTCCTATTAGGTAGAGCACCAGAGCTGCAGCTCCTCCAACACACAGGGGCAGAGCTGGGGTGGGCACCAGGGAAACCATGACGGCCAAGGGCAGAAGGACCCAAAGCTCTACCCTGGAGCCTGGATCTCCAGGACTGACCCCTGGAGCCAAGGTGACAGGTGGCTCTGCGGCAGCCCTGGAGGCTGGTGCTCCGTGACCGCTGTGCACCACGGCCAAGTTGGCGGATGGCTGGGACTGTGCCCAGGCACCTAGTGCTCTCCCCACACAGAGTACTGTGGTTAGTAGCCCTAGAACAGACAGCACCCTAGCTGGTCCCCCTAACAAAAACTCGACCAGAGTCAGAATGAGAAACCCCCAGTTCAGCTCTGAAGCTGGCTTCTCGGGGAGTGAGACCGGCAGCCGAGGTGGCACACGGCTGGCTGTCAGTGCTCCTCGGTGGAGCTCCGTCATCACTGCCCTCCAGAGGCATAGATCTTACTTCTCTGAACACCCACAGCAGCACAATCACAATTGCCACCAGCGAGAGCAGCACAGCTGGCGCTCCAATGAGGAAAAGCAGCTCAGCCAAGTACAGAAGCATCTGCGGGTCTGCACTGAAGGTGGCTTGTTCGGGACCTGGAGCGGAGATGGACACTGGCTCCTCCCCAGCAACAGGTTCTGCTGCTCGCTGGGGCCCCAGCACAGGAGCCAAGCTGTCCCCTGGCTCCATCTCCTCAGCAGACACTGCTGTTTCCTCCACACTGGGCCCCACAGCCAGGGTGCAATGGGGTCCAGCTGAGCTCCGGCCGCGGCTGTTCCCTGGGCGCTGAGCGCTGAAGTCAAGCTGGCAGGTGACTCTGCTCCTCCCCTGGCTGCTCTGGCCCCATCAGGACTCGGCCCCAGAGCTGACGTGGAAGCCGGCTCTTCCTCCACACAGGGGGCTCTGGCTCCCCCAGGACTGCAGGCCACATTGGAGGCGGCAGGGGCCTCCGCCTGGGAACCCCATGCTGCTCCACCCCCGGGCCTGGCGGCCACAGTCTCTGATGGAGCTGAGGGCGGCTCTGACGCGGGCGTGACAAGCGCTGGGGCTGCCACTGGAGCTGCAGGAGGAGACAAGGCCTTCTCCATGGCTGCTTTGCTCGGGGCTTTCAAGAGTCCACCAGACCCTCCTCCCTGAGCTTTCCCAGCGTGGGAAACCACACAGCCCACTGCTCAACTCCCTCCTGAGCCCACGGTGGGCCTCAGGCTCCTCTGGCTGCTGGCCCATGGAATGTGGGAGCCTCCTCCCAGGGCTGCCCTGCCCCTTCCACCCCTGCACGGGCTGTGTCTCAGGCCCCGGCTCCACACCCGTAGCTTCGTCCTGGCTGGGTGTCTCGATCCCCAGCTGCGCCAGGACATGGGAGACATGGCGCTCCATGTCAGAGTCCAGCATATGCAGCCTCAGGTGAGTCAGGAGGCGCTGGAGGCAGGGAAGCTGTGCGGAGACCAGGAAGTCCTCCGGATGCAAGTCCAGCCAGGAGCCCAGGAGGCACGTGATGGCACTAGGGGCAGATGGGTGGGGAGCAGACTCGGACTCCAGGCCAGCATGGCCGCTGGTCTCCCTCTCGCCCCTGGGATGGTGGCGGTCCTTGCAGAGACCAGCACACCTAACACCAGCACCTTCGGGCCGTGGCACCAGTGACAGGCTGGCCCAGGAAAGGCCTGAAGAGAAACTCAAGGGAGAGATCCACGACCAAATGCTGGGCCAGCAGCTCTGTCCTCCTCTGCACCTTCCAGCCCCTTCCTCCTCGCTCCCCTGGGCCTCTACACACTGGTCAGCAACACGGCTTGGTGTCCAGCCTGGCACGCATAGGGTTCTGCTGCACGTCTGTGCGGAGTCTGCTGCCTCATTCCCCATGGGCCCCACTGCGTCGTCTGGCTACATCCACACGGTTCTCCTTCTGTGTGTGGGTGCCACAGCATGGCCCTGCGCTTTGACACACACGCCTCACACCAGCTGAGGGCTGTGACCAAGCACAGATGACCCTGGCCCTACTCTGGGAATCATGGTGTGCTGGCAGAAGCCTGCATGGCACGGGCTCTGTGGACGATGGATGTACATGGCGGTGGGAGTGGGGGTCTCAGCCCTGAGTCCCAGCCTCTACCCCTGCTCAAAACACCCCCACCAGCCTGCTGTCTTCCTCCTGGCTCCAGAAGGAGCCCCACAGCTCAAGGCTCTAGGGACAAGCACAAGAGGCGAGGGCTCTGGAGTTGGCCCAGCCCTCCCTCCTGCGCCCCCCCCCCACACACATTTGTCACCACTGTGGAGCCACGCGCCCTCCAAGGAGACCAAAGCCCACTCACTGACAGAGCTGGTCCCGAGGGATGACATCCTCGCAGGAGTGGGCGAGGGTGTCCGTCTGTCCCGAGGGGCCCGTGGGCGCTTCACAAGTGCTGAACCTGGTGAGGATTTGAGCGTCACTGGCCAGCCCGGGGCAGCCGGCAGCTCCCCGCTCTTCTCTCTCCACTCCACTCAGGGCCTGGAAAGCGGCCCTACCCCTGGAGCTCCTTCCTATGTGCCACGATGCGCACAAGCCGCTGCCTGATGATCCTGGCAGCCCAGACGCCCTCCCTCTGCCCTGCCAGTCCTGCTCTGTCCACACCTAGGCTGGGTCCCTCCTCGCAGAGAGAATCGCTTCCCTCTGGCCAAGCAGACACACTGCTTTGTCTGCGGCCTCAGAGAAGCAGAGTCACAGAGCAGGGCCCACAGCCCTGGACGGGACCCTGCATGGGGCCAGCCTGTGACCTCCCTGCGTGATTCTCCACGCACTGGCAAGCGCCAACCAGCGAGTTTCTGTGAGCACTCCACTTGCCAGCTCTGTTCGCAAGGCTGCCACTGCAGGTGAGGGCTCCCATGCGATTGGAGTTGGCCCTCACCTTGTGAACAGCAGGTCCAGGACCTGCGGGGTGTCCGCCACCTCCCTGTAGGTATTGAGGAAGGCGTGGATAAACATGGAGTCCTCCAGCAACTGGGCAGGCACCAAGTGCTCCACCTGCTCCTCCAGTGTGCCTGCCTGGAGGAACTCTGCCCTGCTGGCCTCGTCTGTGTCTGTGGACGGGTCAGGACCATGCTGGAGGAGAACCAAGGAGGGGCAGTTCAAGTGGCATCCAGAGAACTACAAGAACACTCATGGCCACACACCGACTCAAATACCCAGACACCACTGACCACACACACACGCACACACACACACAGACACACACACAGGCACACACACACACGGAGGCACGCGCACACACAGGCACACACGCACACACACACACACACGCACACACACACACACACACAGAGGCACACACACAGGCACACACACACACACAGGCACACACACACGGAGGCACGCACACACACGGAGGCACGCACACAGGCACACACACACACACAGGCACACACACACACGGAGGCACGCACACACACAGGCACACACGCACACACACACACACACACACAGAGGCACGCACACACACGGAGGCACGCACACAGGCACACACACACACACAGGCACACACACACACACGGAGGCACGCACACACACAGGCACACACGCACACACACACACGCACAGGCACACACACAGGCACACACACACACACACACGCACACACACACACACACAGAGGCACACACACAGGCACACACACACACACACACGCACACACACACACACACAGAGGCACGCACACACACAGGCACACACACACACACAGGCACACACACACACACACAGAGGCACGCACACAGGCACACACACACACACAGGCACACACACACGGAGGCACGCACACACACAGGCACACACACACACACACACACACACAGAGGCACACACACAGGCACACACGCACACACACACGCACACACACACAGAGGCACGCACACAGGCACACACGCACACACACACGCACACACACACACACACAGAGGCACACACACAGGCACACACACACACACACACGCACACACACACACACACAGAGGCACGCACACACACAGGCACACACACACACAGAGGCACGCACACACACAGGCACACACACACACACACACACAGAGGCACACACAGGCACACACGCACACACACACGCACACACACACACACACAGAGGCACACACACAGGCACACACACACACACACACGCACACACACACACACACACAGAGGCACGCACACACACACACACACACAGAGGCACGCACACACACAGGCACACACACACACAGAGGCACGCACACACACAGGCACACACGCACACACACACAGGCACACACACACACAGAGGCACGCACACACACAGGCACACACACACACAGAGGCACGCACACACACAGGCACACACGCACACACACACACACACAGGCACACACACACACACGCAGGCACACACACACACAAGCAGGCACACACACACACACACGCACGCACGCACACAGAGGCACGCGCACACACAGGCACACACGCGCACACACACACACGCAGCCATGCACACACACACACACACACACAGAGGTACGCGCACACACAGACACACACACACACAGAGGCATGCGCACACACACGCGCGCACACACACACGCAGGCACACACACACACACAGAGGCACGCGCACACACAGGCACACACATGCGCACACATACACACGCGGGCATGCACACACACACACAGAGGCATGCGCACACACAGACACACACACACGCACACACACACACACGCAGGCACACACACACGCAGGCATGCACACTCAGGCCCGCTCACACTCAGAGGCACACCCCGCAGGGAGAGCGGGTGACGAGCAGGGAGATGGGAGGTTTCCTGCTCGCACTGCCCCTGTCACCTGCGAATTCCTCCGGCACAATCTGGAGAGGCAGCGGCAGAGGCCAGGGCGCGCCAAGCGTCGACCCAAGTGGCCCCAGCACCCTCTCCGCTCTTCGCTCAGGCCTACGCATCCACCAGTACAACAAAAGCCAGACATTTTCTCAAGAGATAACGATCCACACAAGTTCTCCGTAGGGGCTCGTGTGGACTGTGGTTGCCTCGAGCCACCAGGGTTCTAAGTTCTCTGACCCATTGTCAGGGGTGTGCGGTCATCTCTGCACGCCTGGCCCTTGAGCTCTTGCTTCACACCAAAGCTCTCCAGAGTGTCCTGTTGGTGCCTTGGCCTGGCCTACACCATGACCACCACTGGCCAGCATGACCCCGGCCCCGACCCCCAGCCCACTGTCCCCAGGTGGATAGACTTGGAGGCAGCAGCGCCCACTGTGGGGGAGACACATACACATGGGGTCACAAGCACACCCCTCCCCCTCCAGATGTACCCCTGGACATGACTGTCTCTCGGGGCTCCCAGCCCCCACAGCCCCGATCCCTGGGGATGCCCTCAGGAGCTGCCTCCTGCCAGGTCCTCGGCTGTTCAGGCTCTAGGTCCCTGTCTCACCTGGCACAGGAAGGGCCACACATCACTGAGGCACTCCCTCCCACAGGGGACGCTTGCCAGGGGAGCAGGGACAGGAACCTAATGCTACTCAAGCAATGCCTCGGGTCCCCCAGCGGGGTGTAGACAATGCCACCCAAACTCCTGGCCACGTGTTCCTCTGCTCCAGAGTCAGATACAAAGGGCTGAGCCTCAGAGAACAGGCCCTGGGCCACAGACCCGCCCAGGCCTTCCACGACCACACAGCTGACCCCTGTGTCTCAGCCCTGCAGATGACCCCTGCTCTGGCTCCTCCTGGCGTCTGAGCCAGTGGACCCCTCCCCTGGCGATAGCCTGGTGTCCGCCCTGACTTCATAGAAATGGAGCAGGTCCCGTTGATTTCCGGTTGCTCTGTCTCTCCCATGTTCTTTTTGAGTTTGTCAGCCTCCTGTCCCATCTCTCATTCCACGGCCTCACCTGAGGGCGTGCGGGCTGCCCGGTGAACGGGCTTCAGGGGTAAAGACCCACCACATGCTGTCCAGCAGGCAGAAAAGAAGCAGTGAGGCTCAGCCAAAGGTTACTGCCCCTGTCCCAGCTTCTGTCTCGGTGGAGGCTGCAATCTGGGAGCTCTGATCGGCGAGGCCTGGCCGGAGCATGCCCGCGTGTGGGAGCACAGGCCAGGACTGGCTGGGTGTGCGGCTGGCTGCCAGGGCTGGCTTAGGCACAGGCTGTGCCTCGGCAAGGGCAGCTAGCGCCATCCCTCGCCCCCCGTCCTGGCGTGCCCACCCTCTTCCACCTTCTCCAACCTCCCAGGCCCGTCTGGACACACATCTCCCTCCCACACCTCAGGGCTGGGCCTTCGGTCACAACACTCCCAGGGCCGACTGGCTCAGGCTCCCTCTGGATATTCTGGTTCTTTCGTCTTTGTGACCCCCCCCCACCCCCACCAGCCCTCTGTGTGGATCCTGGCTGTGTTTTCACTGTGTGTCGCTGCTCCTTCCCCTCAGAGCACTTGCTAGGCTTGGCCACCTCCCTCTGCAGCCCCGAGGCTGGGGCGGGGCGGGGGGGGGGAAGGGGGCACCCAGGTGGTCATTTTCACAGCCACCAAGCCCAGTTCAGCCCTGCCCGCCAGGGGTCCCATCCAGTACAGAGTGGAAGGAGGGGAGGCTGACAGCCTTTCCTGCGGAGGGGCCTCTGCTTAGTGGGAGGCAGGGCGCAGGGGGAAGGAGCCTTGAGGTCCCTCCCGGGGGGCCTGGCTGATGTCACTGCTCCGTCAGCTGGGGCCCCCTCCGTATGTGGGCTTATGTTTCCCAGGCCCATGAAATAGCTCTTGGCTTGTTGCTAGGAGACAGGATGCTTCTGGTCTCCTTTTTCCCCTGTCCTCTCCTGAGTGCCCTGCTCCCTAACCTCCTCTTGAGCAAGTGAGTGTGTGTGTGTGTGTGTGTGTGTGTGTGAGAGAGAGAGAGAGAGAGGGAGGGAGGGACAGAGACAGAGACAGAGAGACAGACAGAGAGACAGACAGAGAGACAGACAGAGAGGAGAGGGACTGAGATTGCATTTCTGGGTGGGACCAGGAAATCCGAGGACAGAGTTCCTCGCTGGAGGGACTGACCGGTCCCCGGGTCGCTGGAGGGACTGACCGGTCCCCGGGTCGTGTGGGCTTCATCCCCATCGAGTCTGAGCTTGGCCAAGGTGACTTGACATATGTGCTCCACTCTGGAGTCTGCCCCAGACAGTTCCCGCTCAGTTTCCCCAGGAGGGCTTGGGCACTGGCCTTGGTCAGAGGTGAGTGCTTAGGGAGCTTTTTTCCCTTAGACAGAGGTGGAGGTCTGCACAGGTTGCTGGATCCGCGCCCCTGGCGGGACACAGGCTGGCTGGCCAGCTGCGTGGCCCGCGGCTGCCTTCCGTCCCCGGCCACCTTCTACCCTGGATCCCAACTGAGGGCACTCCAGGGGCACCGAGCCCACCCTGGTGGCTGCCGCAGCCAGGGCCAGGCCCTGCTGTGTCCACTCTGAGAGAGCCTGGGAGTGAGCGGGCCTGGTGGAAGGAGGCTGGGAATCCCAGGCGGCACACTGCCCACTTCCCGCTTCCCATCTGCGTCAGGAGATCTGCAGAGGAGAGGCTGATTGCGGCTGGCAGCTTCACAGGAGTCTGTCCACAGTGGCCTGGACACAAAGCTCTGTGGCTGTGCGGCCCAGAGCTGAAGGACAGGCGTGCGTCATAGAGCAAGGCTGCTCGCGGCAGGGTCTTAGAAGCAGAGAAGACAGGAAGGGCCAGGGCTCAGGTGCCTCCCTCCCTTCCTCCCCAGGGTCCCTTGGCTGGGGATCAAGCCCTGGAAAAAGGAGCTTTGGGGATGTTGAAGAATGAACCGCAAGAGTCTCCTCACAGGGACTTTAAGGAAACAGAGTCATAGGGTATCCGAGTAAAGAAAGGGCAGAACGTGAACTGAGCCACCCAACAGACTTTAATTTGGGGACACCGGTGTCTTCCAGCCAGACTGGATGGGCAATGGTGCACTCTTACGACTGAGGTCTCCTTTTACTAAACTGAGAGTGTGAAGTCAGGTGGAGCAGGGGTCGGGGTAGTTTGTCACGGGAGGGGAGCAGGAAGGGAACAGGGGAAGGGCCCTCTGTGCCGAGATGGAATCTTGAGTTCTAGAGAAGTGTTAGGAAAGGTCAAGGAGACAAAGGAGGAGAGGAAGAAAGGGAGAGGAGGTGGATGACATCTGATCCTGGGAGCCCTCGACACAATAGGATAAAGGCTTTAGTCTCTGAGGAGGCAGGGTCAAGGCCCCAACTCAGCCTGAAGAAGTTACAGAAGACAGATGCATCAACCCCCCCTTTAAGATCAAGGGACCAAGGTCAGTTTTGGAAAAATGAGGCAGGATAAAGGAGTAGGCATGGGAAACCATGGTATGGTTACAGGCCCAAGCCTTCTATATCTGCCCAGGAGATCCTGGGCCCATTGGAGGAAATCCTGGGCCCATTGGAGGAAATCCTGGGCCTATTGGAGGAAATCCTGGGCCCATTGGAGGAAATCCTGGGCCCATTGGAGGAACTCCTGGGCCCATTGGAGGAAATCCTGGGCCCATTGGAGGAAATCCTAGGCCCATTGGAGGAAATCCTGGGCCCATTGGAGGAAATCCTGGGCCCATTGGAGGAAATCCTAGGCCCATTGGAGGAAATCCTGGGCCCATTGGAGGAAATCCTGGGCCCATTGGAGGAAATCCTGGGCCTTTTGGAGGAAATCTGGTTAATGGAAGTTGTTGTCCTGACACACTGCCCCAGGCCACTGCCTAGAAGCTGCCTTGAAAACCAGCAGGGCCTGCTTGCCGAGCCTGCACACCCAGAGGAAGCACCCAGGAGCCCTTTGGGAGATTTCACAGAAGTCAGGCTCCCACCTAAGATTAAGTCAATAATGCTCCCTTGAGACTGTGCAAAACTTGAGGGAACTCAGCAGGAGTGCGCAATCAGACTGGAGACACTGGGAGATACTGCTATGGCCCCACCGGGGTCCAGCCCAACCCTTCCAACCTGTGTTCAAGGACAGCCTCAAGGCCATCTGGACAGGAGCCTTGTCATCGTGCTGACCTCACACAGGTGAAAGTAGATGGGGCCCCTGCCTGGTTCCCTCACACAGGGCCGGTTCCGGATGGAAGGGGTCTGCTGAAGCGAAGACTTTATTTCTGTGATACACAGGTTTGTAAATCTTACCCAGCCTGACCTGGGAAAGGCTGGTGATGAACAGGTCTAGGCCAGGGGAGCCTCCTTTGTAAACTCTGGCTAAGGTAACTCGGTCAGGCTCGGGTCCTCAGTTCACAACGCAGCAGCACTCTCACCAGGAAATCGATGATTTGATTGCATGCACTTAAAACCAGTGGGGAAACAAAGAAGGAGCCTCGTCTAAGGAACCCGACCTTGTCCTCGCAGCCCGCTGGTGCCTGGCTGGGTCCGGCTCCAAAGGCCCGGAGGTGAGGGGAGCTATCCTTGGAATCGCAGGTGCTTAGCCGCAGCAGAGCTGGGGGAGCTCTGCTTTAGGGAATACGCAGATGTTGTACTGTTTAGCCTTAGGGAAGTTTCGCTCCAGAGATTGACTGCCCCTCCCCAGCTTGTGGTTATTGTCTTTAAAAGCTTGGTGCAAGCTGGGCTCTGGGCTGCAGGTCTTTGGGACCAGAATCCATCTACAGATGGATCCAGCTCTCCAGTAAAGACTCCCAATTCCACCTCGCAAAAAAGTGGCTTCTCTGTTTTCTCGTGACTGAATTCCTGTACCACATAAGTTCAGGGGTCTGGGTGAGAGGGCAGCTCAAAAGAACATGAAGCACCCAACCTAAAGACCTGAGGCCTTGCCAGGCGCCAGTGACTCACGCCTGTCATCCTAGCTACTCAAGAGGCTGAGATCTCAGGACCACGGTTCAAAGCCAGCCCGGGCAGGAAAGTCCGTGAGACTCTGATCTCCAATAAACCTCCAGAAAACTGGAAGTGGTGCTGTGGCTCAAGCAGTAGAGCGCTAGCCTTGAGCTGAAGAGCTGAGGGACAGCGCCCAGGCCCAGAGTTCAGGCCCCACGACCGACCAAAAAAAAAAAAAAAAAGATTTGAGGCCTTGAACCTAGTGTCCAGGTCAGATCAGGCTTCTAGGACTAGGGATGGCAAGTGGGTGGACACAGGCTCCTGCGGAAGGACCGTGACCACTGTGGGGAGAGGAGGGGACGTGGCATCGGAGGCCCCGCCCCTTGTCCTCCCAGTGCCTGTTGGCGAGAGCTTGGTTCTTTCTCACACTGCAGGATCTCACATGGCCTCTCCCAGACTTTGAGTGAACCTGTCACGTGCTTCAACTACAGTGGCTAGGCAGAAGCAGCAGTGGGGCTACCTTGAACCCTCAAAAGACTCTCTCTCCCCTCTCTGCCACGTCTGGCTTAGCTGTGCCAGCACCTCCCCCCTCCCCATTACAGGGACGCAGCGGGGAGTGGACTTGTCACTGGAAGCAGGTGAAAGTTTGTGAAGTTTCAGTTTAAAAGTAGGGACTCTTCACCTAGGGTCCTTTACTGTATGAGTCACAATGGTGAGAAAACTTGGCAGACAGACAGACAAACAGAAGGGCAGGGCACACAGAGTGTGGGTGCTCTCAAAGGGAAACAGACACACAGCTCTTTGGCTTCAGGGGTAAAGGCAGGGGGTCTCGCTTCAAAGTTATGCAGAGTTTGCTCTAATCACTCCTGGTGTTACTTGCTGAGTTCCTGGATGTTTGGGAACATTTCTTCCAGGTAAGAATGTATCCTGCCATAAAACAGATCCTATCCTTGAGATAAGGAGGTGCCCTGGGCCTGCATTTGGGGCAGCGGTGGGTGTGTGGAGTAAGTTTTGAGGAAGCATTTTTCTCAGGAAGGCATGCTCCTGTCAGAGGAGTGTTAACCCCTGGGGCGGGGCATGCCTCCCTCAGGAAGGCATGCTCCTGTCCTCTCTCTTTGAAGCAAAGGTGACACTTCCATGTTTCCAAGTGCTGTGCTTGAGATGCTTTCTCCAGGCTTCAGTTTCCATGTTCCCTGCCTCATTTCCCCCTAAATGACTTTGCTCCCTTCATCTTAAGGGAGGTAGATGGACTAACTTGGGCTTTTGAATTCCTGGAAGCCATCTCCCATGCCCCATTTTGAGGCTATCCTGCCTCATTTTGAGCCAGCCTGCTATGTTGGGGTCAGAATTAGAGTTAACCCTAACCCAGTCACCTCCAGGAAACCCACAATGCAAGATAAACCCCAGCCAAGATCAACAGCCAGACTCCAACCTGACCCACAGGGGAGAAAACTGAGTGAGTGTACACTGCTTTATGGCACTAAGATTTGGGGGTGTTTGTTACGCAGCCCCGTTTTCTCCACTGGGGAGACCTGTGACCTCCCTTGACACATACATATCAGTGTCTCCAGAAGTTTTCTCTCACTTAGGTCGCTGCCTGCCCTCTTCCCTGAGGACTCTGAATTCAAGCTTGGCTACCCCCTCAAAACTGGGTCCCTGGTAATTCCTTCCTATTCCTGATGTACCCGCACCTCCCCACCTGCCTTTTTTTTTTTTTTTTTTGGTCCAGTCGTGGGGCCTGAACTCTGGGCCTGACTGCTGTCCCTCAGCTCTTCAGCTCAAGGCGAGCGCTCTACCACTTGAGCCACAGCGCCACTTCCGGCTTTTTTCTTTTTGCTTATGTGGGTGCTGAGGAATCGAACCCAGGGCCTCAGGCTTGCAAGGCAAGCGCTCTACCACTGAGCCACCTTCCCAGCCCCCCCACCTGCCTTTTCTAACCCATCCTCCACCTCCGTTTTGCTGCAGCCCTCCCACGGCTCACACACCCTGACTGCTGGGAATCGGGGTGCTGGCTGGCTACCCCTCCGCCGCCCCTGGCCCCTCCCAACACCCTCTACCCAACCCATTCTCTCAAACCAGAGCCCTTCTGTCACCTCCACCCCCCACAGCTCAGCCAAAGTCCACTCCCGACCCCTCTCCCGACCCCCTTAAATACAACCCACACCCTTTGCTGTGACTCTCCCTCCACTGGTCCGCACACTCCGTCAGTGTTCCCCGACCTTCTGGATCTTTCCAAGAGTCACCCGAAGCTCCCAGCGGCACCCTCAGCCTGCCCCACCCGTCTGCCTGCTTCCGCGTCCCTTCCCCCTGGAGGAGCGCTGCGCAGGGGCTCAGGCGTGGCTGTAATCCCCCACTCCGGTGACGGCACGGGTGGCAGCTGCCTCCGCTGGAAGGCAGTTCTGGAAGGGCATTCGCCGTGTGGACGGCCTCTGCCCCAGAGCCGGCCCAGAGCCCGGCACCGGACCTGTAAGTGTGTGGTGGTGGGTGAGCCGCTGCGGGGCTGCGGGGCGTCCAGGCGCAGCTGGGCGGCGGCATAGAGAGGCAAGGCTGGCGCGGGACCAACCCACCATCTATTTCACGACAGACACTAGGGGCCCAGGAGGAGTGCTGAGGGGTCTGCAGAGCAGGGCTGGCTGCCCGGCCTCTGCTCGCTGGCGTCTGCTCGCCAGCCTCTGCCCACACAGGGGGCACTCACCCCCCCCCGCCCCGTCTCCCCTCCCCTCTTCAGACAGAACCACAGGCACTTGGTCTTGCACATGCTCAATATCCTCAGGTCTCCACAGCTTCTCCTCGAGCCTCCAAACGTAGGAGCTGCCATCGGGAACAGTGCTGTGGGGTCTGGGCCGAGGGCTCATGGCAGGATGGTGTGGGCACAGGAGGCTGCCAGGGAGAAAGGCCGCCGTGAGGGCAGGGCCGGGGGAGCCCACCAGGCTCCCACGCGGCTCCTCCCTCAGCAGCCCCGGCCCCCAGCCTGGCATCACCCGGCACAGCACACGGCACAAGCCCAAGGTGGCAGAGGGCCGGGTGGTGCTGGGAAGCGCAGGGTGCGTTCACAGTGGGCTCTAGAGGGCTGAACATGGCATGAGGATCCTGGGTGGCTCCATCCCCCTCTCCCCACCCTCCGCAAGCCAGCCGTCTAAGGGGCCGGGTAGGGGCCAGGACAGCACCATTCTGGGCTGGACCGCACCATCTTTGGGGAGGATGGTGGCCTGGGCGGAGAGCTGCAGCTCGTGACAGGTGTCCAGGAACTCTCTCACGCTGGCGAAGCTGGAGGTGTTCTGTCTGCCTGGAGTTCCAGTCAGAGACACAGCGGCGGAGAGGCCCGTGTTGGTGTCCGGGGTGACGCACCTGTCCCCAGCTACCCCACCTCAGTCATCCTAGCCCTTTCCACCCTTCCCCTAGCAGAGAAGCTGGGGCACCTTGCCAGGGCAGGCAGCCCGCGGCCACATGTCCCAGATCCCTGATTTCCGAGCCAGCCCAGCTGATGTGGACGGGGAGCCGGCCTGTCCCCTCCGCCCACCCAGATGCCTGGAACTGTTCCCTCCACAGCCCAGCGCCGGGACTCGCTGGGACTTGGGCTGGGCCGTCGGGCAGCCTCTGACACTCACTGAGGAGCAGCAGGCTCCTGTGGTTGCGGTGGGTGCGCCCCAGGCGGAGGAGCACCAGGCCAAAGCTGTAGTCGGTGGACAGCACGTGGAGGCCCTTCACCCCCTTCACTGCAAGAGAAGCCCAGAGCCCCATGCACCGGACACCCCACCCCAGGCCACCCAGGGCCGGGCGCACCGCCAGCCCTGGGACCACAGCCAGCCCGGCGACCGGCCTCGGTGTCTGACCCGCCCACCGCGGGCTCTTAGGACAAAAGGCCGCAGCTGGGTGTCTGGTCCACTTCCCCAGGGCGCCTGGGCTCCCACGCACAGGCGTTCCGGAACAGAGCCTTCCTCTTGTCCTTCTTCAGGATCACCACCTGGGACTGGCAGCCGTGAGACCTGGGGAGCAGGCGCTGTGAGCCACGGGGCCCTTCCCGCCCCCTGGCTACCACCCCAAGACCTGCCCGTGCCTGGGGGCCGGGGGCCGGGGTCAGGGGCCAGCTCAGGCCTGCATTTTCCAGCTTCCGCAGGAGCCTGCGCTGAGCTGGGCTGAAGGCACCCGGCGCCCACTGCGACCTGGGAGATTCCTCCTCCGGGATGGCCCTCTGGGTTTGAGGAGAAGGATGGGGCGTGGCCTTGTGGGGATTTCAGGCTGGCCGGTGGGTGTGCGTCCCCCCCGCCCCCCCTTTCCCCCTCCGCCCCCTCCTTTAGGAGCTGGCCCTGACCGCGTGTCCTCTCACGTGCTAAAGGCAATGGCCACCTTCAGCTGGCCCGTCCTGTGCACCTTCAGCACGCACGCCCCCAGCTTCCTCTTGTCTCTGGCGGGCAGGAAGCCCTGGGCATCGGTGGCGACGGCAATGATGTACCAGAACCCTGAGAACTGGGGAGCCAGAGGGCACAGGGTGCGTGTGCACCTGCCTCGCCGCCCCGCCCCGCCAGAGAACCGACCAGACGCCCCACCCATGTCCGCGTCCGCGTCTGCGGGGACGCCACCCGGCCGGGGGCCCTGGCTGTCCAAGCCTGGCCAAGGAGGAGAGGCCTGAGAAGGCCCGGGCTGGCTGTGAGCACCGGCGGCTGTTTCCCCACTACTCCAGAGGTCAGGCCTCCTCGTGCCCAGCCTCAGGGAGCCCTGGCCTTCCACTTCGCCCCTTCTGCTTGTCCCCGAACCCTGACCGCCAGCTCGTCCTGCTCCGACACCACCGTGCCTGGTCCTCCCAGCCACACGCGGGGCTGCTCGCCAGGAGCCTTCCCCAGCCAGGCCCCCTGCTCCTTCCTCCTCCCCTCTACCCGCCCAGGGGCCTCCCCACACTGCCCCCCTTTGCAGCGTGCCTCTCTGGGCCCCAGCAAGGCCCCGAGAAGAGCCCCAAGGCTGCTCAGCCTGGCCCAGCAGGTCCTCCGCCCAGCTTCTGCTGGAGATGTCGCTCTAGGTACCCTGGCCACACAGGTGCCATCCCGGCCCCCTGGGGCCCAGGGGCCTGGTGCCGTGGACAGAGGGGACGAGGCTCACCTTTTCCCAGTTGAGGTTGTAGATGTCCCTGGGGAAATGGTCCCACAACTGGGACCTCACAGCCAGGACCGGGGCCGGAGCTAGGGTCAGGACCAGCACCAGCCCGAGCCCCATGCTCCCCAGCCTCAGCCAGAGGCCTGGCTGCTGCACAGACCTCCCAGGCACGGCTCCTCACTGCCGTGGGCGTCTGTCCAGCCCCCAGCCGCCCCGGGGGAGGGGGGGCTGGGAGGAGACCAGCAGCGCGGCCTCCACCCTCCCCCTGGCACAGTGCAGCACTCTGCCCTCAGCGGGGCTGCGGCCAGCCATGGTGGACGCTGCCCGTCGGGAGTATCATCCTGTTCCCGAGAGCTCATAAGGGTCAGGTCCCTCCATCCCTCACTCTGTGGGTGTGGGGCCAGCACGTTCCCCTTGTGAGCCAGGGGTCACCACAGCTCCCACAAACCAGGAGCCACCACAACCCCCACAAGCCAGGGGCCACCACAGCCCCCCCACAAGCCAGGGGCCACCACAGCCCCCCCACAAGCCAGGGGCCACCACAGCCCCCACAAGCCAGGGGCCACCACAGCCCCCACAAGCCAGGGGCCACCACAACCCCCATGAGCCAGGGGCCACCACAACCCCCATGAGCCAGGGGCCACCACAGCCCCCACAAGCCAGGGGCCACCACAGCCCCCCCACAAGCCAGGGGCCACCACAGCCCCCCCACAAGCCAGGGGCCACCACAGCCTTCCCACAAGCCAGGGGCCACCACAGCCCCCACAAGCCAGGGGCCACCACAGCCTTCCCACAAGCCAGGGGCCACCACAACCCCCACGAGCCAGGGGCCACCACAACCCCCACAAGCCAGGGGCCACCACAGCCCCCACGAGCCAGGGGCTACCACAGCCCCCACAAGCCAGGGGCTACCACAGCCCTCCCACCTCGGCTGTGGCCTGGTCCTCACGTCTTCAACCACCAGATGAGAGACAGAGGCCAGGGCAGCTGTGCTGCTCTCCGAGTCAGGGTGGCGTGAAAAGGGGGGCTGGTTGGTGTCCTCTGGGCAGCCTTCTGGAGGCTGCAGTGCCAGTGGCCAGCCAAGGGAGGATGCGTGAGTGTGTGCATGCATGCGCGTGTGTACGCGTGTGTGTGCACACGTATGTACGTGTGTGCGTGCGTGTGTGTTCACACAGAGGGGGTGCCCTGTCTCTCCACCCTGACTCCTCACTGGATCTCAGTCCTCTTCTGGGCTCCTCTGGACGCCACCCTGACTCCTCACTGGACTCTCAGTCCTCTTCTGGGCACCTCTGGACGCCAGGGCTGCTCTGGGAAAAGCCAGGTGGCTACCAGCCGCATACATGTGCGCCCAGCCCCGGGGACAAGACCTCAGCGTGAGTGACGTCAACCCCCTCCCAGCCCAGCCACCTCAGGACGTGGACCCAACAGGACACTGAGGCTGCAGAGCTCAGCCAGTCCCAGGTCAGCAGCCGCCCTGGGGCAGATAAGCCAGCTATAGCCATGGGGGGGGGGGGGCGCTTCCTGCTAGGGCATCTGTGCACACCAGCCTCCTGTCCATCCTGTGTCCAGACCTCTCTAGCACCTGCCCATCCTGTGTCTAGGCCTCTCTAGCACCTGCCCATCCTGTGTCTAGGCCTCTCTAGCACCTGCCCATCCTGTGTCTAGGCCTCTCTAGCATCTGCCCATCCTGTGTCCAGACCCCTCCTGCATCCGTCCACATGGTGTCCAGGCCCCTCCACCACCCATCCATCCAGTGTCCAGATCCCTCCCACAGGTTCTGCCCAACCTAGGCTGGTCAGCCTCTGCCTGCCTGGAGCCCTGTCAAGTCCTCTGGGAAGCCACCAGCCACTGCCAGCTCCTAGGCCCAAGGGCGCTCCTCCCTCCCTCCCTGCCTGGGCGGCTGGCGGGTCTGCCCACCCAGCCCCGGCTCAGTCCAGACACACAAGGAAGGTTTGCAGTCGCTTTATTCTGAGCTCAGGAGAGGGTCCTGTGGGAGCCGCGAGCAGCACCAGTTCCTCCTCCAGCCACGGAGAGCACAGCCCGGCCCAGCTCCAGACAGACCAGACGGTGCCCCTTCACAGAGCACTGCGCACACCCTGAAAACCGGGCTTGCATGTGGTGGGGTGTCACAGGCATCGCCCACATCAGCCACCGAGCCACAGGCTGCCTGGCCTCATGAGACGGGGTCCCCGTCCCCCTGTCCACCCCCAGGGAGCCAGCGGTGATGCACAGAGGGGCCGCCTACCTGGACGATCTCGTGTGCGCAGGTGACTGAAAGCAGAGGCCAGGCCAGCTGTGAGGACAGCGCTGTGCCCCGGGGCCCAGGGCCCTGTCCCCCCTCACCTCCCGGGGCCCAGGGCCCTGTCCCCCCTCACCTCGGGGGCTGGGGCCATCCTGCAAAACTCTGGAAGGGGCAGGTGACCCCTCAAAGCCCCACACACTGACAGAAGCCAGAAAACAGCTCACACACCCAGCTTGTCCTTGGGGCTCCCTGGGGTCACTCACGGTCCTCCTGCAGCTGGACTTGCTCGTGGGACAGGAAGCCCAGGCTCTTGCTCCACTTGGTGAAGAGCCGCATGGCCTCCTGACTGGCCACAGCTGTGCGACCTGGGGGGAGGGGTCACAGGGGCCTCAGGGGAGGCGCCCAACCCAGCTTCGAGGAAGTGAGCACATGGTCTCATGGGTCCCCACTCAGGCCGCCCACAGGACACCTGGCCCCGGCGTGTGGGGGCCCGAGCACCCCCCGGCCTGCCCCACTCACTGTACAGCTCCACGGTGCTGAAGGCTTCGTCCTCCTGCTCCAGCTGCATGAAGATGATGGCGTAGTCCTTGAAGTTGGTGCCCAGCACCCGGAAGTCCAGCACACCCAGGGCTAGAAAGCAAGTGTGGGCTCTGCTGCCCTCCAGAGGGCTGGCTGGCCTGAGCCTCAGGGCGGAGGCGCAGACTCAGGGTGACCCAGGCGAGGCCCAGCTCTGTCCCTGGAAAGCAGCTGTGTGTAACGGGTGGCTAGATGGACGTCAGGTGCGCATCCCTGCTCGTCCTGGGAAACCTGAGGAGCAGCTGGGTGACCTACCCTGCCCCTGGCCCTGTAAGCCTGGGCAGCCACTTCCCAGGGAAGGGCCCGAGGCCCAGGTGGCCGCCCGCACAGGCATCTGGTGGGGGGGGGGGGGGCGGGGAGGTTAAGGGGAAAATCTCCTGCGTTCAGGAGCCCCTCTTATCCAGTCAGATCTGGTAACTCCCCATGAAGAGTGGTTCTGGGGCCCTGGCGCAGAGTGGGCCACTGCAGCCAGCCCTGGCCTACCCACCTGGGACCTGGGGACCGCCCAGGGCAGCATCGCCCAGAGACCCCTGGGCATCGTACTCACAGGGGTTCTCAAACACCCATCTGGACTCTTGCTTCAGTAGTTCCACAGTCCTCTGGTGGCAACCATCCAGCCTGGACGGCAAAGGCCCCTCAGCACCCATCCGCCCAGATGGCGAGACCCCCAGACCAGCACTGGGACTCACAGACCTCAGGCCTCCAGGGGCCCACAGGTGCCTCAGCTACCCTGAACGCCCAGCTTCTTCCACCCCAGGACCCTGGTGAGGCCAGCGAGTGCGTGTGAGGAGCTCAGTGCCCGCCACGGGGAGACAGCCTGGGACACGGGACAAACTGCAGCCAACCAGCCCAGGCATCCCAACTCTCAGTCCCTAAAAGCAAGCAACCCAGTAGACCCGTGGCACCTGTCAGACACATCAAGCCAAGGCAGCCTGGGAGTAAGACAACACAAGAAGAACTGAGGAAATTCCGGAAGGAAAACTCCAGCAAGAGCCTCCAAACAAGGCACATTTAATAGCCACAAAAAGTACAACCTTGGAGGTCAGACAAGTAAAAACATCAAAGGAACAGCACAAAAAGCGCAACAACAACAACAACAAAAGCAAAATATACCATAGGCATTTGGAGCTAGACAGAGATCACACTCTGCGTCCATGGGGAAAGCCAGGTCATCCAACAACACTGCGGCTGCACAAGCACCTGCCTGAGCCTCACACTGACTCCCCGGGAAAGATTCCTGATATAAGAAAAATGCTAACAGCCGGAGCCTGGCGGTTCACGCCTGTAATACCAGCATTCAGGGAGCTGAGACTAGAAGGCCTGTCTCAGAAAAACAAAAAAAAATCAAATGGGGCAGAGAGAATCCTCAGTGCCAGGGGTGGAGAAGCCCACTCCAGTCCCGACGTGGCACCCAGAGACGCACAAGAAAGGGTCCTGTGTAGAACGGCAGAAAATGTTTTAAAACATACATGTCCTGGCAGAAAAGCTCCTTCATAACACAAGAAAAAATGGCAAATGTGGAAACATATTTATAACTTGTTTTTTGTTTTTGTTTTTGTTCTGTGGCAGTGCTGGGGCTTGAACTCTCTCCTCAAAACTAGGGCTCCTCTACTTGTGCCACAGCTTCACGTTCAGCTTTTTGATGGTTAAGTGGAGATAAGCATCCATGGACTTTCCTGCGGTGGCTGGCTTCAAGAGGCCATCCTCAGAGCGGAGCCTCCTGAGCAGCTGGGGTTCCAGGGTGAGCCGCTGGCACACGCTCAGCTAGTGCTGTTTATCACACACAGCTGGCTGGCTAACCTCCCGGATACTTGAGGGCGCCACTAAAGCCGTAAGAAGCACTAGGAGGGAACACGCTGGAAAGGAGGCACCGAGGCTGTCCCCAGAAGTCAGCCTGAAGCCCCCACGAGTCAGACCCCTAGAAACAGGCCACCGAGTGCTGAGGGCCAGGGCTGGGAGGTAGTGTGGAGCTAGTGTTCAGTCCTGCAGGTCTGAAGGCTGGGACCGGCCTGGGGCAGGGCTGGGAGGTGGGGCTGGGTGGGAGGAAGTTAGGGCATGGGGGGGGGGGGGGGGGAGCTGCACCTGTGACCTGAGCCGGCTGCACCAACGAGCATCAGGTGCATCAGAGCAGGCGGCCAGAGGCGGGCTGAGCAGTCAGGGACCAGGCAGGCCCAGCGTCCAGGAGTCCAGATGCCAGGGCCAACACAAGGGTGGCGGCTCAGAGGACAGCCCAGCAGGAGGAGGGAGCCCCAGGAGGTGGGGGGAGTGTGGGAACAAGAATGCAGAGTCCAGGTGGGGCCTGCCTGGGCCAGGTGAGCACAGCCCGAGGCTCTGGGGGCCAAGGCCTGGGCCAGGCGGAGGCTCTCTAGACAAGGGGTGTCAGGCGGAGGCTGGCCCGGCCCGAGGCCCGAGGCCCGAGGCCGGCCAGCCCTGCACACTCACCTGCGCAGGGAGGACCACACTCTCAGCTTGTTTTCTGGTGTGAGAGTCACCACGACGCCCTCGATGCTCCTCACATTCTTCTCCACCACAAAGTTCTTCTCCTGGGAGGCCACGGCCAGGATGTACCAGGGCCCCAGAAGCTGTGTGGAGAGAGAGAGGGGTCGGTGAAGGCCGCCAGGCTCTCCTCCCCCAGGGAGTCCCCATCCACACCGCCCCCCGCCCCGGCCCAGCCCTATCCCCGGTGCCCACCCAGGCTGGCTGGAGGGCCCCAGATGCTGCCCGAGGGCCCTGGATGCCGTGTGGCCTCCGAGCCGGGGCCTGGTCTCCCGGCCCAGCCTCAGTCCAGCAGAGTGTTACCTGGTTCGGGTCCAGCCTTCCCAGCCACCCTGCCAGGGTCCCGGGTGCAGAGGCCAGAGCAAGAAGAGTGGTCAGCAGCCCCACCCCCATCCCGAGGCTGGGTCACCGCACAGCACGGGCGGGGTGAGCCCCTTCCCAGCCGGAGCCGTTTATGTGGCTCGATGCCCACGTGGGAAGGAGGGCACACGCAAGCGGTAGCCTGGCCGCCGCCCAGCCCCGGTGCAGCCCGGAGCCAAGAGAGCCCGAGGGCTAGAGCGGAGCCCATCCTCCCCCATCCATGGTGGGGTGCCAGGTCCTGTTCACACGTGTCTCCCCAAAGAAGGTTCCAGAAAAAGCATCCTGAAGCCCTCTCCCTCCTGCCCTCCCCAGGGCCTGTGGTCTTCACAGCTAAGTCTGGGAACAGACTCTGCCCTTCAGGGCCAGGTGGGGGCCTGGCCAGGGACAGGGACAGACTGGTGAGGAACAAGTTCTTCCAGAAGCTGTGCTTTTAGATATGCTTTGTGTTAATCAATTAAAATACAGAAAGTTCTCCCCAAGTCTCCCACCCACTCCTGGTCCGTGTACCTCCTGCTTGGCTGGCCTGGGACTTCCTCCACCCCCAGAAAGGCCCCTGGCTGGCCTCCCACCCCATCTCTCATGCGCGGAGGCCCTGGCTTGGCGCAGGCCCCGAGGCCTTCCCAGGGCGGCCTGAAGTCAGACGCAGGCACAGGAGTCGGACAGGCTGTGACTAGCAGTGCCGTCCTGGCCGAGGTGATGTCCTGCCACGCCGACTCCAGTGGAGTCTGCTTAGCATGGGAAACCATCTATCAGACCAAGATAGGGGCTTCAGAGACCTATCTCTGAGTTTTGGGACTTCACCGAAGTCTACCTCAGAGAATGGGGCTTTACAGAAACCTATCTCCAAGTTTTGGGACTTCACCGAAGTCTACCTTGGAGAATAGGGCTTCTAAGAGGCCTACTCCTGGAAAAAGGCTGGCAAACCCCTGGGAAAGATGTGTTTCTGCCTTTCTTTTCCTCATAAGAGTGCCTATTAATCTTTTACTGTTTCTACTGCTCTTTGTACTTGCTCGTTGTCAACGTTCCCTTATTCAAAGTTCTTTCTTAAGAGTGTTGATGACTCCAATAAGTGCTAACCTAAAACCCCTCTTATGGAGGCTAGTAGACAAGTCATAAGTAAATATTGGGGGTTTCACAAAGTCACTTCAGCAGAAGGAATTGTTTGTAAGAGATTTGCAAGAAGCTATAGGTGCGGCTAGAACAGAAGGAATGTATGGCAATTGCGGAGATAACTACTTAGGAGAAAGAACTTCCTGTTACTCTCTTTCATTTACTAAGAGACTTACTAGATCTAGGCCTCCGTGACCTTACTATTAAAGAAGGAACAGGAAAGATCTTATGGGACAATTAAGGCCTCTATAGAAATAAGGTAATGGTTAGATGGTGACAAACATCGAAACCCATTATATTTCTTAGAGATAAGCCGGAAACAAGTGCCTTTCAGGCAACCAGCTGGTGACCACCCAAGAATGAAGCCATGCAGCAAGATTGTGTAACCTTTTGCCCTTTCTTATGGAGACTTTTTGCTAAAAGTTAGTTATCCTCTGCATTAAATCGCACTCAGCACTCGGCACTCAGCATCCACTCCTAATGTGTGTGAGTTGTCTGTTTGCCATCTCCCCATCCTATTCCAGGTTCCTCCCTTAGGTGTCCTCCCGATCCGCGGCAATGTCCCTGAGCCCTTGTGGGCTTCACATGTGGTGGACACCATCTGGGCCCACATATCTGACTTAGGGCTGTCTGGCCACGATGGGGGAAAGAGTAGCCGTCTGGCTGCTGTGGGCATTGGGTCTGAGTTCTGTCTTTACAGATGCATCTCACTGAATTCAAATGCTCACTTGTTGTTTTGAGGTCTGAAAATCAGCTCACAGAAGCACCAGCCCCTCCCCTGGCTGGCTCTGTTCCTCACCCACACTAACCCTAACAGACCCTGTGTCCAAGTCCTCTCTCTCAACCACCTTCAATGGTCCTTGGGCTCCCAACGGGACACGGCGGGCGGAAACTGTCTCAGAATGCTGAGCTGGCTCTTCTCCAAGCCTGCTGAGACACAGATGGAACTTGGGTCTCCCTGTCCACCCGGCCCCCATTGCCGGAGTGGGCAGGCAAGAGGTCCTGAGAGACGTCACACGGCCACCATCCGTAGAGGACATTGGAACGGGAGGTCAGGACGCCATCTATCCCCGGCAGGAGGGAGGAGAGCACCCCCCCCCCCCCGCCTGCCCCCCACCTGCCCCCGCCTGCCCCACCCCCACCCCCGTGTGGGATCCAGTACCCACAGAGAAGAGCTGCTCTCAGGTGCTAGAGGAGGCCCCAACGTGCTCTGTCCCAGAGATGACATCCAGAAGTTCACCCACAGGTGTCCGCCGCCTGACCAGGTAAAAGGTGGTCACAGGCCGTCAACAAGACCCAAAGGCCGACAGGTTGAGTGGGAAGGTGACGTGCGTAATAGTCGCCCCAGCCCTAACCTCCCGCCTCTTTGTGAATGTTTTGTAATGATCCCAAGGATGCAGTTTGTACTCATTATCTTGCCCATGTAATTGTAAGCCCTCTGTACAGCTTTTTCACAATAAAAAAGAAAAAAAAATTTAAAAAAAGAAAAAGGCATGGGAAATAGTAGTACAGGCCTGAGCCCTCTGTATCTGCCTGAAAAATCCTAGCCTTATTAAAAGAACTATCTAGTTTAAAAAGTTGTTATCTTGGTAAATTGTCCTGGGCTATTGTCTAAATAGTCTTAAAGACTAGTGGGATCACAGCCGGCCAAGCCTATGCAATGTATCCTTAACCAGTCTGTGTAGGAATCTGCAGCCCAGCACGGAGGTGTGACTGTCCCTTGGAGCCACTGAGAGACGCTGCTGCTGCTGCTGCTGCACACTCTAATGGGTAAAGTTCAACCACAGCCTGACAGTCACCTGGAGGAAATCTACATTGTCACCCAGACCACCTCCACCGTGGTAAAAGTAGACTGAACTCCTGCCTGATTCTATCACCTGTGAATGCTTCCCGGTTAAAACCTGCTAAAACTAAGATCTTGTGGGACATTCTTTAGGTGATATCCAGTATATTGGGGGCAAGGATATCACTGGCTGCCTTAGGCACTTCAGGGTCACAGCTTAGTTTGGCTCTGGTATGGTAATAACCTGCTCCCTCCCCAGTGCGAGTTAAAGATAAAGGAGAGATTTTTTTTTTAATTAATGGAGGTAGTAAATGAGACCCAGCCCTACTCTTAGCCTTAAAATCTAGCAAGCTTCTGCATCCCAGTGGTGCCTTGAGGCTGTTCTGAAATAACTTGGTTCCACAAGCCAAAGGAAAATTGGGCAGTTTTAAACTCTAGCCACAAAGAAGCTCAAGGAGTTGTAAAGAAGAGGAAGGTAGTAAAGAAAGCCTTGGGAAAGGAATTGGGGAAAAATTGGTATCCTCTGGATAAAAAAGGATTGTCTTAAAATGTTTGTAAAGAAGACAAACCTCAGAAAGTTTATGTAGAAAATGGTATGTCTTAAAATTGGAGCTTACGAGTGCAGCTGGTATAAAATTAAGTTAGCTGTGACATCCGGAGTCAGGACTGGTAGAAGAGAATGTGAGGCCTTTGGTGTGAAGACTCAGGGTCTGTGTTGAAGGGGGCAGGCTCTGGCCTCGGGATGATCTGAGGACTGTGTGTGTGTATGTGGAAAGCTCTTGGCACGCCGGGCTAGAGAGGGAACATGCTCTCTCTCCCTATCTCAAAACACGTGTCACAGACTCCTGGAAGCTGAGGAAGTAGCTCTTCTGCTTGCTTAAGCATAGATGAACAGCTGGTCAAGCATTTTCCTGAGATTGGGGAAGTGGTTTGAGCTTGCTCTAACATAGTTTAGATAATAATATACCAACACATTGTCTCATAGGTTAAGTAAAAATGTATCTGTTGAAATTCTTTGTGTGAGGGGCTGGGAAGGTGGCTCAGTGGTAGAGCACTTGCCTTGCATACATGAGGCCCTGGGTTCGATTCCTCAGCACCACATAAGCAAAAAGAAAAAAGCTGGAAGTGTGGGCACTGTGGCTCAAGTGGTAGAGCACTAGCCTTGAGCTGAAGAGCTGAGGGACAGCGCCCAGGCCCAGAGTTCAGGCCCCACGACCGGACGCAAAAAAAAAAAAAAAAGAAAAGAAAGAAAAAAAAGAAATTCTAGCCGGGTGCTGGTGGCTCACGCCTGTAATCCTAGCTACTCAGGAGGCTGAGATCTGAGGATCACGGTTCAAAGCCAGCCCGGGCAGGAGAGACCGTGAGACTCTTATCTCCAATAAACCACCAGAAAACCGGAAGTAGCGCTGTAGCTCAAGTGGTAGAGCGCTCGCCTTGAGCTGAAGAGCTGAGGGACAGCGCCCAGGCCCAGAGTTCAAGCCCCACGACCGACAAAATAAATAAATAAATAAATAAATTCTTTGTGTGAATGTCTCCTGATTAAATCTTGGCAAAGATAATGCTTGCTTATCTTTAAATACACACTAACAATAAAGCACAGCATGCAGTGGCAATTGCTGTTTGCACTCTGCACCCCCTGTGTCCTGGTGATTTCATGACCCTTACCCAGGGACCCCAATGCCTTAGACGTTGACACTTTGGTACTGTTAATTTTGTTGCTTACAATCGGACCTTGTATACTCAACAGACTGGTGTCCTTTGTAAAAGAAAAAGATCAGCGCAGTCCATCTATTAGTTCTGCGATCCCAATACCAAACTGTAAATATAAAAGACTATGCCAATTAGGGGACCATGATTGGCCCCTGATGCTCTAGAAAGGAGGAAATGAGGAACCTAAGCAACTCCATTTCACTAAGACCCCCATCTCAGTTCTGCAACTTAACCCTTGACCCACTTCAGCCCCAGTGCCTGGAATTACCATATCTGAAACTCCAGAGCTGCCCCTCCTGGGGTCTGGTGACCATGATCTAAACCAGACACCTATCTTCTTGAGACTCCGAGCGTAATTTGAAATTAACCAATCATCCCCCTGTAACCACGCATCTCGCTTCTGTAACCTCGCTTCTGCTGTCCATAAAAAGAGGGTGCTTTCAAGTGTCCCGACCCGCAGGACTTCAACCAGGGCAGTGAACCTAAGCGAGAAGGAATGAAGGGACAAGAGACACGAAGAAGGACAGCAAGACAAGGATTCTGATCAAGCTGCCCATTTTTATTTTTCACACAAGGGTATTTATATGCTTGGACTTAGGGCGTGGTGCAAAGGTGGTCGTTAAGTAGATTTAGGGCAGGGTGAAAAGGTGGTCGTTAGTAGCTGCAGGGTGTTTACTTTAAGGCGTGGTGAAAAGGTGGGATTCTGTAAACTCAGGCTCAGGTTGTTCCAGTGAGATAGTTAAGCCTATCAAGTTTGAGAGACTTAACTTTTGGCTCCCAACATCTCCCCCTTTCTTGTTTAGAAAATTGACCATCAATTGTTGGCTGCTCTTTTTAAGGGGGTGACAGAGGCTCTGTTCCTCTAAGGGCCCAGGGTTTTTCTCCGCTCCGAGCGAGCGTCCTCACTCGGGGAGGGGAATTTTACAGACCTTGGCATGTTTTTTGAGGAGACGGCTTGTGGGTATGCATGCCAACCGTCATGCACCAGAGCTTGCCACTCAGGGGTCTTGGGTTTTGGGATCTCGCGGATCCATCCCCCTGCAGTCTTACCTGCACCCTTGATTAGAGCATTTCTTCTTCCTCCCATAGGTGCATCCTCCCCCAAGCGGAGGGGCCTATAGGAGGAGGGGCGAACCTATCCCTTATGGCAATAGGTCTTGCCCGTTGAATGGTCAGGAGTTATGAATAAGGAGGGTTTTCTAAATAAGAAAAAAAAAGGGGAGGGCTGTTTCCCACTGGAACAAGTTCATGGCAAAACACTAATTAAAAGCCTGGGGTCAATCCTAGATCTTGATGCTGCGGTCTGCCATATCAAGGCGTCTGCCATATCAAGGCGATGGTGATGAACCTGTATGGGCTTAGAAGCCAAGAGATTAATCTGTTATTTAATAAATTTAAACAGGATGGTCCATGTCTGGAGTTCTAGCTGCATCTGCAAGAGAAAAGGCATCATCCTCGGGGGGAAGGCTTCCCCTGGGTTGTGGTAAGCCATTCACCTGTTTTATCAAGCGTTCAGGCAGCCACCTTGGGGCCGCTTGTTCTTGATCTAAAATACAGGCTGAACCTCGCCCCCAGATAAGAACAGGATCTGGGCCCTTCCATTTGCCTGTAAGGGGGTCTCGCCACATGACAGACGGGCGGGCAGAACTGGAAGATGGGTGCCAATGCCTGTCAGCTGCCGAGTGGCCTTCATTGTCCAGAGTTAGAAAATTAAGGGCGAACAATGTGTGACTAAGGCGATCCCTAGGAGTGGAAAATGAAAAGGCAGAGGCTTTGAGGCGAGTAAGCCAGGTTTTTAGGGTGTGGTGGGCTCGTTCTACAATGCCCTGACCTTGGGGGTTATAGGGAATCCCAGTAGTATGACAAATTTGAAAAATAGCACAAAACTGTTTAAACTTGGCACTGGTATAGGCTGGGCCATTGTCTGTCTTTATGTGGGCTGGTTTTCCCATTACAGAAAAGGCTAGAACAAGGTGAGAGAGAACATCTTTGGCAGTTTCTCCTGAGTGTGGTGAAGCAAAAACAAACCCGCTAAATGTGTCTATGGAGACATGTATATATCTTGTTTTTCCAAATTCAGGAAAATGGGTAACATCCATTTGCCAGATTTGATTGGGTAGCAGTCCACGGGGGTTAACACCCAGGTGTGGTACAGGAAGGGAGACAACACAGGCAGGGCATGCCTTTACTATCTCCCGTGCTTGCTGTCTAGTAATTTTACAAAGCAACCGAAGGCTCTGGGAGTTTAGATGGTGGAGATTATGTAATTCTGTAGCCTTTTGGACAGACCCAACAAAAACCGGAAAAATGGAACGAGTGGCCGCATCAGCTTGAGCGTTACCCTGTGTAAGAGGGCCAGGGAGATCAGAATGTGCCCTAATGTGTCCCAGAAAAAATGGATGTCTCCTGGCCTGAATTAGCTGTTGAAGCTGAGTAAATAAAAATGCCGCATTGGAAGAAGTTTTAATAGCGGGTGAAATTTCTAGCAAGGGAACAGAATGAGCAATGTAAGCACTATCTGTATAAATATTAATAGGCTTATCAAAAAACGTCATAAAAACCTGTGTTATAGCAAATAACTCCACAAGCTGGGCTGATTGGTAAGGGGCATCAAAGGTGGTGGTATGGTTGTTAACAACAAAGGCTGCACGGCCATTGCTTGAGCCATCTGTAAAGACAGTGAGGGCTTGAGGAATGGGAGCCTTTTGAGTAACCTTGGGAAAAACAAATGGATGTAGCTGGGCGAAGTGTAAAAGGGGATCATTGGGGAGATGATTATCAATTAGTCCTAAAAATCCTGACAGGGCGATGCCCCATTCATCCCCAGTCTGAAGTAAAAATTGAGTCTGGTCTTTGGTGTATGGAATTAAAATGGTATCAGGGTCCTTGCCGAAATATTGTCGAGAAAGCAAGCGACCTTTGATAATGATAGAGGCTACCTGGGCAGGGTAAACAGCAATAACCTTGGGGGATGTGGTGGGTAAATGGACCCAAAGCAGGGGGCTGCCCTTATTATTGGAGTGAAGAATCTGTTGCCAAAACAATCCTGTGGGTGTATGAGGGGTATGTAAAATAATTAAGACCAGAGGAAGATTATAGGAAATCTGTGTAACAAACTGCTGGGCAATGGCCTCAGTAACTTGGGTTAAAGCATTTCGAGCATTGGGAGTAAGCTTGCGAGGAGAGGAGGGGTCAGAATCCCCTTTTAAAATCTCATTAAGAGGCAAAAGCACGCTGGTGGGCAACCTTAGGTATGGCCTAAGCCATTGAATATCTCCAAGCAGCTTTTGAAAATCATTAAGGGTGTGAAGATGGTCTAAACGAAGTTGAATTTGAGGAACCCGAATTTGATTATTTTGGAGTTCTAGACCCAAATAAGTATAGGGATCCTGTGTTTGAACTTTATCGGGGGCAACCTGTAGTCCCAGGGCAGTAAGGGCTTTATAAAGGTCTAAATAGCAGTTTCTAAGTTCGTGGGTGTCAGGTGCAGCAAGCAACAAGTCATCCATATAATGTAATATATAGACGCGCTGCCATCGTTTTCTCACAGGGTCCACTGCCTGGGCAACATATTTTTGACAAAGGCTAGGGCTATTAGCCATACCTTGAGGAAGTACCTTCCATTGAAATCTTTGCATGGGGCCTTGAAAGTTAATGCGAGGAAGGCTAAAGGCAAAATAGGGTCTGTCCTCAGGATGTAGGGGAATGGTAAAAAAACAATCTTTTAAATCAATAACCATTTTGTAATAGTCCCTGGGAATAGCCACCGGTGTGGGAATGCCTGGCTGCAGCGCTCCCATTGGGCGCATAGCTTTATTAACAGCGCGTAGATCTTGTAAAAGGCGCCATTTGCCTGATTTTTTCTTTATAACAAAAATAGGAGTATTCCATGGTGAAGTAGAGGGCTCTATATGGCCTGCCACCAGCTGTTCCTGTACTAACATGGAGGCAGCCTCCAATTTTTCTTGGGTAAGGGGCCACTGATCCACCCACACAGGGGTTTGGGATTCCCAAATGATTTTATCTGCATGGGGCACAGGAGGGTCAGGGGCCGATACTAAAAATCCGAATACCCAAGCCCATGTCTATCTGTTTTTTGGGTAGCTTGGATGGGCTCAACAATTCCTTCTCCTGATTTCCCAAGACCCGTACCAGGGACAAAATCCATACTGAGCATTTGATGTGTAACCACAGAATTGGGACTAGCAAGGATAACTTTCATCTGGGTCAAGATATCGCGACCCCATAGGTTAACAGGGAGGTCAGGAACAACAAAAGGAGTAACAGTTCCCTTATTGCCCTCTTTGTCAGTCCAATTAAGAACCCTGGAGCGTACCAAAGGGTTTTTTGACTGCCCTATGCCTTTAAGGTCAGTTAGGGACGGGGTAAGGGGCCAACTTGGTGGCCAATATTTTTGGGAAATAATTGTGGCATCTGCACCAGTATCCAAAATTCCCTGAAACTCCTTTCCTTCAATTCGCAGGGTGAGGGTGGGTCTTTTTTGAGTGATAGGCTGAACCCAATACGCATCAGAAGACCCCAAAGAAGCAGTTCCTCGCGGTGTGGTCTGAGCAGTGGAAGAATCCCCTGAATTTAATGGGAGCAGTATCAATTGTGCAAGCCTAGTTCCAGCTGGAATAGCTGCAGTCCCATTAATGGCCGTGGCCAAAATTTTTATTTCTCCTGTATAATCATTATCAATAATATCAGGAAAAACTTGGACACCTTGTAAGGTAGCAGAGGCTCTTCCAAGAATAAGGGCACACATATGAGACGGAGGGGGTCCCAGGGTCCCAGTGGCTATTATTTGAGGTCCTTGTAGAGAGTCTAGTACTGTGTCGGTGGCGGCACAGAGGTCCAGTCCTGCACTGCCTGGGGTTGCCCGCTGGAGGGAGGCAATTGTGGAGAGAGGTGGGGGGCTTGTGTAGGACTGGGAGTTTGGGAGGGGACAAACCCTATTGCCCCTGGGCTTGTCTTGGGGATGGTCGGGGCCAGGGGCTGGCCCCGAGGGAAGTTTCCCGAAAACCGAGAGAGAATGGGCTGTCCAAGGGCATTTGTTTTGGATCTATATTCATTGGCCCAATGACGGCCCTTACCACATTTGGGACAAAGAGTGGCAGGGAGTGGTCTACCTGTAGCTTGGGAGGGCATTGCCCCTTGGCTTTGTTTGCCGAAGGGACATTCACGTGCAAAGTGACCAGGTTGTTTACAATTAAAGCAAGTATGCGAGCTGGGGACTGAACCTTGAAATGCCTTGGTAAAGGCAGCACCTATGGCGAGCCCCATGGTGTGAGCGGTTCCTACTCCAGCACAAAGCCTGACGAACTCAGAGAGGTCACCCTTGTTTTTATGTGGTCGGAGGACATCTTGACATGCAGGGTTAGCATTTTCAAAGGCAAGATGTTTAACAAAGGCACTTTCACTTTCACTTGGCCCAAGAAGCCTTTCTGCAGTCAAGTTAAGCCACGAGACAAAGTCACTGTAGGGTTCCTCTGGCCCCTGTCTAACCTTTGCCAGGGAAGTAGTAGCCGATCCCTTTTGAGGGAGACGCTTCCAAGCATAAAGGCCAGCGTTTTGAATTTGTGCCAAAAGTCCAGTAGGAAAGCGTGCCTGTTTAGCATTGGTATCAAAGGGCGCATTACCCAAAAGTTTAGTATAGGTCCAGGTTTTTGAAGATGTTTTAGCCAAATTTTTTTGCGCGGTCTCTCTACATTGTTCCTTAAAGTCCGCATTCCATAAAACAAAATCACCCCCACTAAGGGTGGCGCGGGCCAGGAACTTCCAATCATTAGGGGTGAGCCAGCGCGCACTTTGGTTTTCTAACAAGGCTAACGTATAAGGGGCAGTCGGGCCATATTGGGCACATGCATTTTTAAGCTTTTCAACAAACCGGAGGCTAAACCTCTTCTACTCTTGTTGGCCTTTTCCCTGGGTGGGTTGTTCCTCTTCATCCCCAGTATCCTGCTCTTCATCCTCCTTTTCCTCCTCTTCTGATTCATCCTCCTCACCCTCTGAGGCCCTATCTGTCTGGCTCCGAGTTACTGGAAAGGCGAGAACTGATTGATGGCCTGATCTAACCTTAATTTTATCAGGCGTTTTTGGCGTATCGGCCAAGGCCAGTATGCGGAGTTCATAATCAAGGGACCGCAGTTCTTTTAAAAGTTGAAGGTGTTCTCGCCTATGTTGAAGAGTCTCGCGTAAAGGTGCCAGGTTAGGTAAAAGGGGGGGAGAAAAAACATCTGGATCAGGAGGGGCAGTGGGCCCTTGAAAGGCCGGGTTACAAAAGGGAGGGGGCGCATAGGAGGAATGCGGAATATTTGAGGTAGAGGGTTTAGTCTGAGGTAGGGGGTGACTGAATACGGGGGGCCAATCAGGCTGACGATATTGGGCCGCCTCCTCTTCCAGGGTGGCCTCCTCCTCACCAACAATTGATGGTCAATTTTCTAAATAAGAAAGGGGGAGATGTCGAGGCGATCTCTCGATCTCGGACTGTACTTGGCCAAGTTTTCCCGGAGGACGGCGTTCCTTCCTTAGTCAGAGGCTCGTGCCCCACGTTGGGCGCCAGTTGTCCCGACCCGCAGGACTTCAACCAGGGCAGTGAACCTAAGCGAGAAGGAATGAAGGGACAAGAGACACGAAGAAGGACAGCAAGACAAGGATTCTGATCAAGCTGCCCATTTTTATTTTTCACACAAGGGTATTTATATGCTTGGACTTAGGGCGTGGTGCAAAGGTGGTCGTTAAGTAGATTTAGGGCAGGGTGAAAAGGTGGTCGTTAGTAGCTGCAGGGTGTTTACTTTAAGGCGTGGTGAAAAGGTGGGATTCTGTAAACTCAGGCTCAGGTTGTTCCAGTGAGATAGTTAAGCCTATCAAGTTTGAGAGACTTAACTTTTGGCTCCCAACATTCAAGCACTCGGGGCGCAAGTCTCCCGATAGACTTTGTCGCCCCGGGTACCCGTGTAACCGGTTCTCAGACACTTGACTCGAACCTTGTGGATCTCGTGGTTAAGTGCACCTGGGAGCCGAGGCATGCCCGAATAAACCTCTTGCTGATTGCATCCGCACAAGTGGTCTCGTTGTTCCTTGGGGAAGGGTCTCTTCTGATTGAAGGACACCCCAAGTCTTCGGGGGTCTTTCAGTGCAAGCCGACCAGCTTAAACTACGTCAGCACCCTTGATCTAACCAACAACTTGTTTCTGGTCCTTTCCCGCTTTGTAGTGCGCCCGTCATACTATAGAGTTGTTTTATGCTTTTCCCGCGGTTTGTAGTGATTTGTTACAAGAAGTTATGATGTATGCAAAGCCCCTGCCTTCCCTAAAAAATGTATAAAAAGTGCTGGAACCCTGGGCTCGGGGCCTCTCAGCGTCATGGGCTGCTGCCATGTGCACGGGGGACCAAGCTCGAGCTGGCATTAAAGACTCCTTTGCTTTTCCATTGGTGACGGTCTCTGGTGGTCTTTTGGGTAAGGATTTCCAAATTCGGCTTTACAAAAGGACCAGAAACAGGCTGTTGGTTAGATCAAGGGGGCTGACGTATGTTAAACTGGTTGGCTTGCACCACAGGGACTGCAGGGTTCCTTTCTCAAACAAACACCACCTGTGGCCTGACGTAGGGTCACCGCGCCCTCCAGCACCTGCCTGCGCTTTTCCCAAGATTGTTTATGTTCCTGGTCCCCGGGGAATTGTATTTTCTGTTCATCCCCAGGCCGGGCTCGTGGCCAGCTGCGTGACTCATACCCCAGAAGAGGGTCACTAGCTCAAGGAAACACCCTGTGTATGAGATGGGTCTGTGCAGACTTCACTGAACCGCTGAGGTGAGGATGCTGGGTCCGACTGCTGCTATCTTGGCCACGTGGTAGATACAGAATTGGGTTTACCTGGCGCCACCTTGTCTTCCTGTGGAGGAAGGGGAAGTCCCACCTCCCAGGTGGGAGGCGTGCCTGAATTCCTAGAGGCAAGGGCAGAGACTTGGATGATAGGTTACTGAACCTGTCAGTCCTATGCCTTGAACTTGGGAGACTCTCAAGTTTCTGTAACCCTGCCCCCTGCCCTGACCCTAATTTAGGGTCAGATCAGCTCAGAAGTCATTACACCAAGCCTCATGTGCTGTATCCTGTCTGGCCACTCAACATGGCATCCCTACTCTCCACTGGGGTTGGTCTGGTGTCGTTGGTGTTGTTTTTCTGCTCTTTCCTTCCTCTCCTGCTCATGGGCCTCCAGCCCAGGCTGCCGTGCATCACAGCTGAAACCAACACTTGGAGATGGGCTCAGATGTGGCTTAGATGGTAACACATCTGCCCAGCACCTGCAAGGCACCTCAGCACAACCCTCAGTGTCAACAACAAAAATAAACAAACCAAAGGAGCCTGCCTGAACAATTCCTGGAATAAATTCCGTTTGCAGTGCCGATGGATGTACACACAAACGAAAGGAACTTACCCCAGGACTTCTGGCCAGAGTCCGGTATTTCTGTCTGGAGTTCTGTCCGTATGCACAGGCCAACGAGGGGAGGGGCAGCAGGCGGCCGCGGCCAGTGCTGGGAAGAGCAGCGTGAGCCAAGGAGGGCATGCTGAGGGAGATGCTCAGTGCTGGGACGGGAGCCCGGAACACGCAGACGTGGAGAAGCAGCCGGCATGGACCCTCTGCCTGGTGTTAGGTAGGAACTGGGCATCTGCATGGGAATGCTGGTTTTGCTAGGGAGGAAGAAAGGAAGGAGGAAAGAAAGCGGGGAGGGAGGAAAAGGAAGAGGTCATTCTCTGGGTTCTGAACGTTGAGAAGAACTAGATAAAAGTAGAACCAAGCACACACCTAGCACTCAGATGGTTTTTTTTTCCCTTTAACTCGGGGGCTGGGTGCTGTCTCTGAGCTCTTCTGCTTAAGTTCTACCACTTTGAGCCAAAAGGCCACTTCCGGCTTTCTGGTGGTTCATTGGAGATAAGAGTCATGGGAACTTTTCTGCCCGGGCTGGCTTTAAACCGCAATCCTTAGATCTCAGCCTCCTGAATAGCTAGGATTACAGGCATTAGCTACCTGTGCCTGGCTCAGGTGGTTACTTGATACTCTTCTTCATAAAAAGAACCCAGGGCCTGGCTCCTATGGCTCACATCTGTAATCCTAACTACTCAGGAGGCTGAGGCTCATGGTTCAAAGCCAGTCTGGGTAGGAACATCTGTGAGACTCTTATCTCCAATGAACCACCAGAAAACTGGAAATGGCACTGTGGCTCAAGTGGTAGAGCACTAGTCTTGAGCTGAAGAGCTGAGGGACAGCACCCAGGCCCAGAGTTCAAGCCCCATGACCAACAAAAAAGGAGAGAGAGAGAGAGAGGGAGAGGGAGAGGGAGAGGGAGAGGGAGAGAGGGAGAGAGGGAGAGGGAGAGGGAGGGAGGGAGGGAGGGAGGGAGGGAGGGAGGGAGGGAGGGAGAAGAAAAGAAAAGAAAAGAAAAGGACCCAGAACCCCTTGGAGAAATATCTCAAGTGCTGTGTCACCGAAAACACAACAGGACCCTGGAATTTCTAGAATTCCAGGAAGCAAAATGTGCTCAAGGATCAAGAGAATGTGTCAACTCCTCAGACCAGCTTCTGAGCAGCAGCGGAAATGATGAGATAAACTGAAACCCTTGGAAGAGGAGAGCTCCTGGGTCCCAGCTGGTGCCGATGAACAGGAAATGGAAACAAGCAAAAGCTTGATCTTACAGGGCCTGTTCAGGCGCACTCCCAGAGCTCTGCTTCTCCCCTGGCTGAGCGCTGGTGGCTCACACCTGTCATCCTAGCTACTCAGGAGGCTGAGATCTGAGGATCGCGGTTCAAAGCCATCCCGAGCAGGAAAGTCTATGAGACTCATCTCCAATGAACCACCAGAAAAGCTGGAAGTGGCGCTGTGGCTCAAGTGGTAGAGTGCTAACCTTGAACTGAAGAGCTGAGGGACAGCGCCCAGGCCCAGTATCAGAATGAATGAATGAATGAGTGAGTGAATGTCAACATAAAATAACAACTCTGAAATAGAAAAGCATTTATTCTGCACCAAATGTGAGGAACACAAACTCCAGTTACAGGACAGACATGGATGAGCAGGAAGTGAGTGGGGAAGCTTTCATAATCACAAGGGGAAGTAGGCAGGACGCTGACATGGATGAGCAGGAAGTGAGTGGGGAAGCTTTCATAATCACAAGGGGAAGTAGGCAGGACGCTGTAGTAGACCAGTGACTGCCAACAGGCGGAGGAACTGCAGGATTCGGAGCTGGGTTAAGCAAGTGAGGAAATCTCCAACAGGACCTAGTTCTTAGCTTTAGGGCGGAGAGAGGCCTGAACCTGTCAGACTTAGTGCACATCCCAAGAGTTGTGTCTATTTGTCACACAGCGTGAGCAGATGCGAAGGTGGGTAGTGAACACTGCGGCTGTTAGGGGGACCGGATGGTGACTGCAGATTCTCCACGTGCTGTCTCTCCTGGACTTGGCGATGCAGGCCGGTCTGTGAGTGCTTGACTATAGATGCAGATCCTTAGAGGACAAGAACACCCTAGGGCTGGGAATGTGGCTCCAGTGGTATAGCGCTCGCCTTGAGCTGAAGAGCTGAGGGACAGCGCCCAGGCCCAGAGTTCAAGCCCCATGACCAACAACAACAAAAAAAAGAACTGCAAATCTTCTCTTTAATAAGAAAAGATGGGCTAGGAGTGTGGCTCAGTGGTAGAGTGCTTGCCTAGCATGCATGAAGCCCTGGGTTCAATTCCTCAGTACCACACACACAGAAAAAGCCGGAAGTGGTACTGTGGCTCAAGTGGTCTAGCCTTGAGCTAAAGAGCTGAAGGGCAGCGCCCAGGCTCAGAGTTCAAGCCCCATGACAGACAAAAAAAAAAAAAAAAATACCCTAGCATCAACTACCTATAATATGCTAGAAAGAAATGTGCTCTATTTTATCTGCAATGTCTGCATTGGTCTAAAATGCCTTTAGTGCTGGGAAGGGATGTGAAGGGTAAACCAAAGGAGGAAGCTGCAATGCTTGGTAAGAAATGTACGCATTATCCTTCCCATGTAATTGTAACCCCTCTGTTCAGTATGTTCACAAATAAAATTAAATTAAATTAAAAAAATAAATAAATAAAATAAAATGCCTTTAGTTTGCCCTGATTTTTTTTGGGGGGGGCGGGGAGAGGATCAGTCGTGGGTCTTGAACTCTGGGCTTGGGCGCTGTCCCTGCGCTCTTCAGCTCAAGGCGAGCACTCTACTACTTGAGCCACAGCGCTACTTCCAGTTTTCTGGTGGTTTATTGGAGATAAGAGTCTCACGGACTTTTCTGCCCAGGCTGGCTTTGAACCACAATCCTCAGATCTCAGCCTCCAGAGTAGCTAGGATTACAGGTGTGAGCCACCGACGCCCGGCCCCTGCCCTGATATTTGAAGAATGTTTTCCCAAGAGATGGAAAGGCAAAGATGCCTTCCCTCATTTCCTCTTTCCCTGCCTGCCAGGAGAGGTCAGATATGCCCCCACACACTGTGAGCCCCACCATGAGAGGTTAGGCACCCACCCCCTCTCCTCATACAAAACTGCCTCAGAGTCAGATACTTTCTCTTGTCATTCCCAATATGCTATTAAGTCCACCCATGAAACTTTTTTTTTTTTGTCGGTCATGGGCTTGAACTCTGGGCCTGGGCACTGTCCCTCAGCTCTTCAGCTCAAGGTAAGCGCTCTGCCACTTGAGCCACAGCGCCACTTCGGAAACATTTTTTGCTTATTGTTCTTTTAGGGTTTGTCATTTCCACATTGCTGTGGTACAGTTCCTATCTTCCTGCTGAACTTCCCCCAACTGCTCATGTGTCGATTCTACTCCATGTTTAGTCAATTCTTTATTTCTACCATGTCGTTCCTTCTCAGAGTATGCATCTCTTTCCTTTCTTCCGAGATGTTTATACGCTTCTTTACGATCTTTCTCCTCTCAATCCAACTTCAGGTCCTCCTAAACTAGATTTTAGTAGCCAGTCCCTTAGGGACTGTGGCGGCATTTGTCTGCTTTCTGTGTATCCAACAACTACCGCGAAGGACGTTACAACTGCAATCACCTTCTGTATGGTAGACTTTTGTTGGACTGGATAATCTCTTCTTAAAATTCCTGTTAAAATCCTCTCAGTGTCACTGTTTGGAAAAGGGGTCCTCGGATGAGAATAGCGCTGGGTTCCTGTCAAGACCCCAGGGAGAGTCCACACAGAACGTTCTTGTTCTCTCCTCCTAGAACACAGAGAGCCGTCTGCTGGCCAGAGGCAGGAGCAGGGTCCTCACCAGGCAACGGCGCCCAGATCTAACCTCTAGACCATCTCTGTTGCTTAAACCCCGGCGGGTGGCATTTGTCAGAGCAACCAGGGCAGACTGAGACAATGCTCCCACATGAAGTCCCACTGCAGGCCGGCCTTCCTGCACAGGCCGGGGACAGCATCCCTCAGCGGCCAGAACTCAGCCTCTCAAAGACTCTCCCCATGGGGCGTTCAGGACTTGGCCAAGAACACGAGCCTGAGCCCTGGCACAGCCTTTCAGGTGCACCAACCAGACACCGGAGGGCAGCCTTCCTGGCCTTCCAGCCCTGGCACCAACTGCTGAAAGAAAGCAGGGGAACCAGACAGCAGAGCAGGCCAGGCATGGGGTGAGGAGGCCAGACACGGAGCCTCCACGCTGGGAGGGCACAGGGGACGCCCACATCTAGAACATCCTTCAAAACAGTGGCTGGGGAGATTTGGTCTCTGAGCCTCAGAAACATGTATGCAAGCGTACGGTATGGCCAGGTGCCGGAGGCTCACACCTGTAACCTAGCTACTCAGGAGGCTGAGATCTGGGATCACAGTTTGAAGCCAGCCAGGGAGAGAAATCTGTGAGATGCTTATTTCCAATAAACTACCTTCCCCCAAAAAAAGCCAGAAGTGGAGCTGCGGCTCAAGTGGTAGCATGCTAGCCTTGAGCACAGAAGCTTAGGGACAATGTGTAGGCCCCAAGCTCCAGGACTGTCATCAAAAAAACATAAAAGACCCCAGAAAAAGGGTGAACAACGGCATCAGAGGAGCAGACTGAACAGTGATGAAAGTGAAAAACAACTCACAGGTGGAGATGGGCGGGAGGGACTGGGGGGAGAGAGGGAACAGAAGACACTGTATAAAAGGAAATGTACTCCTAGCCTGACACCTGTCAGTAACCGCTCTGCGTATCACCTCTGTAATAACAATAACGTTAATTCATTAAAAAAAAGGGCTGGGAAGGTGGCTCAGTGGTAGAGCGCTTGCCTTGCATGCATGAGGCCCTGGGTTCAATTCCTCAGCACCACATAAACAGAAAAGATCGGAAGTGGCGCTGTGGCTCAAGTGGTAGAGCGCTAGCTTTGAGCTGAAGAGCTGAGGGACAGCGCCCAGGCCCAGAGTTCAGGCCCCACACCAGCAATTAATTAATTAATTAATTAAAAATAAAGAGCAGGGAATGGTCCTCCTTCATTTGCGAGACCAGCTGAGATTGCACTGGGTCTTTGCTCATGGCTGCCTGGGTTTGTCTCTGGCTACTGGAGCAGAACAGAGACTGCTCCGTGGTGGGGGTGAGGCCATGCGGCCCACAGCCTGGGGTGGCCTGACTAAAGCAGGCCTGGGCAGGGACCCTAGGGGCAGAAGTCCAGGGCCCACTGTCCTGAGTGAACACTCAGAAAATCCAGCTGAGTGTTCCCCTACCCCTGCTGTCCCTCAGCCCAGCGTCCTTCAGCCCAGCGTCCCTCATCCCACCCCGCTGTCTCCCCCCTGCTGTCCCCTCAGCCCAGCGCCCCCCCCTGCTGTCCCTCAGCCCAGCGCCCCCCCCTGCTGTCCCCTCAGCCCAGCGCCCCCCTCCCTGCTGTCCCCTCAGCCCAGCGCCCCCCTCCCTGCTGTCCCCTCAGCCCAGCGCCCCCCTCCCTGCTGTCCCCTCAGCCCAGCGCCCCCCCCGCTGTCCCCTCAGCCCAGCGCCCCCCTCCCTGCTGTCCCTCAGCCCAGCGCCCCTCCCTGCTGTCCCCTCAGCCCAGCACCCTTCAGCCCAGCGTCCCTCATCCCACCCCGCTGTCCCCCCCTGCTGTCCCCTCAGCCCAGCGCCCCCCCTGCTGTCACTCAGCCCAGCGCCCCCCCCTGCTGTCCCTCAGCCCAGCGCCCCCCCTGCTGTCCCCTCAGCCCAGCGCCCCCCTGCTGTCCCCTCAGCCCAGCACCCTTCAGCCCAGCGTCCCTCATCCCACCCCGCTGTCCCCCCCCTGCTGTCCCCTCAGCCCAGCCCCCCTCCCTGCTGTCCCCTCAGCCCAGCGCCCCCCCTGCTGTCCCCTCAGCCCAGCGCCCCCCCTGCTGTCCCCTCAGCCCAGCGCCCCCCCTGCTGTCCCCTCAGCCCAGCGCCCCCCCCCCTGCTGTCCCTCAGCCCAGCGCCCCCCCTGCTGTCCCCTCAGCCCAGCGCCCCCCCCTGCTGTCCCTCAGCCCAGCGCCCCCCCCTGCTGTCCCCTCAGCCCAGCGCCCCCCTCCCTGCTGTCCCCTCAGCCCAGCGCCCTTCAGCCCAGCGTCCCTCATCCCACCCCGCTGTCCCCCTCCCTGCTGTCCCTCAGCCCAGCGCCCCCCTCCCTGCTGTCCCCTCAGCCCAGCGCCCCCCCTGCTGTCCCCTCAGCCCAGCGCCCCCCCTGCTGTCCCCTCAGCCCAGCGCCCCCCTCCCTGCTGTCCCCTCAGCCCAGCGCCCCCCTCCCTGCTGTCCCCTCAGCCCAGCGCCCCCCCCGCTGTCCCTCAGCCCAGCGCCCCCCCTGCTGTCCCCTCAGCCCAGCGCCCCCCTCCCTGCTGTCCCCTCAGCCCAGCGCCCCCCTCCCTGCTGTGCCCTCAGCCCAGCGCCCCCCTCCCTGCTGTCCCCTCAGCCCAGCGCCCCCCTCCCTGCTGTCCCCTCAGCCCAGCGCCCCCCCGCTGTCCCTCAGCCCAGCGCCCCCCCCTGCTGTCCCTCAGCCCAGCGCCCCCCTCCCTGCTGTCCCTCAGCCCAGCGCCCCCCTCCCTGCTGTCCCTCAGCCCAGCGCCCCCTCCCTGCTGTCCCTCAGCCCAGCGCCCCCCTCCCTGCTGTCCCCTCAGCCCAGCGCCCCCCTCCCTGCTGTGCCCTCAGCCCAGCGCCCCCCCTGCTGTCCCCTCAGCCCAGCGCCCCCCCTGCTGTCCCCTCAGCCCAGCGCCCCCCCCTGCTGTCCCCTCAGCCCAGCGCCCCCCCTGCTGTCCCCTCAGCCCAGCGCCCCCCTCCCTGCTGTCCCCTCAGCCCAGCGCCCTTCAGCCCAGCGTCCCTCATCCCACCCCGCTGTCCCCACCCCTGCTGTCCCTCAGGACAGTGTCCCCATCCCGCTGTCCCCACCCCCGCTGTTCCCTCAGGACAGACGCTCACAGGACAGCATGCACAGCAGGTTTATTCGGACGGGAGCAGGTGGTCCCCAGGGCAGGGTGTGGAAGAGCGGGGGCAGAGGCTGTAGACTCAGACCCGGGCCAGAGGTCCTCTACACCAGCTCCTGCACGTGGAGGGAGGCACTCAGGCCCTGTGTGGCCTGCGGGCTCCGGGACCCCAGAGGCCTGCATGTGGCTCTCCCTGCCACAGTCTCCCTAGCTCCACGGTGGGCAGGACCTGAAGGGACAGAGCTGGCCCGCGGTCACACACAGCCCCCTGGACACACCAGTGAGCACCCGGCTGCCCTCCCCTCCCCACCAGCTTGCCTCCACATCCCCCTCCAGAGCCCCGTGGCCACCTGGGGTCCCATGGCGTTGAGTTCTGTGCTCAGCGCTGCTGGGGTCCTGTGCAGCCCTCCCTCCTGGCCAGGACGCCGGGCCCTGGGGTCCCGCCAGGGCTGGGGCACAGGCTGAGGAGCACAGACCCCCCCCTCGCTGGGGAGCCCCCCCCACCCAGGGCAGTGCAGGGAGGGAGGGGCAGGGGCACTCACCTTCTGCAGTACAGACAGACAGGTCACTGTGGACAAAGCAAAGTGCTGGCATGGGGGCGGGGCCGGGTGGGCCAGGGCTCTGCCATCCCTGGGGGGCCTGAGGGGAGGGGTGCTGTGACCCAGTGGGGCCTACTCACAGTCCTGCTCAAACCGGTGTACGTCTGAGCCTGTGAACCCGCGCTCCTGGGCCACTTCGTGGAACTTGCTCAGCGAGTCCTTGTTGTGGGCGGGAGTCCGGCCTGTGGGCAGGGATGGCCGGGCTGGGCGACTGGGCGGCTGGTGGCTCTGTCCCGGGCTCCCGCCCGTCCCCCTCGGCACTGGGAGTCCTCACAGGCTGCTGGAATTCGGAACCGAGGGGGTGGCACCCCATGACTCCAGCCTAGCCTTACTGTAAAGCTTCATCATCGTCCGCACCTCCCCGGCTACGTGCAGAGAGATGTTCATGATGGCGTAGGAGTTGTAGTTTGTGTCCAAGATTTCAATCTCTTTGTCTCCTGGGAGATGAGACAGCCAGACACTGAACATCTTCTACCAAGTGAGGAACCAGCTCCAAAGCAGGTGCCCCCCCCCCCCCCGCCCGGCACTCGGGCACCCTCCCATGGGAGGAGAGACCTAGAGCTGTCTGAGGGACTGAGGGACTGTCTGAGGGACTGAGGGACTGTCTGAGGGACTGTCTGAGGGACTGTCTGAGGGACTGAGGGACTGTCTGAGGGACTGAGGGACTGTCTGAGGGACTGAGGGACTGTCTGAGGGACTGTCTGAGGGACTGTCTGAGGGACTGAGGGACTGTCTGAGGGACTGAGGGACTGTCTGAGGGACTGTCTGAGGGACTGTCTGAGGGACTGAGGGACTGTCTGAGGGACTGTCTGAGGGACTGAGGGACTGTCTGTCTGAGAGACTGAGGGACTGTCTGAGGGACTGTCTGAGGGACTGTCTGAGGGACTGAGGGACTGTCTGAGGGACTGAGGGACTGTCTGAGGGACTGTCTGAGGGACTGAGGGACTGTCTGAGGGACTGTCTGAGGGACTGAGGGACTGTCTGAGGGACTGAGGGACTGTCTGAGGGACTGAGGGACTGTCTGAGGGACTGTCTGAGGGACTGTCTGAGGGACTGAGGGACTGTCTGAGGGACTGAGGGACTGTCTGAGGGACTGAGGGACTGTCTGAGGGACTGTCTGAGGGACTGTCTGAGGGACTGAGGGACTGTCTGAGGGACTGAGGGACTGTCTGAGGGACTGTCTGAGGGACTGTCTGAGGGACTGAGGGACTGTCTGAGGGACTGTCTGAGGGACTGAGGGACTGTCTGTCTGAGAGACTGAGGGACTGTCTGAGGGACTGTCTGAGGGACTGTCTGAGGGACTGAGGGACTGTCTGAGGGACTGAGGGACTGTCTGAGGGACTGTCTGAGGGACTGAGGGACTGTCTGAGGGACTGAGGGACTGTCTGAGGGACTGTCTGAGGGACTGTCTGAAGGACTGAGGGACTGTCTGAGGGACTGAGGGACTGTCTGAGGGACTGTCTGAGGGACTGAGGGACTGTCTGAGGAACTGTCTAAGGGACTGAGGGACTGTCTGTCTGAGGGACTGAGGGACTGTCTGAGGGACTGTTTGAGGGACTTAGGGACTGTCTGAGGGACTGAGGGACTGTCTGAGGGACTGTCTGAGGGACTGAGGGACTGTCTGAGGGACTGTCTGAGGGACTGAGGGACTGTCTGAGGGACTGAGGGACTGTCTGAGGGACTGTCTGAGGGACTGTCTGAAGGGGGGACCAGGAACACTACTGACTGGGACAAAAGGGTACTGAATCACACCCTTTCTAAGGCTTCAGGGAAAAGGTCCATGACCCCAGCAAAGAAAACCCTAGAGGCCGTGGAAAGTGTATGGGGATGCCCAGCCAGGCTCCTGGTGTCTTGTCTTGGCACCTGTTACCAGGTGGTGGAGAGGCCAGGAAGAGACCCCATGAAGTGAGTCCTCACAGGAAGGCATAGTTCCTGCCTCTGGCCAGGAAACAAAGGGACAGCTCACCGCTCCACCCACTTACCAGATTTTCTGATGACTTTGAACTTCCCCGGAGCATTTCCCGGGAAGGCCCGGACCTGCTCCAGCACACAACCCTCCTCGCTGGGGAGACAAGAAGGCAGGCCAGGAGTGGTAGCCACACCCACAATCCCAGCACAGGGAGGCTGAGGCAAGAGGATTGTAAGTTTGAGGGCAGCATGGCCTACATAACAAGTTTGGGGCCAGTGTGGTCTACATAGTGAGTATGAGCTACAGAGTCAGACTCTGAGAAAGAGAGGGAGGCAAGCAGGGAGGGAGGGAGGGAGGGAGGGAGGCAGGAAGGAAGTGAGGGAGGGAGGGAGGGAGGCAGGCAGGAAGGGAGGGAGGGAGGGAGGCAGGCAGGCAGGAAGGGAGGGAGGGAGGGAGGGAGGCAGGAAGGAAGTGAGGGAGGGAGGGAGGGAGGCAGGAAGGAAATGAGGGAGGGAGGGAGGGAGGGAGGCAGGGATGGAAGGAGGGAGGGAGGCAGGAAGGGAGGCAGGAGGGAAGAATGTGAGGCACCACCAAATGCTGCCATCGCCTACCAGGCCCCATGTTCCACACTGGACAAGTTAATGGACAGGCCGGGAGTCCAGAGCGCAGCCAGGAGCAGGGGTGCTAGTGTCCGCTGAGCCCGGGACCCCAGAAACCAATGCACACACGCCCCAACCCTACACCCCAGGTAGGACGGAGACGGCCCACAGAGCAGCGAGGGGAAGCGTGCCCGCTCCACCGGCCTCTCCTCACACAGGCCTGAGCCCTCCTCCAGGATGGACACACACAGGACTGGCCAACGTTCTCCCTGAGGTGGGCACAGGGACACACACACATTCTCCCGAGGGTGGTCTCACACGCGCGGGCAGGCCTGGGTATCCACCGGCCGCTGGCACCTGGGGACCTGGCACCGGCACCCGGTGTGCCCGCGCGCCCTGGGCTGGCCTGGCTGGATTTCTCCTCCGTCCCTGACATCATCAAGTCAGGGACTGTCACCTCTCATGGTCTCAGAGCAGGGACGCCTGGTGGCTGGCCCAGCTGAGCCCCAGGTGACTGCGGGGGTCCGCGGGGGAGGTCGGGCCCTGAGGGCAGAGGCGCCCCCACCCCAGGCCCCTGCTCACCTGAAGTAGGTGGTGCTCAGGGAGATGCGATTCCCCTCCACCTTTATCAGCACACCCCCCATCTTCTCCAGCTTGTGAGGGGGGCCCAGCTCCCCCTCCTTAGAAGTGAAGGCAACCTCGTACCAGAGGCCCGAAAACTAGGAGACGGGGGGGGGAGGGGGGGGGGGCGGAGGGACCCAGGTTTACCAGCACCCAGAATCAGGGACCCAGGGGGGCCACTCCATGCTCCTCCCTCCAGGGGGTTCAGAGATCCGGCAAATTCCAGGGGAGGCGCAGGGCGCCCATAGCATGGAGTCCCGGACCCCTCCCCAGGCTGGCCGCGAGCAGAGCCAGGCCCCGGACAGTGCCCCGCCATGGCTACCTTGGTGAAGTCGAAGTCCTGCGGCACAGCGCCTTGCGTCGGGGCAGCCAGCCCCGCACACAGGCCCAGCAGGGCCAGGAGCGCCTTCACCCTCATGTGCCGGCGCCGGACCCCTGGGACTGGCGCCCAGAGCGAGGCCACGCACACACGCTGGCTCGGGCTCCTGGACTTTATATCTCTCCCCATGGGCGCCCGGAGAGGGCACAGGAAGCTCTGCCAGACAGGTGGGCAGCGCAACACCGAGCAGCCAGGTGTCACCCACTTGCCAGGCCCCGGGGAAACCACCTCCAGCCGGCCGCAGGTCTTGCTACCAGCCATCCACTCGTGCATGCCCCCTCCCTCAGCACTGCCGCTGCCCGGGGCCAGCCAAGTGTGGGGGGACCACGCTGGCCCCTGCCAGTGGTCTGTGTCCCACCGAGGCCCCTCCGTAAGCCTTGATCGCTGCCGGAGCCCTGGGGGCCTGCTGGAGGCACGGGCAGCCCGAGGCCCTGGAACAGGGAGGACATCAGCGTCAAGCGTGGCTGAGTCTGAGAGCAGCAAGGAGAGCACCAGCACCTCCTGGCCCCTCTGGTCCCGCTGCTGCGCGGCTCAGTACTCAGAAGGTCAGCAAATGGCCAGATGACCAGCCTCCCAGGGGCCATCTTAGGCCCACTGATGCCAGCCCCCTTCCCTGGCCACAAATTGCACACAATTGTTTTCTGGGGCCTAAATGGCCGGGGTGGGGGATGGGGAGGAGGCTGTGCCAAGATCTAGGCCTTTCTTCAAGTTCTGGGCCTGCGCTACGCCCGCCTGTCCTGCCCTGCACGCACTAGCAGTGGGGTCTCAGGGCCTACACTCGTCAGTGGCGTCCGTAGGCCGAGGACGCGGGCTCGTCGCCCGGGCACTGGGAGTTCTCAGTCAGGCTGCATGCCCCATTGGTGCCTGTGGGACTCTGCGGGCCTCTGCGCAGAGCACCCCCGCTTCGGTCTGCGTGGGGTCCTGTTCACAGGTGGCCGTCCCCACCCCGCCCAGTCAGGCCCCGCAGGGCCCCCTGGGCATCAGCCTGGGCTGGCTCCGGGCTGCCGCGCGGGCAGGGCACCCATGTGTGGACCCGCCCTGGCACTCGGGGCCACTGGCTGGCCGCTCTGAGCTTCAGGAACCCATCTGTCCAGTGGGAACTCCGCGCCAGGACTATGGTGAAAAGAAACGGCGACGGGCAAGCGGCCCCGAAGGGCAGTGGTGAGGCCATGTCTAGCCTGGAGGCTCAGCCCCCATTGCTGGCCCTCGCAGACAGCCTTCCTCCCCAGCAAGCCCCATAACCCCTCCGCATGCTGCCGCGCAGCCCATGCTGCCTCTCACCAGCCTAGGCTGCTCCAGCCCCCAGAAACAGGACCAGACAGCCCTGCTGCCAGCAGGAGCCATGGGGCCCAGAACTAGGGGTGGGCAGCCCGCCAGGTCCAGAGCTGGACAGGGCCCTCGGGTGGGAACCTTCCAGGGAGACACCTTCAACACAGAGTACTCAGAAAGCACAGAGGTGTCCCCCCACCCCCAGTGGGACCAAGCCCCACCCCGGCAAGCCTGCAGAAGTACCTGAACCCAAGGAAGGCCCCACGGGAGCCTCAGGACGGCGCAGTGCGGCGGACCGGGCCCGCGCGTCGACCTCCCTGGGGCCTTCTGGAGCCAGCAGCAGTGTGGAGGAACTTTATGCAGATACAGACACCCCAAGGGCAAGGAATAACCCCAAAAGCCATGTCTGAAGGGTCTCACTCCACCCTGTCCCTGCCCTTGTATGCTGAGGGGGATGGGGGCCGGGGAGGAGGGGACTTGGGGGACTGGGGAGTCTGAGGGGATGGGGGGTCTGGGGAGGACAGGGGTCTGGGGAGGACAGGGGTCTGGGGAGGATGGGGGTCTAGGGGGACGGGAGTCTGGGGAGGACGGGGGTCTGGGGGGATGGGGGGTCTGGGGAGGACGGGGGTCTGGGGGAATGGGGGGTCTGGGGAGGACGGAGGTCTGGGGGGACGGGGGTCTGGGGAGGACAGGAGGTCTGGGGGGACAGAGGTCCGGGGAGGACAGGGGGCCTGGGGCAGCAGTCTGGGAATGGCACTGGTAGGGAAGCGTCCAGGTGCAGCTTGTGTGTGAGGCCAGCCAGGCAGTGGGGCTTGGGAGGAAAAGCTCATTTCCCTGGAAAGTCTTTCTGAGCTCACTACTTTTCTGTCTTGGGCTTTGTGAGCTGGACAGCAACAGAGTGCTCATGAGGAACCAGCCGGCCTGGGGTAAGCAGACTCTTGGGGTCACACCTGCAGGGACGCAGGGTGTCAGCAGCGTCCTGGAGCCGGAGCGGGGAGGACCACAGGGGAGGACCATGGCCAGGACACTGCGGCGGCATCTCTCACCACCCGCGCCTGCCCTGCACCCACCAGCTTTAAACCCACCAGAGCCCATGATTATATCAGGGGGAAATGCAGACCCAGGAGCCTGGGCCTGCTTTCTTAGGGCTGAAGGTCCCAGGCTGATGGGCCACCTCGGCTAGATGGCAGCTGTACCTGGCACTTTCGTTGTGTGGACAACAGTGGGATGGGGTGGGGCCGCTCGCACCCCAACTCCCCACCTCAGCAACAGAGGCAAGCCTTCCCGTGACCCCTCCTGACCCCACACATCTAGCAGCCTTGGACAGCATGGCAGCCCTCAAATTCACCAAGCAAGCTAGCACCTCTCAGATCAGACGTGTGTGTGTGTGTGTGTGTGCGCGCGCGTGCATCCTGGGTCTTGAACTCGGGGTCTGGGCACTGTGCTTGAGCACTTTTTGCTCTAGGCTAGCACTCTACCACTTGAACCACAGCTTCCACTCCCAGCTTTTTGATGGTTAATTGCAGATAGAGTCTCACAGACTTTCAAACAGCGATCCTCAGATCTCAGCCTCCTGAGCTGCTAGGGTTACAGGCATGAGCCACCGGCGCCCAGCCATGAAGACTATTTCTTAAGACAGACAATTTTTATTTTCAAAAACAACTTTATTTATGACATTGCCTTCTGGAAAGAAGTTTAAAAAATAATATTTCCCTTTCATCTTCCCACACTCACTTCCTCCAATTCCCTACAAATGAAAAAGGGCAAAGAGTCCTGGGGTGCCCGGATGAGAAGCCTTCCTCCCAGGGCCCGGGGAGGTGATCAGCTCAGCGGTGACCTGGGGGACACAGACGCCCTGGGACCCGGGATCCAGCTCCCAGGGAGCTCACACAGCAGGGAACAGCTGCCACATGTTGAGAGGGGCCTCGGGGACCCGAAGCAACACCTGCCCAGTCCGTGTTCCTGGTCCCAGCCGAGGGGCTTAAGAAGAGGTCCTGTCCACCAGTCACTGATGCTACTCACTGGGGGGTGGGGGAAAAGCTATGATGGACCCCAGATGGCCTGTTGGGCAGGCGCAAGGGGACATTAGGACATGGGTCCAGAGCTGGCTGGAGACCGAGAGGAATCACCACAAGAGGTAGGGAAAGGCCGGCTGAGGACTGGCTGATCCCCAGCTGAGCCAGCGTGCAGGGTGACAGCAGAGGCAGACAGGGAGGGCACAGGACAAGGGCAGTCCGTGGCTCCCTGTGTGCCCAGGACAGGGAGGGCACAGGGCCCCTCAGCGCTGACCGCTTCCAGCTCAGGTCTTCTGAGGATCACAGGCAATAGACCAGAACCTTCTGATGCCACATGCTCTTTGCATGTGAGCTCTGGACCATCACAAGAAAGGTCTCCAGGACAAGGACACAGAGGCCTTGACCCTGGGAGGGTCTGCCCCGTACCCCACCTCGCATCAGGAGCAGGGTACGCGCACACGCTGGTGCTCAATCACAGCCTCGCTCCCTGCCGGCGGGGTGGTCCTGGTAACCTGCCAGGCCCCAGGCCTCAGTGCCTCTCTCTAGACAAGAGGGTGGAATGGGCAGCCACAGGGGAGCTGCCGGCCAGCACAGAGCCACTGGTGGTGGCAGAGGAGTAGGCCGCCTACTTCTGGAGCTAACGCCTGTGCCCGGGTTGCAGCTGGGGTGGGTGGCGGACTGCAGACTCTTCTGGACCCACTCCAGCTGCTCTACATCCAGTTCCTGCCCCCCAGAAAGCCCTGGTGACACAGGGCATCTCAGTTTCCCCAGAGGCCCTAGGAACCTGGGGGCCGCAGAGGGACGCTCAATTCTCCCCCGACACGGTCCAGGCCTGGCTGCAGCCTCCTGCCCACCCCCAGACCAGAAGAACCTCAAGGGGCTAAGGGATCCTTTCGCCCCCACCTCCCTGCCTCAGTCTCCCCAGGAGGGCTGGGATCAAGATGGGACCTGCGATTTCCCTGCACAAAGACAAAAGGCTGTGCGGCTGCAGAGTCTGTTTATTGGGCGGGAGGAAGCCCGGCGGGCTGGAGGCTGTAGTGGGGGCTGGGAGGCTCGGGGGGTCCAAGGATGAGGGCCTCACTCTGTGCTGGGGGTGGTGAGGTTTAGGGCTCCGGGCTCACCCTGCGCAGAGGAGGTGCAGCTGTGCCATCCACCCTGGACAGAGGTGCTTGCTGCTCCCCACAAGCTGGCCACGGCACAAGGCCGGACAGCTGACTCTCCACCAGAACTTCCATAAACCGGGAAACACCCCACGCCCACACTACCACCCCAGAGACCCTACCCGTCCCCAGGAGTCCCTCAGTCTTGATGGGCAGGGACAACTCCGCCCCCCAGGCTCTGCCCAGCCCTGGGTAAAGGGGTGGAGGTAACAGGAGGGTAATCGAACATCGACCCCCACCCCCTACCACCATATTGGAAGGCTTAGGGTTCACTGGGTTGTTTAGATCCATGAGCAGTTAACCCATCCCCAAACCCCCAGGCCCTCTGGCAGGCAGCCCACGAGAGAAGAAAGCAGCCATGAGCCAATCTCAAGCTTACCTGAAAGGAAACAAACTGTAGGAAATTAGGGAAAGGAAGTGAGGACCAAGGCAGGCTACAGAAACATCTGGAGGAACCCCAGGAAAGCCCACAAATCTTCCCCCACCATGCCGGTGACCCTCACACCTCGTCCACCACTCTGGCTGTTTAAGGGCTCAGGCTGTGGCACTTTAGCCCCAGAAAACCAAGGCAGGCTTCCCAGCGGGGCGGGAGGGGCTTCCAAGAGGCTCGCCAGGCAGAAGGGGGGAGAGGACGGTAGGTTGAGGGCCAGCCTGGCCCAGCCCGCACAGGACACTGATCTCACCGTGGCCTCCTGGGAGGGGCTGGCCTGGGCCTCTGGGGGTGCCAGGGTGCCTCCGTCCCCGGGGGAGCACATGTCTGTGGGGGGAAGACACATCTGTGCTGCCTGCGCCCTCCCGCGGCCCCCGGCCTGGCCTGGGTGGCGGAAGGAGGGAAGCTGAGGAGCAGAGGTCACGGGTCACCCAGCCCCAGGGGACCCAGCGCCCACACGACCACACACCTGACTTGGGCAGCAGGATCATCAGGTCATCCTGAAGCCCCACAGTGGGGCAGAAGTCACGGAAGGCCCTCAGGGCCTCGGGGGTGGGGTCCTGAGTCCGGCCTGGGCGGGGGGGGGGGGGGGGGGGAAGGGGGGGAGATACCAGAGGTTTCCTGGCCTCACTCCCCACTCCCCAAGGGGGGCCGGCAGGCTGGGCAGCGGGCACAGCCACCCAGAAGACCTCCCAGTTCCTATGAGGTCCTGGTAGTGGCTGGTGTGGCCGGGATGTCTCCGAGGCTATATTTGCTTTGCTCCACCACCACCACCCCCCTGCCTTTTCCGGAAGCTTCCACACCATTCCCCCCCTTCCCCCATGTTCACTTGGTCTTCTCCACCACTCCAGCAGGAGGCTGGCCGGAAGAGCGGTGTTCACCCCAGAGCAGGGAGCCCGTTGCTGAGGTGTCTGTCCCAGCAGGGCCCTCAACCCCAGTCCTTGCCAGACCCAGGCTGGCCCTGACTGATGACTGACTGAGGGCCAGGGAGGGGCAGGCGGGGGACCCCAAGGTACAGGACCTGGGACAGCCGGAAATGCAACGAAAGCAGCTAGTGCTGGGTGAAGAACCAGGCGAGGCAGGGGAGGGAAGGAGAGCGGTGGATGGGCAGGGGAGGGGGGCGGGGGGAGGGGAAGGAGGGGAGGCGCTCACTGTACAGCTTCACCGTGGTGCTGAGAGCCCCCACAAGCTCCTTGGAGATGTAGAGCACGGCGAAGGAGCTGTAGTCGGTCTCAGCCACGCGCACGTCCAGGTAGTGCAAGACTAAGGAGCGGGTGAAGACGTGGCCAGTGCTGTGACCCAGCCATGAGCAACCTCGAGCCCCGGGGAGTGAGGGGCAGAGAGGGAGGGAGGGGGAGGGCTGGGGACCTCCAACGGAAAGGCAGCCCCTCACCCCGCGAGGAGCAGCTCCAAGACCCACCTGGAACCTGGAAGTGGCCCTCGGAGCCCACCTTCAGGTAGTCAGCGTCCACCTGGATGCAGCCTTCCGCCCTGGAGAGCACAGACAGCGTGGCCTCTCCCCCTCTCCCCCCTCTCCCCCTCTCCCCCTCTCCCCCTCTCCCTCTCTTGTCTCCCACCACCTCCCCCCCCCCCACGCTCTGGGCTCCCCCGCCCGGCCCCATCCGCAGACACTCACCCGGGGAAGACCATGTGGGCACTGAGGTCACCTTCCGCGGTGGTGTTGATGGTGCTGGAGGACATCAGTAGATGGTCCTTCGTGCCCAGGAAGACTTGGCAGTCGGACGCCATGGCCACCACATACCAGAGGCCTGAGAACTGCAGGGCAGCTCTGTGACCAGCCAGGCGGGCGGCCGACGCCAGACCCCCTCCCCCGGGACGAGAGGTGGTCTTCCCCAGCTCGGACCCACGGACAGACGGACGGAGGCCCCGTTCTACCTCCTTCCCCACGGCCCCAGCCCCACGGTCGCCCACGCCCAGGGTCACTTTGGATCAGACGACAGCAGTGCTAAAGCTGCCCCCGGCCAGGCCCACGCCCAGGCCAGCACGGCGGCGGCCATGCTCCCAACAGGCGCTCGGAGGGCGCAAAGCCCAGTACCTTTTGGGCATTGAAGTCCGGCTGCACCAAGACCTCAGCCTGAGCCACAGACACCCAGAGCAGCACCAGGACCCAGCACGGCAGGACCAGCCCCATTCCCACACCTGTGTTCCAGCCCCAGCACCCCAAGACTCCAAGCCCAGGCGGCCTCGGCTTTATGGCCCAGCCCCGGGCTCACCGGAAGGGCAGGTTGGGGAGGAAGCAGAAGGCGCCTTGGACACCTAGCCCTGCTTTGTCCATTGTTTGGCACAATCATTCAAGTGTACCCCCTGACCCCAGGGGTCACTTCCTGAAGCACTCCAGACAGCCCGGCTCCCACACACACTGGCATTGGCCAGCAGGGTTGCCGTCGGACCCAGGAGCTGCGTCTCCCTCTGCCGCGACCATCTCGGGCCCCGGGTGCAGCTGGGAAGAAGCCGGGCATGACTGTCCTCGGCCAGCAGCCCCGCCCAGACCCAAGAACACAGGGCTCCTCTCTCTCATCCTCAACTAGGAGCTGGGGTCACCACTGGCCAGGCCGCCAGGCCTCCTCCAGGCCCCGGTTCTGTGTCAGCACAGCCATAACACCTCTGGGCCTCCTCCCTCCCGCCTCCACAGTCCCCACACAGCCCTACCTGGGCAGGAGGGGCTGGGCGGCACTGAGAGTGGATTATGGTTATCGGTGGCCGCCTTATCTCCAGTTTAGGAAGTGTGCCCATGGGAATGACGCCGGCGAGGCGCCAGGGCTGGAAGAGGTTAGAGTGGGGGAAGGACTTCCCAGGTAACCTCTGTGCCCCTCAAGACCCCAGGGACCCTAGTCCAGAAACAACGCCCAGCACCCTGCACACCTCCCAGACCTTCCAGACACAACACATAAACCCTGCACACCTCCCAGACCTTCCAGACACAACACATAAACCCTGCACACCTCCCAGACCTTCCAGACACAACACATAAACCCTGCACACCTCCCAGAGCTTCCAGAAACAACACCTCCCATACTTCCAGGGTGGGCTTCTGGGAGGCCACACTCTAAGCCCTCCAGGAGTGCCTGCCCACCAAGCATCAAACAGTAGTACTGGCCAAAACAATGCAAGAACTGTGGGAACAAACCACCTGGCTCAGTGCTCCAGCCTGTGATCCTAGATGTTTGAGAAGCAGGGACTGGGTGACTACAGTTCCAGGCCAGTCTTGAAGCTTTTCATCTGGACCAACAGCAAGGCAGTGTTGCACCACTGTCTCCCCAGCTACGGGAAGAAGAACAGCTAGATGTAATGGGGAAAGCCACCGTGGCAGCTGAGAAGGAAGCTCAAATGGGGGACGGATGTCCAGCCAGGCCCGGGAAAGAGTAAAACTCCATCTTGAATTTTCAAGATCTATGCAAAATGAGAGTGGATCAAATAGTAGGATGTCTGCTTAGCCAGCACAAAGGCCTGAGTTCAAACCGCAGTACCACAAAAGAAAAAAAAAAAAAAAAAAGGAACAAGCTTTTTGTGCTTTTATGCGTATCCCAACTCATCTATCTGCCATGGGCAAGTCCTGCTTCTCAAGAAACAGTAACTTTTCCATAAGAGACTGTTGGCTGTGGGGAGCTCCAGGGCTCTGGGGCAGTGGCAGATGGGTGGCTGGCTCCGGTACAAAGAGTTCATTCAGATGCAGTGATTTCTGTTCTTTCCCACACAGAGGAGAACACGAAATCAAGGAGACAAGGACAATCGCCAGAGGTTGCCCAGCAAGTAAGGGCCCTCCGGAGGGGGAACCTGGTTCTAACCTGAGCCCCAGGTGGCACCAGAGGCAGGCCCGCGGTGTGGCTGGCGGTGGACACTACCCGTCCTCTGGCGCCTGGTGCCAGCAGCCTCCCTGGGGGCGGGAGTGCAGGAGAGGGGCACCCTGGGTAGCAGCCACCAACCTGCAGCTCTGGATGCTGCAGCTGCCCAGGCAGCTGGCTGACGGACAGCCAGGCGCAGCAGCTGGGCAGCCAGGCCTAAGACAGAGCGGCCTGCTGTGGGCTGCCACCATACCAAGCACACACAGCCTCTATCACCAAACCACTCCAGCCACGCAGCCCCTGTGAGTTCCATGCTTGCTGGCTACGGCCATCTCCACCCCGCCAGACCAGGCCTGACCCCCACAGTGAGCCGACGCTGCACCCTGAGTAGGGGCCCCTGCCCAGCCCCTCTGTGGCCATTCCTTGTCCGAGCCCCGGTGACACCTCTCCCCCATGTGCACGACAGGAGGCTGCTCGGGCCCCTGCTCGGGCCCCTACCACGGGGGCACTGGGTGCGGGGCTGGGTGCGGCTGGCGACAGGCAGGAAGTGTGCCTGCCGGGACTTGGGTTCCCTTTCCGGGGGCGGGGGGGGGGGGGAAGCTGAGCTGTGAGGATCGTGGACCAGGCCACCCCAGCTGCGGCCGGCAGGAAGAGCCCCAGCTCACTCCTCACTGAGGCGGAGCGGGCAGAGGACTGAGCTCTGGACCCTGGAGCAGCTGCTCTCCCTAGAGGAATGGGGCGCCCTGCCCTGCAGCCCCTTGTGTACCTGCTCTGCTTCTGCTCCTCCCAGGCACTGGGCCAGGAGGGAGGCACCTGTCCAGGTGAGGGGGCTGCTCAAATGTGTTTTCACACACACGCACGCGCACGCAAGCACACACACACACACACACACACACAGGCCTGACAGGTGGACCAGCCGGGAACCCTCAGGAGTGTTCTGACTGGCACCAAGGCTTGAGGAACAGGGGTGCGGGAGGGGGCAGCCCTGCCCTGAAGCCCCACCCTCTTTGTTTGTGCAGATGTGAAGATCATGGGTCTGGGGGCCCAGGACAAGATGGCGATCATCCAAACTTGCCCTGGCTTTCCTGGCCCACCAGGGCCCAAAGGGGAGCCAGGCAGCCCTGGCGAGAGTGGTAGGGCCAGACCCGGGGTGCGGTGGAGGGGTGGGGTCTGAGGGTCTAGATCCAGGGGGGAGAGGAAGGGGGGAGGTCTGAGGGCTCCATCCGGGAGCCCCCCCTCCCGCAACCCTCCCCACGCCCACCCCAAAGATGCCGTGTGCTCCGCTGTCTGTGTTTCCAGGAGACCGGGGACCCCCGGGCAGCCCGGGGAAGAGGGGGCCGGCTGGCAGCACAGGTAGGAGGGGGCCCCTGGCTGGACGTGGGAGCATTCAGTGGACCCTGACCCTGGGGCAGACTGCCGGGTACACAGGAATTCCTCCCATCCCTCCCTTCCCCCTCCCCTCCTCATCCCTCTCCCCCTCCCTTCCTGCGCCCCTTGCACACATGCAGTAGGAAGAGGAGCACCTCTTCCTTTCAGGGGGCTGATTGTGAGGACACTCTTACACCCACAGGAGAGCCCGGAGCTATGGGGCCCCCAGGAGCCAAAGGTGAATGAGCAGACGGAGCCGCTCTGGGAGGGGGTGGGGGCTCTGGGTGAGAGGTCTGGGGTGGCTCCTACCCTAGCCTTGCTCAGAGGACAGAGGGAGTGCCTGGACCCATCTGGTCGGCTTGGGGGACCCAGCAGCAACCCCAAGATCTTCCTAGGGTGCACCTCTGGGAGCAGCTAATGGCTGCCTGCTCCTGCATGACGGAGCTCCCTGCATGACAGAGCTCCCTGCATGACAGAGCTCCCTGCATGACAGAGCTCTTGCATGACAGAGCTCCCTGCATGACAGGCTCCTGCATGACGGAGCTCCCTGCATGACAGGCTCCTGCATGACGGAGCTCCCTGCATGTCGGTTTCCCTGCATGACAGGCTCCCTGCATGACGGAGCTCCCTGCATGATGGAGCTCTCTGCATGACGGAGCTCCTGCATGACGGAGCTCCCTGCATGACAGAGCTCCCTGCATGACGGTTTCCCTGCATGACAGAGCTCCCTGCATGACGGAGCTCCCTGCATGACGGTTTCCCTGCATGACGGAGCTCCCTGCATGACGGAGCTCCCTGCATGTCAGTTTCCCTGCATGACGGAGCTCCCTGCATGTCGGTTTCCCTGCATGACGGAGCTCCCTGCAGGGCGGGGTCCCTGATGTGGGGTGTGGAGAGGAGCTGGGGGCGCTCGGGGACTTGGTCCAGGCTCTAGCTCTCCATTCCCTGCATCTGTCCAGGAGAAAAAGGTGACAGTGGAGCTACAGCCTCGCTGGGTGAGGACACCCCAACCTGAGACTCCCAGAGGAGCCTGGCTGCTGGTTCCCGGCAGGGCCCTGCACCCCTGGCCTGGGCCTGTGCGGGTGGAAGGACAAGGGGACCCCAGGAAGGCCCTGGGGCCTGAGGAGACTGCTCACACCCCCAGCCCAGCTGGGCTGACCTGGCTACGGAGCCTCAGGGCACACTGGTTTTGGGGCCAGCACTTTAGCCAGAGGGACTAAAGGCGGGGAGGGGCAACCAGCACCCCTCAGAGGGGCCAGATGCTAGTGGGGACCTAATGGCTGTGCCCGGCCTGGGTGAGAGGGGCGGTGGGAGGGGCCTGGGTGAGAGTGGTGAGAGGCATGGTGGGAGGGGCCTGTGTGGGAGGGGTGTTGGGAGGGGCTGGGGACAGTGGGAGGGACCTGGGTGAGAAGTTCAGTGGGAGGGGCATGGTGGGAGGGGAAGGGACCAACAAAAAGATACCATGTCTCCTGCCCAGGGGCAGCGCTGAAGGACACACTGTGCCAGAGAGGTGAGCGGCCGGCCGGCCCTCCCACCCCACCACCGGCGGGAAGGTGAGCCGGGGACTTGGGGAGCCCACACGGCACACCCCCCCAGCAGGCCACCCCTGCCCTCTCCCTCCCGGCACAGGGGCCCGGAGCTGCAAGGATGTGCTGGCCCAGGGTGGCTTCCTGACCGGCTGGTACACCATCTACCTCCCGGACTGCCGGCCACTGCAGGTGCTGTGCGACATGGATGTGGACGGAGGGGGCTGGACCGTGAGTACCGAGCCTCGGGCCAGCACTCGGGAAGGCAGCGCAGGGGCGGGGTACAGAGAGAAAATGGGGGGCCTCCCCGACCAGAACTCCCACCTCCATGAAGAGGGGTGCAGAACAAGAATGGGGTGAGGCCGCAGCAGTGGTAACGGCTGCACTCAAGCCTCCAGTGACCCTGCCCACGCCCCGTGGCCCCTTCACCCCTACTTCCCACCCACTGGTGCCTCTGTGTTGAGAGGAGGGAGGCCCCGCAACCCACAACTCATGTCCCTGAGTCCCACAGGTTTTCCAGCGGCGAGTGGATGGCTCTGTGGATTTCTTCCGGAACTGGGAATCCTATAAAAGAGGCTTTGGCGACCAGAACACAGAGTTCTGGCTGGGCAATGACTACCTGCACCTACTCACCAGCAGAGGTGAGGATGGTACCCGGGCCAGCCAGGCCTCCGCACACCCTCCCCGCTGCCGCCTGGGACTCAGCCCTTCTCTTCCCTCCTCCTGCGCTGTGGCCAGGGAACCAGGAGCTGAGGATCGACCTGCAGAGTTTTCAAGGTGAAGCCGTGTATGCCAAATACAGCCAATTCCAGATATCGGGGGAAGAGGAGAAGTATAGGCTGCTTCTGGGTGACTTTCTGGGGGGCACTGCAGGTAGGTTTTGGAGAAATCGCGAGGCCCTGGGCAGGGCATGGCGAGGGCCGGGCTGTGCCTGCGCTCTGGGAGCTGACAGGTGCTGGGCTTTTCTTTCCAGGAGATTCCCTGACGAACCACAAAGACATGCCCTTCACAACCCAGGACCAGGACAACGACATGCACAGTGAGAACTGTGCCGCTCTGTTCCGAGGGGGCTGGTGGTACAACAACTGCCATCATTCCAACCTCAACGGGCGCTACCTGGCGGGCTCCCACGAGAGCTACGCTGATGGCATCAACTGGCTCACTGGCAGGGGCCACCGCTACTCCTACAAGGTGTGTGAGATGAAGATCCGGGAAGCCTAGGCTGCTTGCACCCACACCCTGACCCCCCCATGCCCAGGCCAGGTGAGAACATGGACAGAAGGCCACACAAATCCAAAGCCCATGCGCCCTGCAGTGTGCTGTCTGCTGTCTGTTCCTCCGGGAATCTGTCCAGTGCATGCACAGTGCATGAGGGTCACTGCATAGCTGGCACAAATAAAGATGAAAAGCAGGGCATACGCCTGACACGCTCAAAGGCCTTGTGGAGGCAGGGCCACCGAGGCCCAGACAGGAGGAGGAGGTCCCCGGGCGTCCTTGCTGGCCCCAAGATCACCTTGACCTCTGGATCACCTCCCAGAGTACCAGGGAGGACAGGAGCAGCCAGCTTCTGCCAGAGCCTGCTTCCAGGAGCAGACTGGTAGGAATGGGGATGTGAAGGGGAACCCAGCTCAGCCCCAACCACAGCCCTGCACACACCTAGACACCAACAGAGGGGCACATCAGGCCTCAAGAGACTTGGGGTGGCCTCTGCCAACGCCCCTTCTACCACAGATCTCCACAGTTACCCCAGGCATGGAAAACATAGGGCAGAGTAGCCAGTGCAGGGCACAGCCTAGGAACACCAGGAAAGGCAGGCAGGTCCTCCCAAGATGACCAAGGATGACAGGCTAGACCAGGGACCAGACCAGACAATGGCCCTGCAGGCAAGCAGAAATCCACACCTGCAAGGAAACTGAGGCCTAGAGGGCTGAGAGCTGGCTGAGACCCACCCCTGGTTCACTCTCAGGATGCAAGCCCACCAAGGAGACCCCCCGGAAAGGCAGAGGCTGAGCAGCGGCTGCAGCCCTACAGCTCTGGGCCAGGAAGGCCAGGCCCAGGCCCGGGGATGCGGTGGAGACCCCGGACCGCAGGCAGGCGCCCCGCCCTCACCGACCACACACCCAGCCGAGACTCGCTGGGCCAGGAGGGGCGGAGGGAGGGGGCCGGCCCGCGGAAGGAGACCCGTGGACTCCCGTCGACCGCGGCATCCGCAGCCCATTCGCTTTCAAGAGGCTTAACCCTGACCATCAGGGCCGAGCAAAGCCCAGACCCGACACACAAGACACCCGCCTCAGGCTCGGGTGGAAAGAAGGCCGCGTGGGCGCTGGGAGAACACAGTCTGCAGCGCGCTGCGCTGCGCTCCGCCCCGCCCCGCCCCGCCCAGCTCCGCGCAGGCCCCGCCCCGCCCAGCTCCGCGCAGGTCCCGCCCCGCCCCGTCCAGCTCCGCGCAGGTCCCGCCCCGCCCCGCCCAGCTCCGCCCCGCCCAGCTCCAAACAGGCCCCGCCCCGCCCCGCCCAGCTCCAAACAGGCCCCGCCCAGCCCCGCCCAGCTCCAAACAGGCCCCGCCCAGCTCCATACAGGCCCCGCCCCCAGGGGCTCCGCAGGCTCTCCCGTAGCCCCGCCCCGGTCCCGCCCCCTCCGGCGCCCGCGCAGGCTCCCTCCGTAGCCCCGCCCCGGCTCCGCCCCCCGCCGGCTCCCCCATTCGCCCGCCATGGTGAACCTGGGCCTGTCCCGTGTGGATGACGCCGTGGCCGCCAGGCACCCGGTGAGAATGTCGGGCGAGGACTCAGAAGCTGACCTGTGGGCTGGGCCTGTCCGGGAGGAGGGCGGAGGGGGGACCGCTGTGGGGTCCGGGATGGGGGGGGGGCCTCCGAGCCCGCAGGGGCGGGGACGGCGCGGGAGCTGAGCCCCGCCCCTTCCGGCCCAGGGGCTCCGGGAGTACGCCGCGTGCCAGTCCCACGCCTTCGTGAAGGGCGTGCTCACCTTGCTCGCAGGTAGCTGGTCCGCCCCGCCCCTCCCGTCCCGGGGCCCCGCCCTCCCGTCCCGGATCCCCAGCGGGGGGGGGGGGACCGCCCCACCCGTTCCCTTCCCCCCTCCCCAGGGCGGGGATCCCTCCCGTCCCTCCCATCCCGGCTTCCCAGCCCCGCGCGCACGGGCGGCCCGCAGGCACCCCGCGCGCACGGGCGGCCCGCAGGCACCCCGCGCGCACGGGCGGCCCGCAGGCACCCCGCGCGCCGGCCGACCCGAGTCCTGGGCTCCCGGCAGGCGCGGGTGCCGCCTTCGGCCTGCTGACGGCCCTCCGGCGCAGGCGCCCCTACCCCTGGCAGTGGAGCCTGCTGGCGGCCGCAGGTGCGTTCCCGGGGAGGCCTGCGCCCCGACACACACCCGGGTTGTCGGGGTGACCGGGTCCTTAGCGGGGGTGGGATGCCACAGTTTGCTCCTGGCACGGGACCCCCATTTGGGTAAGAACCCCATGGAATCCCGCCCACCATTCCTTCTCAAATAGCCTGCACCCTGTTCCCCTTTTTATTTTTATTTTTTGTCGGTTGTGGGGCCTGAACTCTGGGCCTGGGCTCTGCCCCTCAGCTCTTCAGCTCAAGGCTGCGCTCTACCACTTGAGCTACAGCGCCACTTCCGGTTTTCTGGTGGTTTATTGGAGATAAGAGTGTCACAGACTATTGCCCAGGCTGGCATTGAACCGTGATCCTCAGATCTCAGCCTCCTGAGTAGCTAGGATGATAGGCATGAGCTGCTGGCCCCCGGCCGTTTCCCTTCTGAGAGGTTGAAGCCCCAGCCACCACCTTTCTGCCTCCTGTTCCCCAGTTGTTGGTTCTGTGGCAAGTTATGGGGTGACAAGAGTGGAGACCCAGAAATGCAGCAACCTCTGGCTTTTCCTGGAGACAGGGCAGCTCCCCAAAGACAAGAGCCCAGGTGAGTGGTCTGGAGAGGGAGCAGTTAGGCCCTAGTGCCTGGAATTGGGGGGAGGGGGGGGGCAAGCTTCCCACCTGTTCTTCCCAGTCAAAGGGCTGGTTGGGAATGGGCACAGCAGAGCTCAGGAAGATTAAGGGGTCAAGGAGACTCCCAGACAGAGGGAAGAATGCAGTGAGAAGTGTGGGCAGGGCGCAGCAGCCATGTGGACACTCGAGGAAGAGCGCCCGGGATCCTGGGACCCAGCCTCCAATACCAAGCTTTTGCCCTTGTCCCATGGTGAGCTGGAGGCAGGACCTTGAGCAACCATGGACACAGCTCTGTCACCCTTTGCCTCTTAACAGATGGCCGCAGCTAGGCGCACTCCAGCTGAGATGTGGAGGATCTGGGACAGAGGCAGCCCTGAAACACAGCCCTCTGCACCTCCAATTCCAGACCTTGCCCCCACCTGCACAGATGTGCGGCCAGATCTGACACACCTGAGACCTGCCAAGGAGTCGGCTCAGAAAAGGTTGGGGTGGTGAGCTCTACTCCAAGATGACAAGAAACAGGGTCAGCACCGTGAGCCAAGGGCCCTGCAGCAGCCTGCAGGTGGAGGAGACTCCTGCACTGTCCCAGGAGCTCAGGGTCACCTTTCAGCCCCCTAAACCTCCGAGACTCAAGGGGACATTGGGTACTGGGGATGTGAGGTGAATAAATGACATCCTTTCTTCTGAGTGAGAAAGTCATGAGTGGTACAGTATTTGCCCAGCATGTATGGAATCCTGGGCTCAGTCTCCGTTCCTGCAAAGGTTCAAACACACAAAGAGGCACACACATCTCTGGTCACTCCCCCTCCTTCAAAGGGACTTTACCCTGTGACTTTGTTGATAACTGTCAGGTAAATGACCAGATTGCCAAGGAATGAGAACACCATGCAGTAGTCAGGCCAGGGAGAAAAGTTTATTTGCTGAACTACTGGCTGGCCTCTGGTAAAGTTCGAAGCCCAGGAGGCTGGAAAAGGGTCAAACCACCCCCAGGCCAGGACTTACCAAGGCCAGGGGCTTTTTCCACACCGGAAGGAGAATATGACCTTGGGGAAGGGGGAGATGACAGCCTCTGGGTGTGCCAGTTACCTAGGTGATGGGCAGGTACTGGGCGAAGACTTAGCCAAGAAGAGGGAGGAGTCTACTCTGCCTTCCCAGGGCGGACCGTACAATAACCATGGCTTTAACAGATGACTTTTATCTAATCCTAATCACCTCCCTGCAGCCCCACATCTAAAGAACTTAATCATGTTCCTTTATAATAAGTTATCGAACTGCTCAATAGGTATTAGGCTCTTCCGTAAGCCAAATGCTGAGAGCGGTTGTGTGGGAAGTTGTGGGCTCAATAACTCAGACTCCTCAGTCTGTTCCCTGCTGTAATGGCCCCCATTCCCAAATCCACATCATGGTTCCAGGTGACTGCAGTTACCCCAGCCACTGTCTTCCTACCATTTAATAGGAAGGAGGAGGGTGGAGGAAGACATGGAATCCACCACTGATGTTCACATTAGGCCGAACTGTCTACGGGTAAGATCACCCAGGAAGGTATCCTTGCTCTGGGCGGCCATGTGTCCCACTAAAATTCAGGAGCTCTAGCCGGGCACTGGTGGCTCACACCTGTAATCCTAGCTACTCAGGAGGCTGAGATCTGAGGATTGCAGTTCAAAGGCAGCCAGGGCAGGAGAGACCGTGAGACTCCTATCTCCAATAAACCACCAGAAAAACCAGAAGTGGTGCTATAGCTCAAGTGGTAGAGCGCTAGCCTTGAGCTGAAGAGCTGAGGGACAGTGCCCAGGTCCACAGTTCAAGCTCCACAACAACAAAAAAAAAGTCTCACAGCTTTTCCTGCCCAGGCTGGCTTTGAACCGTGATCCTCAGATCTCAGCCTCCTGAGTAGCTCAGAGTAAAGCCATGAGCCACCAGCACCCAGCTGTGTCCCCAAATTCTTATGCTGAAGCTCTAAGCCCCCAGGACCTGTAAGGGGTGATTGAAGTTAAATGAGGTCACAGGAGTGGCTAATCCAATCTTCCGGGTGTCCTCACACGAGATCAGCACACAGTCTAGGAGATCGACCATTGAGGACTTAGGGAGGGGCCAGCCTGTGTGCGTGGTGGGAGAAGCTGGGGCGTGCACGCTGTGGAGAGACACCAGCGCAGCCCACCCTGGCCTCAGCCTTCCGCCCCAGGACTGAGAGGCACAGACATCTCCCAAGCCCTAGGCGCACTGCTCTAAGGGAAGAAGCGGGGTGCAGAGGTGTGGCGTGGACCCTGTGTGGGGTAAGTAACTGAACCAAGCCCAGGGTCTGAGCCAGGTGGAAAGTGGGCAGGCTGGGCTCCAGGAGGCGCAGCACAGGTCAGAAATGGAAGAGATGGAACAGTGAGGGGCAGAAGTGGGAGGTGCCCACTGGGTCGTCTCGGGCATGGGCTTTCAGGACGTGGCTGTGGCACGGTGGTCCTGCCTGGTGATGACAGGTGTAATAAGCTTGGGAGCAGCTCTGCGGGCCTAGGGACAAGAGGGGGTCAGAGAGGAACAGGGTGTAGGTGTGGAGTGGTGTGCCAAACCACTCCAAGTCACCACCACTACCAAGAGGCTCCTGAAAACCAGCAGGGTTCCTGGGCAGCAAGAAGCCACCACAGAATTCATTTCCATGACAGTCAGCATCCAGGCGAGAGTCACCGCGGTGGGCAGCTAAGGTTCCAAGGTCCCTGGGCAAGGCATTCAGAACACTGTCTCCCGTCACAATGGGCCCAGGTTCCAGACACAATCTGAATGTCAGCTCTGTGAACAAGCAACACACTGAGAAGGAGAAGGTGCACAGAGCCCTGAGGAACCCCCAGGGCCACCATGAAGTTGCAGGGAGAGGCAGAGGTGGAGGGAGAAATTCAGGAGCTGAGGACCATCACTCGGCTCCAGGGTGAGCCACACCCTGGGCTGGCCCACCTAGCAGTCGGGGTGTCCTGGGCATTAGGTACCTGAAATAGGTAGGTGTACAGGTGGCCCATAAGGAGAACACCGTATGGTATTCAGGCAGGGAGAGGTTTATTTTTACCAAACTGCGTTCCCCCCCCATGTGTGGGGGAGGGGCAGATCTCACTTTGGGTTGGATTTGCTTGGGGGGGTAGTACCTGGAGGGTACTAGGCAAGCACTCGAGCACTGACCTTCACCCACAGAAGTTTCTGTTGTTTTAATACAAAGCCCCGCAGGGCAATGGCCACACTGCCCCCCCCTCCCCCTCCCACGCACGACAGGAGGGGAGATGGGGGAGGGAGGGGGCTTCAGGGAGATCTATGCTCACAGACACAGTAGCGGCTGAGGGAGCGGAAGGGAAGCAGGCGGCCTCTGGAAGAGACGAAGGTGCCCTGCTGGCCCTGGCCTCGGCGGATGGCCTGAGCGGGGCAGCCCGCGCCCCGCGGGGGGAGCCCGGGCACCAGCGCGCGGCGTCCCCCCGCATTCGGCCTCTCGCCCGGGCCTGGCCCTCAGCTGGCCCCTCTTCCCGCGGCCACCCCCAGAGCAATGCCGGACGCTCCAGATCCAAGGGATGAAGGAGAAGCTGGCGCAGAACAAGACCGCTATGGCCCTGCTGCGCGACCACATCCGGGAAAGCGCCCAGGACAGGGCCTTCACCGCCAAGGTGCGGGGCTGGGCCTCACACAGACGGCTCCCCGGGCGAGGTGGGGCGGGTGCCCGGCCACGGGCGACCCCGGCCCGCGCCCGGCCACGCGCGACCCCGACCCGCGCCCCGCCACGCGCAACCCTGACCCGCCACGCACGGCCGCGCGCGACCCCGACCCGCGCCCCGCCACGCGCGACCCCGACCCGCGCCCCGCCACGCGCGACCTCGACCCGCGCCCTGCCACGCGCGACCTCGACCCGCGCGACCCCGACCCGCGCCCCGCCACGCGCGGCCGCGCCCCGCCACGCGCGACCCCGACCCGCGCCCCGCCACGCGCGACCTGACCCGCGCCCCGCCACGCGCGACCCCACCCGCGCCCTGCCACGCGCGACCCCACCCGCGCCCTGCCACGCGCGACCCTGACCCGCGCCCCGCCACGCGCGACCCCGACCCGCGCCCCGCCACGCGCAACCTCGACCCGCGCGACCCCGACCCGCGCCCCGCCACGCGCGACCCCGACCCGCGCCCCGCCACGCGCGACCCCGACCCGCGCCCCGCCACGCGCGGCCGCGCCCCGCCACCCGCAGCCCGCCACCCGGAGTGCCTGGCCCCGGGGGGCCGGCCGCCTCCCAGCCTGGCAGCTGGCTCTTCGTCCGGGGAGCGCAGGACCCGGAGGCCGGCGGAGGCTCCCGCAGGGCGGCGGCCGGGGTCCTCCAGGGCCCGCGGAGCGCTCAGCCGCCCGGTCGCCCCGCAGTTCGACCAGCGCGCCATCTCCAAGGTCTGCGCCAAGGACCCGGCCCTGTGGCTGGCGCACAGGAACGGCACGATGGAGGTGAGGGGCGGGCGGGCCCGGGCGGCCGCCCGGGGTACGGGGCTCTCCGGCCACCCCGCGCTCGCCTACCCCGGATCTCTCCCGGACCCAGGGGGCGCAGGACAAGCTGCGCAAGTGCATCTTCGACCGCGTGAACACGCACAACGAGCTGATCCACCTGGTGCGGCGGCGCGGGCAGAAGCTGGAGGGCCTGAAGCTGGAGCTGGATCAGCTGCGGAGCCAGTCGGAATCCACGCGGGAAGAGCAGCGGCAGCTGCAAGTGCGTGGGTCCGGCCCGGGGGTGGGGGTGGGGGCCTGGCCGGGGCGGGGCCTGGCCGGGGCGGGCCTGGCCGGGGCCCGGTGGGCGGGGCTCCAGTGCGGGGGCGGGGCTATGCAAGAGCTGTGCTTGGTCCCATTGGAGGAGTAGAGCCCCGTCAGAGAAGCAAGATTTGGGAAGCCAGAGTTCTTGGGAAGGAGTGCATCCTACTCATAAATTGACTGGTTGAATTGAATCCTTTGAACAACTACTTAATCATTTAAACTGGTGCCTGCGGCTCAAATCTATAATCCTAGCTACTCAGGAGGCTGAGATCTGAGAATCATGGTTCATGATTCAAAGCCAGCCCAGGCAGGAAAATCCCTTAGACTTTTATCTCCAAGTAATCATTTAAAAAAGCTAGACGTGGAGCTGCAGCTCAAGTGAAAGAGCTCTAGCCTTGAGCAAAAAAAGCTCAGGGACAGTGTCTAGGCCCAGAGTTCAAGCCTCAGGCCTGACACCAAAAAAAAAAAAAAAAAAAATTAGCCCTCTTGGAAGAAAGCCCAGATCCCCATGCCCTCTGGGCAGGATCTGAGCTCTCCAGGCCCTGGGCCTGCTCCCCAAACACTCTAAATGAGTCTTCAGCCCACCCCAGGTCATCCGTCAGCTAGAGAACAACATTGAAAAGACAGTCATCAAGATTACTACCAGCCACAACATCCACCAGCTGTACCTCAACCTGCTGGAGCACCTGAAGAGGGTGAGTTACTCACCTCGGGCTAACAGGGGCAGGTTACAGGCTTAGCTTTCGGTGGGGGCAGAAGACTTGGGTAGGGCTGCCCCAAGCCCGCAGCCATCTTCCAGGCTGCCAGCAAAGCAGGACCCTAAAGTTGTAAAACATTCTTATACAGACTTATTTTTGCTGTTCCAAAAAGCATGTTGTAGGGTCTATCAGAATTACTCATACTTAAGGCTGGACGTGATAAGCACATGCTTGTAATCTCAGCACTCAGAAGGCTAAGAGTGGAAGACAGTGAGTTTAAGGCCAGCTTAGCTACACAGTAAGGCTCTGTCTCAAAACCCAGCCGCAACACGGCTAAGCACAGGGCCTCTGAGGGTCAGAAGTGGCCAAACGTCCCCTAACATGCTACAGGGCAAGTCCTTCTCACCTTCCAGCCCTCCTGCTGGCCACAGCTTGCTGCCTGCTGCCCACCTGGCCTCCCTGTTCTCTGCACAGGACATGAGGAGAAGCTCCTAAGAGCCATGAGTTACAGTGTGGCAAGCCCTCAGACACCCACAGTGGAGAGCAGATGGGGAGGAGCTGAAGGGTGGCCGGAGAGACACTGAAATGGAAGCCTTGGGAGCTGAGGGTCCGGAGATGGACAGCGTCACCCCAGACACCCCTGCCTTGAGAAAGGGCAGCATGCAGGACGGAACGGCTTAGCAGGAGGAGCTGGGGGGGGGACAAGTAATGCAACTCTTTCCTGCGTGGGTCCTGTTTCCTGGCCCTGCCCTGGGGCTCTCAGCTTCACGCTTCCACTTTGCTTCTTGCCTGGCCTCCTTACCAAAAGACCCTGCCCATTTTCCCTTCTTCAGCTGGGTGCTTTTTTTTTTTTTTGGTCGGTCATAGGACTTGAACTCTGGGCCTGGGTGTTGTCCTTGTGCTCTTCAGCTCAAGGCGAGCGCTCTACAGCTTGAGCCACAGCACCACTTCCAGTTTTCTAGAGGTTTATTGGAGATAAGATTCTCACAAACTTTCCTGCCTGGGCTGGCTTTGAACTGCGATCCTCATATCTCAGCCTCCTGAGTAGCTAGGATTACAGGTGTGAGCCACCAGCAGCAAGCTGAGACTCTTAACTCTAATTAAACAACTGGTAGAGCCTTAGCCTTGAGCACAAAATGATTAGGGACAGCGCTCAGGCCCAGAATTAAAGCCCCAAGACTAACCAAAAAAAAGAAAGGGAAAAGAAAAAAAAGAACAAGAAATAAAAATTACCATGTTCATCCATATTCCCCCCCCAAAAAGGCAAATATTCAAATTACTAATAACTTAGTTAAAGATTCAAATAGTAATCCCCTGGATATTGCTGCCTCTGGCCCTGAAGGAAACATGCCATTTTACATTCTCCCTCGGTCCCCATAGCAACCTTGCAGAAGAGCTGTGCTATCAACTGTTTAGATCAGGAATTAACTTTCCCAAAGTAAAGTGAGACTTGGCTGTGGCCTTGAGCACGGCCTCAAGGACTCCAGGCTCAGGTTTTGAGCCCCTCCTCCACCTCAGAACCAGCAAGCCCCACTGGGCTTCAGCGTTAGCCTTTCCTGCAGGTAGACTGAACTCAGCACATCCGCTGAGTAGGCCAGGGTTTACTCAGAGTTTGAACTCCGGGCCTCATACATGCTAGAGAGACCCTCAGCCCATCAGGTTCTATCTTTTTTTTTTTTTTTTTTTTGGTTAGTCATGGGGCTTGAACTCTGGGCGTGGGTGCTGTCCCTCAGCTCTCCAGCTCAAGGCCTAGCCCTCTACCACTTGAGCCACAAGCACCACTTCCAGTTTTCTGAGTAGTTAATTGGAGATAAGAGTCTCAAGAGCCAGGCACTGGTGGCTCACGCCTGTAATCCTAGCTACTCAAGAGGCTGAGATCTGAGGATCACGGTTCAAAGTCAACCCAGGCAGGAAAGTCCATGAGACTCTTATCTCCAAATAACCACTAGAAAACCAGAAGTGGCACTGTGGCTCAAGCGGTAGAATGCTAGCCTTAAACTGAAGAGCTGAGGGACAGTGCCCAGGTCCAGAGTTTAAGCCCCACAACCAACAAAGAAAAAAAATGAGTCTCATGGACTTTCCTGCCCAGGATGACTTTGAACCATGATCCTCAGATCTCAACCTCTTGAGTAGTTAGGATAACAGGCGTGAACCACCAGAATCTGGCTATGTTCTATCTTAAAGTACCTCTGTGCTGGGTGCTAGTGGTTCGTGCCTGTAATCCTTACTGCTCAGACTGAGACCTAGAGTTCAAAGCCAACCTGAGCAAAAAAGTCTTCAGGACTCCATATCTAATTAACCTGCAAAATGCCAGGCTGAAGTGGTAGAACACCAACTTTGTGAGCAAGAAACCTTGAGTGTAAGCCTCAGTACTGGCACCAAAAAAAAAAAAAAAGAGTTAAAACTAGCACCAATGATTCACGTCTATAATTCTAGTTACTCAAAGGCTGAGATCTGAGAATAATGCTTCAAAGCCAGTCTGAGCAGAAAAGTCTGCAAGATTCTGCCTCCAGTTACCTGGCACTGGAGTCAAATAGTAGAGCATCAACCGTGAGAGGAAAAAGCCAAGCAAGACCAGGAAACCCTGAGTTCAAGGCCTCAGGCCAGCAAATGAATGAATGAATGCTTGCATGGGTAAATGTGCCTCTGTGCTGCGGGGCTGGACACTGAGTGTCCCTGGTCCACATGAACTGGCCCTCTGTGTATGGCTGCTGCGTGGGATCAGGGAAGCCAGCCCGGAGCGCAATGGCACCCCATCTCTGTGGCCCTCGTGCCCACTGCCTGCTGGCTCTCACAGGTGCTGGCAGTGTACCCCAAGGAGTTGGACAAGCTGCAGAACCTGGTGGCTGACTACTGCTCAGAACTGTCAGACATGATGGTCATGTCCCAGGACGCCATGATGATTACAGATGAGGTGAAGGTGAGCTCAGCGCCCAGGACGGGGGACCTTCTGCCCCCTTGAACCTGACCGGCACAGGGCCCCCCAGGACACCCCCAGCCCACACCATCTGCAGCCCAGGAAGAACCCAGCAATTGTCCCTGTTGGCTGCTCTGTCCACTCACTGGTCAGAGGAGTCCCTTTGGACCGAGAATCCATGAAGTGGATGCAGCCGGGACTGGGTTTACCTATTACCCCAGGCTATGCCAAGACTCCTTTAAGGCTCTGAGGAGACAGCAAGGACGGGGTGGGTGCATACACTGTCCTCCCAACGTGGGTGGTGTGAGGCAGATGCCACATAGCGGAGTATGGGTGTTTGGGGGCTGTCCAGGGTGCTGACCTCCCTACTCAAGAAGGTCCAGGGCAGCTTTCCTAGAAGGCAGTGTTTGAGTGGTCTGCAGCAGCTGGAATCCCAGCTACCCCAGAGGCCGAAATCTCAGGGTCACAGTACAGAGCCAGTCCAGGTAGGAAAGTCAATGAAACTCTTATCTCCAGTTAACCAGCAAAATGCCAGAGGTGTAGCTGTGGCACAAGTGGTAGAGCACCAGCCTTGATTGAAAAAACTAATGGACAGCGCCTAGGCCCTGAGTTCAAGCTTCAGTACTGGCATGCACACACACACAGCAGGGGGGGAGTAGTGGCCCAGCAAGGATAGCCAGAACTCAAGAGGAGAGGTTCAGAAAAGCCAAGGCCTGCAGCTGTGAGGAGGCTGCGGCACAGGGAGCAACAGCCTCTGCGTTGGTGGTGGCCTGGGGCCTCAGACAGGCAAGGGACACATGGTAAGATCCACACTTCCAAAGGCTGCACTCAGACTGCACATACTAGCAGGTGCTAGGGAAGAAATGCTGGCCCCGGCGGCAGGCTGGTCATGGAGTAGAAGTGGCCGGAGGAGCAGTGAAGGTCACTCCAGTGATCTCTAGTGCTGGAGCTAGAGAGGGAGAAAGCTGTGTCTAAGATGCAGAAGCATTGATTTTGGTTTTAGCCACCAAAGCAGGATGCACTTAAAGAGGCCAGGGTTTGGGGTTTCTTGCGGGGGGAGGGGGAGGGAGGGAGTGGGAATAATAAATTCACATCTAGACATGTCAGTCTACTTGAATGGGTTCTGATGTAGGCCAGGAGGCGGCTGGGGGCAAAGGACTGGAGGCCTGAGGGAACTGAGCTGGAGAGAACAGTCATTAGGCAGGAGTGCCAGCCGAGGGTCCCAAAGAGGAAAGCAGGAGCCAGCCAGCGTGCACGAGATGGTAGGAAGAGAAACATGGCAAGAAGCCCTGCAGAACAAAGACGGACAGAGCACTGCCTTGGTGAGACAGCACCCCCCCAGCATCCCTGTGTCCCCAGAGGAACATGAGACAAAAGGAGGTGACCTTTATCGAGGAGCGCCGGGCCCGCGAGAACCGGCTCAACCAGCAGAAGAAGCTCAATGACAAGATCCACAACAAGGAGGCCAGCGAGAAGTACCGCCGGGTGTGTCTCAGGGCAGAGCCCGGGGACCCTGTGCTTGGGGCACAGCCTGCTCCCGCAGCTCGGCTCACTGTGCCTGCTCCTCTCTCTCCCATCAGGGCCACAGAGACTTGGACTTCTCATCCAACATAATAAACGCTGAGACCCAGAGGGGTGAGTCTCAGCTCCCTGCCCTGGTCAGGGTCTCCACAGAGGCTAGCTCTGGCTGACCACCCAGGCAGGCCACCATGAGGCCAGGTATAACCTGTGGTCACCAAGGTAAGAGACACACACGGCCCCCGCCTCTCCCCAGCTGCTCCTAATGGGGACACCGAGATGCTGCCCCAGGGCTCAGCTACCCAATGACTTCTCAGAGCTACACAGTACCATACTAGCTGGGTCCTCAGCTGCCTGGACCGTGTTGGGGTGCCCACGCCAGGTCCTGCTGAGGCGGACAAGTCCAGGTCCAGAGAGCTCTGAGGAGCTCCAGCATCTTGGGTATCTTCCTAGGGACTTGGCACACACAGAGATTTCTGATGGCCGTCACCGCATGCCCACGGCCCTTCTCTTTCTGCTGTGCCCAGTGAAGAAGAGAGAGTCATCTCCAGTGGATGTGGAGTACCAGACGGAAGTGACAGCCCTGGTGGAGAAGGTCAAGTCCACTGTGCAGTGCTCCCAAATCTGGGTAAGGCTGCTTGGCCTTCCCAGGGCGTGAAGGGCCTATCCGGGGCCTGTAGGCCCTCTGGAAAGGACAAGGAAGGCTTAGCCCCCTCGCATGTCCTCGGACGTGGGGCTCCCAGGCCTCACGGCCTAGAGTAGGAAACGCACCCAGGATATAGCTGACACATCCCAGCCCTGTCCCCGTCCTCCGTGGAGCTTGCCAAGAGCTAGACACCCAAATGGTCAGAGCGTAGCCTTCACCTCCAGCTCTGCTTCCCTTCCCACCCTCAAAGAGCCGAATAAACAGCTGCTTCCGGCCAGCCCGCTTAGTGTAATCCTGGCAGCTGATCGTCTGGGGGCCTCCAGCTCCCGTCCCTCGCCCTGACGTGAGCCTGTCCATGATCAGACAGAGCAGCTCAAGGTGCCATGTGGTCTCCTCACCACAGGTGAGGGTCTCACTCTCTGCCTGTCTTGAGGTGTGTGCCACGGCTCAGGCCCGACCCTTGTAACCGGCTCCTCACAGCCCTCGCTGCCCACCACTGGTCAACATCGTGACTGAGCCCAGAGAACTGGCACTAGCCACCGTATACCACCCAAGAGAAACCAGGGCTGCGGAGCCCTGGCCACCTTTCAGGCCCGCACCTGCTTCTCTCTGCCCGGACTGGTCAGGACATTGCCGGCCGCTTCCTGGCTCAGAAGAACACTGAAGAGAACCTGGAGCTACAGATGGACGACTATGAGGCGCGACGGGCACAGCTGGACGCCCTGATGAAGAAGCTGGAGCTCGAGCAGGCGCTGCTTAAATTCCACCAGAAACCCGGCTTCACCAGGTACACGGCTCCAAGGGCTGCTGTCCATCCCGCAGATGTCAGCAGGGAGCTGCAGCCTCTTCATGGCCGGTCAGCCTGTGTGTCTGCAGAGGAGCTCTAGGCCCGTGTGTCAGCTCTGAGCTCCCAAGCTCGGGACCCAGCTCAGAGCCAGGCCTTGGCACCCTCCTTGGGCCTGGGCACTGTGACCCTTGCTCTCCACAGCTTTAAGTCCGTTGAGAAGAAGATGAAGAACAAGCTGGAAGAGGAGGAAGCTAGGCTCCAGCTAGCCACCAGAAACCTGACCAAGAGCCAACAGCTGCTACTGACGATCCAGGTGGGAATCGACAACCTCTACATGCGGCTCATTGGCATCACTCTGCCAAGTCACCAGGTACCAGCCCTGAAGAGGAGCTACCACCCAGGGTCCCTTAGTGTGGCCCGAGCGGAGATGAGCCCTTCCTCTGGCCTGCAGAAGGAAGTGGTGCTCTCTGACCCACTGGATGTGTACAGCAAGCTGGAGTACTGTGAGGGGAAGCTGGCGTACCTGGCTGACAAGCTGAAAATGAAAACCATGACGCATGAGGTAGCCCTGGGTTGAGGGAGGGCCTGGAGCCCCCACGTCCCCTCCAGGCTGACAAGAGTGTGGGCCTGCATGCAGGCCGACCTAAAGGTGAAGGATGCTCTGGAGTTGTCCACTGTGAAGGAGAAATACAACACCAGGATCACCTTTGAAGACTCAGAGGAGGATGTGATAGGTGAGGCTCTGGGTGGGGACCTGGAGGGGTCCTCCCAGCCACCGGGAAGGGGCCATGGGGCCACAGCCAGAACCAGATACAGGCCTGAATCGCTGAGACAGAGGCTGAGGGTAGTGGTCCTTCCATCTGACCACATCCCAGAGGGACAGTGGGGGCTGTGGGGACAGGGACAGCTTGCTTGTATGTATGTAGGTAGGTATGTGTGTATGCATGAACTTGGGGCCTTGTGCTCTCATCTGGCTTCTTCACTCAGAGCTGCTGCTCTATCACTGGGCTTTTAGAGGTGACTTAGCAATGATATGGAAAAGCTAAAGCCACAGAACGT